>NC_084850.1:72136858-72448811 GCF_033115175.1 Lepus europaeus | reverse complement strand
AATTTTATATACATTAGAATGAAATGAAATCATGTAGCAAATAATATTTTTACCTTCTTTCATATAAATGGATGTCCTGAGGTTCATCCAGTTGTTTTATATATCAATATTTTCTTCATTTTATTACTTACATAATATTTCATTGTATGAATATAACACAAATTAGTAACCCATTCAGCATTTTTAAAAAATTCATTGATTTATTTGAAAGACAGAGTTACAGAGAGGCACAGAGAGAGAGAGAGAGAGGTCTTCCATTCCCTGGTTCACTACCCAAATGGCTGCAATGGCTGGAACTGGGCCCATCCAAAGCCAGGAGCCTGGAGCTTCTTCTGGGTATCCCATGTGGATTTAGGGGCCTAAGGACTTGGGCCATTTGCCACTGCTTTTCCAGGCCATAGCAGAGAGCTGAATCAGAAGTGGAGCAGCTGGACTCAAACTGATGCCCACATGAGACGCCGCTTGACCCACTACGTCAGAGTGCCCGGACCCTTCATTCAACTTTTAATGAACATTTGTGCTTGTTTCACCATATTATTATGAATAAAGTCACCATAAGCATTTGTATACAAGTCTATTTGTTTTCATTTCAATTGCTAAATTATATAGGGCAATTGTTGATTATAAGAGATGTGGCTAATGTGTACAGTGTTTTCCATAGTGATTATGCCATTTTACTCTCCCATCAACCACATAGGGGAGTGCATTTCGTCCTACATCCTTACCAGTATTCATATCATCAGTCTTTTCCATTTTAACTATTCAAGTGGCCATTTAGTGGTATGCCATGGTAGTTTTGGGGACATTCTTTCATATGCTTATTGACAGTTCATATATTTCTCTTTGTGAAATATCTGTTCAAATCTATGAGTCTTTTTTTATTAGATAACTTTCATTATTATCATTTCATTAGTGTATTTAATGAGTTCTTTGTGCATACTAGATTATAATATATATATATATGTGTGTGTGTATAGTGAATATTTCCTTTCAGCCTTTTAACAGTGTCATTACAATGTTTCCCTTCTTCTCATGAGATGTCCATCAATCATATTATTCTCCTCAGTGCAATGTCTGATATTTCACCTTTGATGGCTTACAAAATTATTGCTTTATCTTTGGTTTTCAGAATTTTGTCTGATACTCCCAGATGTAGTTATCTTTATATTTATTCTAAGCAAATACAAAACTTTTATAAACTTCTTGGACAGGTAAGTTGATATTTTCCACTAAATTTGGGAAATTTTCAGCCAATCTTACTTCAAGCATTCTTTTTCCCTTATCCCAACTTGCTTCTTCTGGGACTCAGTAGTGCATGTTAGATTGTCTCTTATCACTTCAAAGATCTATGAGCTTTGTTTAATTTCCTTCAGTACACTTTCCTGTGTGTCCTTCATTTGCAAAATTTCTAGTGATTTGACTTAAACTTATTTTGTTTTCTGCCATTTCCAATCTAATGTTGAGCTCTCTCAGCCATTTAAAAATTTAATTTATTGTTTTGTTTGTCTAAAGTATTTCCATTATATTCTTATTCATACTCTGCTTTCTTCCACATACATCCATTTATTAGTACCACTTATACCTTTAATTCTTTTATATATTTTTCCTCTAAATCTTTGAACATATTTAGCATAGTTGCTTTAAGTGTTTATCTGCTCAGTCCAATATCTGGGCCATGTTCTGAGCTGTTTACACTGGTTATTCTTTTTCTTGAAAAAATTTCTAGTTCCATGTTCTATATTCATTTCTAGTATCTTTGTAGCACTAATGTTTTAATTATATATTACATATTGTACATAATACATTGTAGAAACTCTGTATTTTAGTTTTATTCCCTGAAGTGTGATGCTTTTTATTCTGGCAAGTAATTCACTCATTAACTAATCAACTTTGAACTCATGTCAGCTTGATTTTGCATTTCTGTAAAAACAAAAAGTGAATCTATTTCCAAATATCCCCTTATTTGGGAGGACCTAGCATACATTTATCTTTATCCCTTCCAGCCCACCATGAATCTTACCAGAGCTTAATTTTAGGCTTTATTCTGATAAGTTTAGTATAAGCCTTATTTTATGATATGGCCTTTCCACCTAAAGTAGGACTATGTATGTTAACAAGGTCTTTATACACTGATAAGACTGTAAATCTAGTTCCACCAAAGTGACTAGATCTCTAATTTTTCCTTCCTAGTCTCAATTCTGTGGCAATCATTTCCTACGAAGTCTCAAGCAATCTCACCCAAAGCCTGTAAAGCCTGGGCATGAATCATGGACTGGTGGGAGAAACTTTACAGATTGTTGTTCACCTTGCCCCCATGAAATAGTTCCCTCTTCTCCTCTAACTTCCCTCATAGAGTCTAGCTCCTTTGCTTCCAAATCAATTCTATTTTGTCTCATCTCAGAAGGACCACAGTGTTTATTGGATTGTAGCTTGCTTTATCACAACCAGAAAGCTGTCCCTTGGCAGACGCTTGATATGAATGTATGCTGGATTTCACAAACTGCTTCTTGCAGTGACTACAATATTGCTCTGTTGTTCAAAACCTGAAAACAGATATCTTATATTATGCTCAAATTTTATATTGTGTGTGATAGTAGGGGTGCTAGTTTCATACTAGTTATTCTGTCATAGCCAGAAATGGATTTCCCCACCTTAGCTTTCTATAAAAATTTCTTGTAATCTACTAAGTCTGTCTTTCTTTTCTCTTAATGTCTCTTGCCTCTAACACTTCATAGTATGCCTCTAGCAAATTCCTTCTATACGTCAAGAAATCATTTCCTTTCTACGGCATTCCTCTACTGAGCACAACTTTCTACTCTAAGATACTAATTTACCTTGTGCATATATTGTCTCATCTTTTATCCCATAATTTCATAAAATTTTCCTATATTTTACATATCTATTAGAGTTTGCATAGATTTAATATATAGTTAAATGAATATATGTATAAATGTTCAAACTGATACGAAAAATGTAGTTTACTGAAATGAAAAAATATTCATTTCAAATCTATGCTTAATAAATTATATTTTAACTTCTGTTCTGAGTAATGATGAATATTTTCATCTTATCCAAAGTTGTGAGCAAAAAATTGAACACACCAAGAACCAAGAGTCTGTATATGGAGTGTTAACTTAAATTGGTTATAGTGTGGAAGATTTTTAATAAATAAAATAAGCAGTTTTCAGCTTCCTTAGGAGATTTGCAGAAGGCAATACTTGAACACTGAATGATAACTAACTCTCAATAAAAATAATATTTTCTATTTATTTTTTACGCTGGGACCTACTGTCATCTTTCTTTCTTTTTCTTTCTTTTTTTTTTTTTTTGGACAGGCAGAGTGGACAGTGAGAGAGAGAGACAGAGGGAAAGGTCTTCCTTTTCTGTTGGTTCACCCCCAATGGCCGCTGCGGCCGGCGTACTGCGTTGATCCGAAGCCAGGAGCCAGGTGCTTCTTCCTGGTCTCCCATGGGGTGCAGGGCCCAAGCACTTGGGCCATCCTCCACTGCACTCCTGGGCCACAGCGGAGAGCTGGACTGGAAGAGAAGCAACCGGGACAGAATCCAGCGCCCCAACCGGGACTAGAACCCGGGGTGCCAGCACCACAGGTGGATGTCATCTTTCTAATTTCAACTTCTGAAAGTCCCAGGACTACATCTTCCCTCATACTTCATATGGAATTTTATAGTAGAATAACACCTGTCCGTGTTGAGTCTATAGTAAAATTAAAAGTCACTATTTTTGAAATTAATGAAACTAATACTTGTGAAATGGATTAAATACTCCTTTTCTGGTTTTTGTTTCCAAATAATAAGAAAGTTCAACTATATGAACTTTGGCATCTGTTATAGTTCTGAACTTCCTTTCATACCTCTGCATTATGTACTCGATATGAAAAGAACAGACTTTCAAGTCAAACCAACTTTGGTTCAAATCTCACAATACCACTTAGTAGTTGCATGACATTGGATCAGCTACTATGCTTCTTTGAGTCTTGATTCCATCATCTATATGATGCAAATTAATCTTATCTACATTAAAGGTTTGATAGCAAGATCAAAACATCAAACATATAAATCATGCATTGTATTTTTAATAAACAGTAGGAACTCATAGCAAATTACTTTTTTTGTTACCATTCCTTCAAAGGTGAACTCTCTTGCCTTTATGAAAACATAAAATCAAATGGAATTTTTTAAAGATTTATTTATTTATTTGAAAAGCAGGGTTAAAGAGAAAGAGGGGGAGGTAGAGAGACAAAGAGATTCTCCATTTGTTGGTTCACTCCCCAAATGGCCACAACAGCCAGTACTAGGCCAGGCCGAAGCCAGGAGCCTGGAATTCCATCTGGGTCTCCCATATAGGTAGCAAAGACCCAAGTACTTGGGCCATCTTCTACTGCTCTTCCAAGCATATAGCAGGGAGCTGGATCCAAAGTGGAGCAGCCAGGACTAGAATAGGCACCCATATGGGATGCTGGTGTTGTTGACAACAGTTTAACCCACTGTGCCACGATGCAGGCCCCAAATGGAAATTCTAAGAATTTAGATTGCTGAACTCACCATACATTTGTATGCCTTGATTAGTGACTAATGGTGTAAGGAAATCTACAACAGTTCTTTTCACTTGTGAAATCCCTTTTCCTTTATTGTCTGACAAAAAAAAAATAACTAAATGAGGGCCAGCATTTCAGCACAGTGGGTTAAGCCAAGACTTGTGATGCATCCAATATGAACACTGGTTTGTGTCCCTGCTGCTCTGCTTCTGATACAGCTCCCTGTTAATATGCCTGGAAAAGCAGTGGAAGATGGCCATATATTTGGACCCTTGTATCCATGTGGGAAACTCAAATGGAGTTCCTGATTCCTGGCTCAGACTCACTGAGCCCCAACCATTGTGAACATTTGGAGGTGAACCAGCAGATGGAAAATCTCTTTCTCTCTGTCTCTGCCTCCCCCATCGCTGCACCCTTCAAATAAATAAAATAAGATCTTTTTGGAAAGTAATAAAAATTCAAGGTAAAAATTTCTAGAAATTTACAAAGTCACTTAAAGTTCTATTTATGCCATTTACTTGGTGGTATTCAGTGCTTACAGATCTTTATTTCTCCTAACTCACTTGCTAAGTTCTTGTAAAGATCCTAGTTTTTAATAAAGAATTTTATTTACTGGCCATTTTTTATTTATTACAAAGTATATAGGAATAAATGTTATGAAATAGCTATGGTGGTCAATTTGGGGTTATTTATAATTACTATGAATATCCAGCTACACAGCATCCACTGTAATTTTTTTTTATTTTGCCATCTGCTGTAATTCATATATGTATATATTATTTGGTTTGGCCAATAAATATAATCAAAGTTGTATGTTACATACAGGCAAAAGGTTATATGCCACTAGATTCTCTGTCATATGGATTGGCCATGTTCCAGATAGTATTTCCTCTAGTACTCTGGATCCTAAAAAATTATGACAATGTTAAGCAGATATTCCAGCTATTTCATAATAAATGTGTGGTATTTTCAAAATATAAAAATGTGCTTTTTAAAAAAATGTTTATTTGAAAGTCAGAGTTACACAAAGAGAAGGAGAGGCATAAAGAGAGAGAGAGAGAGATTTTCCATCGGTTGGTTCACTCCCCAATTGGCCACAATGGCCGGAGCTGCGCTGATCTGAAACCAGGAGCCAGGAGTTTCTTCCAGGTCTCCCTGGCCTTGGGTCATCTTCTAGTGCTTTCCCAGGCCATAGCAGAGAGCTGGATTGGAAGTGGAGCAGCCGGGTCTTGAACCAGTGCCCATATGGGATGCCGGCACTGCAGGTGGTGGCTTTACCCACTATACCACAGCACTGGCCCCAAAACTGTGTTATTTTAATACATTGATCTTTTGGTTGCATTTGCCAATGCAGTATAATTTAGCTTAGCTTGATGAATATATGTAAATGTAAATAAATAGTGAAAAGCATTAGTAATTATGGATTCATTTAATATTTTTCTAATGTTTCTCAAATTTCTTGGTGTGTAGTTAATCTAGTAATGATAATGGTGTTTTTCTATTTAAGAGTCAGAGAAGCTGGGAAAGAGCTACTGCCTCATTCCCCAAAATGACAAAATAGCTAGGATCGGGGTGGGCCAGGATGGATACAGGAGCCTGAAACTCCATTCAGGTCTCCTATATGAGTAGTAGGGAACCAACTGCTTGAACCATTAAGTGTTGCCTCCCAGCGCCTGCATTAGCAGGAGGCTGGAATTTGGAGTGGGGCTGAGATTTGAACACCCTCACTCCAGGAATTTCAGGAACCTCAACTGGTATTTTAACTACTTGGCAAAACGTTTGCCCCTATAGTGTATTCTCTGTTGGAATCACAAGACTTCTCCAGGCATTTTTCTCTGTGTTCACCTTCTTCACTTTTCCTTAATTTTCTTGTTTATCAAGGAGCATTATTTTGTCCCTTACACTCGGCTCATATTTTATTTTTCTTTTCTTTTATAATAATTGCTCACAAATAACTTCTAAAATTATTTTTATTAGAAAGGAAATTGAAAATAGAGAAAACACATCAAGCAAATGTAGAGCTTAACAAATTATTATAATACAAACAATGCTGTAACCTCAACTCAGGTCAAATAATAGAAACTTGCTAGTCAGCTCAGATAATCCTTTGATTTTTCTTCTTTGTTTATTTTTTTCAATTTTTATAAGATTTATTTATTTTTATTTGAGTTTTTACAAAATATTTATTTATTTATTCATTTATTTGGAAGGCAGTTATAGAGAGACAGAGAGAGGAGAGGAGTGAGCACAAGATATCAGGATCTTCCATCCTCTGCTTCCCTTCCCAAATGGCTGCAATGGCCGAGGCTAGGCCAGGCAGAAACCAGGAGCCTGTAATTCCATTCATGTTTCCCACACAGGTGACAGAGGCCTAAGTACTTGGGCCATCCTCCACTGCCTTCCTAGGCACATTAGTATATACAAATATACATTTGTATATTACCAGTTTTATGATGAAAACACAATGTAAAATATTTTTTTAAACTTTTATTTAGTAAATATAAATTTCCAAAGTACAGTTTATGGATTACAATGGCTTTTTCCCCCATAACTTCCCTCCCACCTGCAACCCTCCCCTCTCCCATTCCATTCACATCAAGATTCATTTTCAATTATCTTTATACAGAAGATCAATTTAGTATATATTAAGGAAAGATTTCATCAGTTTGCACCCACACAGAACATAAAGTGTAAAATAATGTTTCAGTACTAGTTACAGTTTTCTTTTTTGTTTTTGTTTTTTATTTTTTGACAGGTAGAGTGGACAGTGAGAGAGAGAAAGACAGAGAGAAAGGTCTTCCTTTGCCGTTGGTTCACCCTCCAATGGCCGCCGCGGCTGGCGCGCTGCGGCCGGCGCACCACGCTGATCCGATAGCAGGAGCCAGGTGCTTCTCCTGGTCTCCCATGGGGTGCAGGGCCCAAGGACCTGGGCCATCCTCCACTGCACTCCCGGGCCACAGCAGAGAGCTGGCCTGGAAGAGGGGCAACCGGGACAGAATCCGGTGCCCAACCGGGACTAGAACCCGGTGTGCCGGTGCCGCAAGGCAGAGGATTAGCCCAGTGAGCCGCGGCGCCAGCCTAGTTATAGTATGAATTCACATTGAACAACACATTAAGGACAGAGATCCCACATGAGCAGGAAGTACACAGTGACTCCTGTTGTTGACTTAACAATTTGACACACTTGTTTATGGCGTCAGTAATCTCCCTGGGCACTAGTCATGAGTTGCCAAGGCTGTGGAAGCCTTTTGAGTTTACCGACTTCGATCTTATTTAAACAAGGTCATAGTCAAAGTGGAAGTTCTCTCCTCCCTTCAGAGAAAGGTACCTCCTTCGTTGATGGCCTGTTCTTTCTACTGGGATCTCACTTGCAGAGATCTTTCATTTAGGTCCTCTTTTTTTTGCCAGAGTATCTTGGCTTTCCATGCCTAAAATACTCTCATGGGCTCTTCAGCCATATCCGAATGCTTTAAGGGCTGATTCTAAGGCCAGAGTGCTCTTTAGGACATCTGCCATTCTATGAGTCTGCTGTGTATCCCACTTCCCATGTTGGATCATTCTCTCCCTTTTTGATTATATCAGTTAGTATTAGCAGACACTAGTCTTGCTTATGTGATCCCTTTGACTCTTAGACCTATCAGTGTGATCAATTGTGAACTGAAATTGATCACTTGGACTAGTGAGATGACATTGGTACATGCAATCTTGATGGGATTGTATTGGAATCCCCTGGCACATTTCTAACTCCACCATTTGGGGTTAATTACAATTGAGCATGTCCCAAATTGTACATCTCCTCCCTCTCTTATTCCACTATATATTTAACAGGGATAACTTTTCAGTTAAATTTCAACACCTAAGAATAATTGTGTGTTAATTACAGTGTAAAATAATTTTTGAGATTTATTTATTTTTTTTTATTTGAAACAGAGTACTGAGAGGCAGAGGCAGAAGTTGAGAGAGAGAGAGGGCTTCCATCCCTGTTTCACTCCCCAAATGGCTGTTGCTGGTTCACTCCCCAAATGGCCACAACAGCCAAAGCTGAACTGATCTGAAGCCAAGAGCCTGGAGCTTCTTCCAGGTCCCCCACATAGGTGCAGGGGCCCAAAGACTTGGGCCATCTTCTGCTCCTCTCTCAGGCACATTAGCAGGAGCAGCCAGGACTGAAACTGGCACCGATATGGGATGCTGGCACTGCAGGCAGCTGCTTTACACGCTATACCACAGTGCCAGCCCCTAAAATCTAATTTTAATCCCACCCCTCAAAGTAATCACTATATTACCATCTATTCTTTACACTGCAATTCATCACTCAAGTGTGCCAACCTAGAGATAATAATCCAGTCTTGAAAGCTTAAAAAGCATTTTACATGTCTTCTAACATTCTTTTAGCTTAGATGTTCTCTATTTATCTTTTTATTTTATTTATAATTTATTCATGACTAATTTGGAATATTGAACCTATGACTTTCCCATAGCCTGGATGTTGCTCTTTATACATGTATGATGTATATTAACATGTTTCTTTGTCTTATATATTTCCTGTGAATGAGTGGTTTCATACAAAATCTTGATTAGGGTCAATTTCAATTCAAGACTCACTGTCATTAGTAAAGTGATATTGAGATTTTTAATGAAAAGGTAAATAAATTCTGGTATCTCTCATAACCTTTGGTTGATGTTAGTAGCTTTTAATGCTTAATTCCTAAATTTATTAGTTCAAAGTAGGCACCAAAACTTTGATATTTTAATCTCTTCATTTTTGCCACTTATTTCAATATATGAATTTAAATGATTTTATGAGTTGCAATCAATTGTAATTAAACTTTTGAAGTGAAAATCATGCAGTTCAAAGTTTAAATCCTCCATCTTTGACCAGAAGACTCCTTTACTAGTTTCTTTCTGAGCCCATTTGACATACTCCAGTAGTCACTGATAGCTTCCATGTTTTCTTTTCCACAAGCCTTCTCATGATCATACTGTGTATTTCTTGTCCAAAACCTAGAGCCACTGATTCAAGTAAAATTCATTTCTTTTAGAGTAAGATGGTATTTCTAGGTTATAATATGAGTGCCAGAGACAATCATTGCTACTTTGTTAGCTTTTGCTTATTTTTTTCAAACATAGACACACACACACACACACACATACACACAAGACATACACACATACAATACAAAAAGTGCCTCATGAATATACATTTTATGTCCAATTTAAATTAAGATCAAGGGGCTGGCGCTGTGGCACAGCGGGTTAATGCCCTGGGCTGAAATGCCGCATCCCATATGAAAGCCGGTTCAAGACCAGGCTGCTCCACTTCCAATCCAGGTCTCTGCTATGGCCTGGGAAAGCAGTAGAAGATGGCCCAAGTCCTTGGGCCCCTGCACCTGCGTGGGAGACCCGGAAGAAGTTCTTGGCTCTTGGCTTCAAATTGGCGCAGCTCTGGCTGTTGCGGCCAATTGGGGTGTGAACCATTGGATGGAAGACCTCTCTCTCTCTCTCTCTCTCTCTCTCTCTCTCTCTCTGCCTCTCTCCCTCTCCCTCTCCTCTCTCTGTGTAACTCTGACTTGCAAATAAATAAATAAATCTTTTAAAAAAAATTAAAATCACGGGGCCCCGTATTGTGGCATAGTAGGATAAGTTGCAGTCTGGGACCCAGGCATCCCATATGGATGGGTGCTGGTTGAAGTTCCAGCTGCTCCACTTCTGATCCAACTTCCTGCTAATGCACCTGGGAAAGCAGTGGAAGATGGCCCAAGTGCTTGGGTCCCTGTACCCAGGTAAGAGAACTGCATGGTTTTTCTGGCTCCTGGCTTTGGCCTGGCCCAGGCTTGGCTGTTGCTGCCATTTGGGGAGTGAACCAGCAAATGGAAAATCAATCTCTGTCTCTCTCTCTCTCTCTTTCTCTCTCTCTCTGTCTGTCTATAACTTTGCCATTAAAATAAATAAATCTTTTAAAAATAAAAATAATGTCTGAGGATTTTTTATTTAAGTTTTCCTGTATTGTATCTATATCATCTTTCATTCACATAGATAATCCTGGATTTGTAGCAAATAGGAATTTATAGATTTGGAATATCATGTTTTTATTAATTTAATTTTTACACATTATAAACAAGATAAGGTTATCAATTACAACATTATAATTATGGAGAACAATCAAAGATGCAAAAAGAAGAAAGAATGGAAAAGAATGAAAATTAACTATGGAAACATGTATCTCCATGAAGAGATCAATTTTTTAATAGGAATTATAGAAGAAGGAGAAACAGAGTATATTTTAAAAACAAAAGCTGGGGGAAGGCATTTAACTTAGCAGTTCAGATGCCCACCTTCCATATCTGAGTTCCTGAATTTCATTCTTAGCTCTGATCACTGAGTCCAGATTCTCACTAATACAGACCTTGAGATGGAGTGGTGATAGTTCAAAGTCATTTGTTTGCTACCACCCCAGTGGGATACCTGGATTGCATTCCCAGGATCTGACTTTGACCCTGGCCCAGCCATAGCCATTAGAGTCATTTAGAGAGTAAAAGAGTGCATGGAACTACATTCTCCCTCTCTCTATAAAAAATAAATTTTAAAAATACTTGAAATTGTCCCTAATTAGGTGACAAATGCCAATATCCAGATACAGGAGCAGTCATCAAATTCCATACAAAAGTATTTAGCAAATTATCTCATAAACTATCAAAAACCAAAACAAAGGAAAAAGTCTGAAAGCTAAAAGATAAAAATCACACTCAAAGGAGTGTCACTACAATTAACAGTGAAATTCTCAACAGAAACCCAGCAAGCCAAAAGAAGGTGGTTTGATATATTCAAAGTACTAAAAGAAAAAAAGTCTCATCCAAGAATACCTTACTCAGCAAATCAAAATTTCAGAACCAGAAGAGAAATCAAATCTTTTCTAGACAAAGAAAATTATAGTTCATCAACACTATGCTGGCTTTACTGAAATTGCTAAAGAAAATTGCTTTAGCTGGAACAAAAGGCTACTAATTAATAATATGGAACATACAAAGACTTCAACTCTGGGAATATACTCAAAGGAAGTGAACTCATCATAGGAAAGGGATTTCCTGCTTTCTAATGTTTATAGCAGCCCAATTCACAATAGCAAATATATGGAATAAATCCGGATGTCATCAACTCAAGAGTGGTTAGAGGAAATATGGTATATATACACAATGGAATATTACTGAGCCATAAAAAAGAATGAAACCTTGACATTTTAAAACTGGAGAGCTTTGTGCTAAGTGAAATAAGCCACACTCAGAAAGACAAATGTCATGTTTTCTCTTATTTTGTGGAAGTTAATATACAGAGAGGGGATATTTAAAAAAATATATAAAAATGCAAAATCTCAACGATATAAGTAAAATAAAGTCAAATTCACAAATTCACAATTCTCTGGGATTTTCATAATGCGGTGTTAAGCCATTTTATTCCTAGTATGATAATAAAAGGCAAAATGATTACTTACAATCATAACTAAAGTAAATTGTCAAAGGATATGAATTACAAAATACATAAATCCTGACACTAAACACATAAAATATAGAGGAGAGTAGAGGAGAGTAAAATTGTAAAATTGTATGCAAAGTTGCTTTTAGTTTGAAATAGGCTTTTATAAATATAAAATATTCCATGTAAGTTTCATGGTAATCATAAAGTAAAAATATTTAATACAGGAGATGGTGCTGTGGTGCAGCAGGTTAAAGCCCCTGCCTTCAGCACAGGCATCCCATATGGGTGCTGGTTCAAGACCCAGCTGCTCCATTTCCAATCCAGCTTTCTGTTATGGCCTGGGAAAGCAGTAGAAGATGGTCCAAGTCCTTGGGCCTGTGTACCCACATGAGAGACCCAGAAGAAGCTCCCGGCTCCTGGCTTCAGATCGGCACAGCTCCAGCAGTTGCAGCCAATTGGGGAGTGAACCAGCAGATGGAAGACCTCTCTCTCTCTCTCTCTCTCTCTCTGGCTCTCTGGCTCTACCTCTTTCTGTAACTCTGTCTTTCAAATAAATAAAATAAATATTTAAAAAATATTTAATGCAAACACAAAAGCAAAATATAAAGATATGAAGCAAATCTCTACAGAAAACCATCAAACAATAAAAAGACAGGAAGAAAGAAGCAAATTGCTTAATTACTTACAAAACCAGAAAGCAATTAAGAAAATGAAAGTAGTAAGTCCTTATCTATCAACAATTAGGTTTAATATAAATATAGTGAATTTTCTTATAAAAAGTTTGTAGTGATTAAATATATTTAATAATAAGAGTTCCTAGTATATCATGCCTACAAAAGACTCACTTCACTTGTTAGAATGCATGTAGCCTCAGAGTAAAGGCATAGATAAAATTATACCACTAAATTGCAAACTAAAAGAAAGCAGCTATCTATACATATATCAGAATGCAGTTTCAGTCATACAACAATTTTAAATATATATGCACACAACATCAAAGCATCTAGATGAATACAACAAATTTCAAAGAATCTGAGGGTAGGTATAGATTATAATACAATAATAGTGGGGATATGTGGGGAACCGCAGGCTGGCCACCTGTGGGAACCTCATCTACATAGTTTGCAGCAATCGGTCGACCACAAGGCCTACGGAAACAGCCAGGTGAAACAAATGAAACAGAATGGACTCTGTATAAACAACTAGGAAGAACCAGGTGAAACAGATGAACTTTCGATCTGAGGCTATACGCGCCCTTTCATCTGATTGGATGATATCAGCATAAAGGGACATTGGGATCTAGGCAGGGGGGCACGGCCCCTTCTCTTTTCTCCTCTCTCCACTTTCCTTTTGCCCCCACAAGTGAAAGCTCCTTGAGAACCGATGAACAGTGACCATGTCGTGACTGCATTGGACCCTCGCTGGGAGGGTCTGACAGGGATATAATGTCCTACTTTTTTTAAGATTGATTTTTACTGGGGCTGGTGCTGTGGTGTAGTGGGTAAAGCCACTGCCTGCAGTGCTCACATCGCATATGGGTACCGTTTCGAGTCCCGGCTGCTCCAATTCCTATCCAGCTCTCTGCTAAAGGTCTGGGAAAGCAGTAGAAGATAGCTTCAGTCCTTGGGTCCTTGCACCTGTATGGGAGACCCAGAAGAAGCTCCTGGCTCCTGGGCGTCGGATAGGTGCAGCTCTGGCCATTGAGGCCAACTGGAGAGTGAACCAGCAGTTGGAAGACCTCTTTCTCTCTCTCTCTCTGCCTCTCCTTCTCTCTCTGTGTAACTCTGACTTTCAAATAAATAAATCTTAAAAAATATTTTTTATTCATTTGAAAGACAGAGTTAGAGAGATGTAGAGACAGAGAGAGGTCTTCCATCTGATGGTTCACTCCCCAATGGCTGCGATGGCTGGAGCTGAGCCAATCTGAAGTCTGGAGCCAGGAGCTTCTTCCAGGTCTCCCATGCAGGTGCAAGGGCCCAAGGACTTGGGCCATCCTCTACTGTTTCCCAGGCCATACCAGATAGTTGGGTCAGAAGAGGAGCAGCCGGGACTTGAACTGGTGCCCATATGGGAAGTCAGCACTTCAGGACGGGGCTTTAACCTACACTGCACCACAGCACCGGCCCCATAATATCCTACTTTTAACAATCAAAATAATCCAGACAGAAAATCAAGAAAGAAATATTAGACATGAACAACACTTTAAATCAAATAGATCTAGCAGACATAAATGGAATATTCCATCCAACAGCAACTGAATACATACTCTTCTCAAGTACATATGCAAAATTTTTAGTAATAAGTCAAATGTGAGGTTACAAAACAAGCCTCATCGAATTTTATAAGATCAAAATTGTATGAAGCTTTTTAATGAAAAATTATTTAAAATAAAATATCAAAAGCAGGAAGAATTTTGGAAATTTCACAAACACGGAAATTAAATAACATGCTCTTGAATACTCAGTGGGTCAAGGAAGAAATTAAAAGGGAATTATTTAAAATCATAATTCAATTCCAAATTAAAATGGAAACATGACATACCAAAACATGGAAAACAGCAAAAGCAGTACTAAGAGAAAAGTTTAGAGCAGCAAATGCTTACATCAAAGAAGAAGGATCTTGAACAAATTTACTCATCAAAAAACGGGGGAAATAACAACATAAACCTAAAATTAACAGAAGGAAGGAACTAATGAATATCAGAACAGAAATAAATGAAGTAAAGAATACAATATAAAAAAAAGAATACAATATAATGACAGGAGTGGGTGTTTGGTGCAGGGGTTAATGTACCTCGTGGAATGTCCACATTCCTTATTAAAGTGCCTGCCTGAAATTGAGTGCTGATTCCACACTGGATGCCAGCTTCTTGTTAAAGCACACCCTGGTAAGCGGTGTGTAATGGCTCAAGTAATTGAGTCTCTCCTAGTTCCTGGCTTCAGAGTGTCCCAGCCCTAGACACCGAGGGCGCTTGAGGAGTAAAGTGGCAGATGACACACACACACACACACACACTCTCTCTCCCACTATCTCCCTCCCCACCTTCCTCCCTGTCTCTGCATTTCAAATAGAAATAAAGACATAAAAATTTAAAAATACAATGGCAAAGATCAATAAAATTAGATTTTTTTGAAAGATAAAGCTGAAAAAATCCATAGCAGGACTAAAGAAATAAGAGAGAAGACTTTCAGAAATAAAAGAGGATATACTTCAAGTAATACCAAACAAACAAGCAAAAAAATCAGAGGCAGAAACTGTGGCACAATCAGTTAAGCTGTCACTTGGGGAATACACATCCCATGTCAGAGAGCTTGGATTGAGTCCTGGCTACTCCACTTCAGATACAATTTACTTGTAATGTGTCTCGTAGACAGAAGATGACGGCTGAGTCCCTTCTACCTCCATGGCAGATCTGGATAGAGTTCCTATCCCAGGCCTGTCCCAGTCCCTGATGTTGTAGGCATTTGAGAGGTGAACCAACAGATGAAAGATCTTTCTGTCTCTGTCTTTCCCACTTTCTCTCCCTCAGTTTGCCCTTCAAATAAATAATTTAATCTTTTTTATAAAAGAAAAATCATAAATGGCTATGATGAACAATTATGTGCAAAAATTTGAACAACCTAGAAGAAATGGATAAATAAATACATAAAACATACGAAGACTAAATCCTGAGGAAACAGAAAATCTGAACAGATAACAGTGAGCAAGAAGAC
The DNA here is from genome assembly GCF_033115175.1 of Lepus europaeus. Taxonomy (NCBI): domain Eukaryota; kingdom Metazoa; phylum Chordata; class Mammalia; order Lagomorpha; family Leporidae; genus Lepus; species Lepus europaeus. The sequence goes on along the minus strand of NC_084850.1, from coordinate 72,433,073 downwards.
CGAATCAATAATAATAATAAAAGAGTTTTCTAGCAAGCAGAAGTTAAGGGCCTGATGGCTTCATTGCTTTATTTTGCCTAACACCTAAAGAAAAACTAATACTAGTCTTCCTCAAACCCTTCCAAAAAGTTGAAGATGAAGAAGTACTTTCAAAGTTTTTATGATTCCAGGATTACCTTTCTACAAAAGCCAAACAAGAACATTATAGTAATGAACACTAAAAGCCAATATCCTTGATGAACACTGATGTAAAATCCTCAAGAAAATACTAACAAACTGAATTCAACAACACGCTGTGATCAAGTGAGATTTATCCTGAAAAGTAAGGATGATTCAACATATACAAATCAATCAATGTGAGCCATAACATCAACAGAATGAGGGATAAAAAACATGATCATCTTATTAGAAGTTGAAGTATTTGACAAAATTCAACTTCTTTTCATGATTAAAAAAACCCTCTTCTTAGTAAATTAAGTATAGAAAGAATGTCTATTGAATCAGCCATTTTCTGTTACTGCAATGATATATCTGAGGTTGTGTAACTTTATGAAGAAAAAGAGTTTTATTTAACTCACATTTCAGGAGCTTCAATAGCATGGTGTGGGGATTGCATTAGCTCTGACCAGGACCTCAGAGTGGAATACATGTCAGTGGGAGAGATCACATTGCCAGACAGAAAGCCAGAGTCTGGGGTTTAGTCATGCTTGTTCTTCTATAACAACTCTCTTGTGAGAACTAACTCAGGAGTCCCATGAGTACTATTTTAATCCCATCCAAAGGTGTGCTCCCAGTGATTGAAAGACCTGCCACTAAGCTCCACCTCTTAAAGTTTCCATACCATTTCATTGCTTCCGCTTTAAGAATCAAACTGCATCGAAGCCACAGTGTACCTCAACACTGTAAAGGTAATAAAATATATGAGAAGCCCACAGTTAACATCACACTCAACATTGAAGGATTGAAAGCATTTCTTCTGAGATCTGAAAAAAATAAGGATGCACAATCTTGCTGCTTGTGCTCAACACAATATTAGAAATCCTTGGCAGAGCAATTAAACAAGAGAAAAAAAATAAATACCATCCAAATAAGAAAGAAGTTAATTTGTCAGTTTGCTGATGAGATAATCTTCTGTATAGAAAACCTTGAAGACTTCATCAAAAATGGTTACAAATAGTGAATACAGTAGCAACGCAGGATACAAAATCAATTTACAAATACTGGTAGCATTTCGTTACAATATTAGTAAACTCTTCAAAAAAGAAATCAAGAGAACAATCTCATTTATAGAAGTTACAAACTATATATAACATTTTTAGGAATAATTCAACCAAGGAGGTGAAAGATCTGCACAACAAAACTTTAAAATATTCGTGAAATAAATTGAAGACGCAAATAAATGGACAGGTATCACTAAAGGGACTTGGGGTAGAGCTGGAAAGGGGACAGATTTGGGGAGCCTGGGTGTAGGTTTTCAGGAACCTCATCTAGCTGGGACATCAGTCTAGGAACTCCCCAACGATTTCATTTTGTCCCATTTCACCCTTCATTCTCCAGCCTTAGACTCCTGGCTCTGTCCCGGGAGCCCTGTCCTTAGATGTCTGACCACCCAGAGCCCGTTTGTACTGTGGCATGCCCCAGGACCCCAGGAACTTGTGGATCTGTGGCACAGGGGGTTAAAGCCCTGGCCTGAGGCACTGGCATCCTATAAGGGCACCGGATCTAGTCCCAGCTGCTCCTCTTCCGATCCAGTTCTCTGCTATGGCCTGGGAAAGCAGTAGAAGATGGCCCAAGTCCATGGGCCCTTGCACCCACGTAGGAGACCTGGAAGAAACTCCTGGCTCCTAGCTTCGGACAGGCACAGCTCTGGCCATTGTGGCCATCTGGGGAGTGAACCAGCAGATGGAAGACCTCTCTCTCTGGCTCTACCTCTCTCTGTAACTCTATCTTTCAAATAAATAAAAATCAATCTTTTTTTTTTAAAGAGTGGAATACTACTCTCCTTAAAAAAGAAGAAAAGAATCTACCATTTGCAAAAATACGGATGGAATCAGAGAACATTATGTGCTAATGGAAATAAGCCAGGTATAGCAAGATAAAGACTTCATGTACTAAGTTATATGATGTAAATGTGAAATATTGAATTCATATAAGCAGAAAGTAGAATGATGGTTTTAGAGTCTGACAGGTGGAGAGATACCAAAGCTTGCAAAACATTAGACAACATGTATAAGAGTTCTTTTAAACATCCTTTTGCACAATGTGATGAATGCAGGTAATAGTCTATTGTACATTTCAAAATTGCTATAATTCTCAAATGTAATCACTGCAAAAATTATTAAGTATTTAAGGTAATAGATATGTTAGCAAGCTTCACTTAATTATTTCATATAGCATTTTTTGTACTGATAAATATATCTATAGTTTATAAATTTATAATAAAAATTTTATAAAATTTTTAAATGAATCTTCATTTGGTTATATTCACTATTTCTGTATGTGTCAATATTTTCTCTTTGATGAGACACTCTTCATAGCTTTATTTACTTCAAGTAACTTTTCCTTTATCAAACATATAATTTAATTTTTTAAATTGATGCAAAAAATACATAGTTATGGGACATCATGTGATATTTTGATATATGTTTATGTTATGTAATTTTAACATCATGGTAATCATATCTACCTCCTCAAGTATTTACCGTTTATTTTTGGAGAAAAAATTTAAAATGTTTCCTTCCAGATTTTTAAAAAGGTACAGTACATTTTTGAAAACAACAGCCACCCTGCTGTGCGAGAGAACAGCAAAACTTATTTCTCTTATTTAACAATATTTTAATATCCAGCAACTAATATTTTCTGATTCTTTTTTCCTCCCCAACGCCCAACCTCCGATAAACACTTTTATATTCTCAGCATCACTATGACTACCCTTTTGAGATTCCAGATGAGTGAGATCATGTGGTCTTTGTCTTTCTTCATCTTTCACGTATGTTTGTCTTTCTGGTTTATTTCACTTAGCCTAGTGATTTCCAGTCCCATTCATGTTGTTGCCAAAGGCAGAATTTCACCATCCTTTATAGCTAAATAATATTCTGGGATGACTGTTTTTTCTCTTAGTACTTGGGCTATATCTCGCCATTCCCTCCTAGCCTGGAGGGTTTCTGATGAGAAGTCAGCTGTGAGTCTGATTGGAGATCCTCTGAGAGTAATCTGATATTTCTCTTGCACATTTTAGGATCTTTATGTTTCACTGTGGTGAATTTGATTACAATGTTTCGTGGTGAGGATCTCTTTTGGTCATGTTTATTGGGGATTCTGTGTACTTCCTGTACTTGGATGTCTCTTTCCTTCTCCAAACCCAGGAAGTTTTCTGCTAGTATCTCATTAAAAATGTCTTCTAATCCTTTCTCTCTCTCCATGCCTTCAGGAACTCCTAGAACCCGAATGTTTTTTTTTTTTTAATAGTATCCTGTAGATTCCAAACAATACTTTTTAGATTTCTAAGTTCCTCTTCTTTTCTTTGGTTTGACTGTATACTTTCCTGTGCTCTGTCTTCTAAGTCCGATATTCTCTCTTCTGCCTCACTGATTCTAAGGCTCTCAAGTGTGTTTTTTATTTGTTCTATTGAATTCTTCATTTCATTTTGGTTTATCTTCAATATCTCAATTTCATGTTCTACTAAATTCCTCATTTCATTTTGATTCCTCCTTAAGATTTCATTTTCATGACAGAGTTTTTCTGTCCTGTCATGTATGGATTTCTATAGATCATGCATTTGTTTTTGATAATTTCTAAGTGTTCTTATCACAAATTTTTTGAATTCCACATCTTGCATTTCTTCTATCTTCTCATCTTCATAATCTTGTATTGGAGTGTCATGTTCATTTGGGAGTGTCATGATGACTTCCTTGTTCTTGTTTCCTCGGTTTCTGCATTTGTTGTGTGGCATTGTGGAGATATTCTTTGGTTTCTTCTTTTTTTTTTCCTTGCTGTGGTGGCTTTTCTCGTTATACTATGACTCTAGATTAAGTGGACTGTCTGCTATTGGTGAATGTCTAGAGGCTTGTGGTGGGTGTGGGCAGAGAGCTCTGTCTGTTCTTCAGGGTTAAGGGTGTGCCAAAAGTGACACACCCAGGTTTGGCATGGTAAATCTTCTATCTCTCTCTTTTTTTATTCAGAAGGGAAGTAATTCCATTCAGCTGAGCTCTTCTCCTCAATGGCAATCAGTGCCGGAGCACTAGCCCCAGTGGGTATAATATTCGTCTGCTCTGTCCCAAGGACCACACAACGGATCTGTGCAGTCCTCAGTATACGCTCAGATTCCCTTGCAATGTCTCTCACCAGGCAGCCAAGGCTGCTCAAGTTTGTGGCGTCTCCCACTGAGACTACTCACGTCTCAGCTATACTGTGAGTTCTCCCACACACCCTCAGTTTTTTTGTTTGTTTGTTTGTTTGTTATGCACAGTCCTTGTTCATAAGCTCCATACATTCACTAGGTCTTAGTCTCCTGTTATTACTTCCCACCAGAGTTAGGTTTTTCTGCTTGGCTGAGGGTGGGAGCAGCCCCAAGCTGGTGCAGCTGTTATGTATGTCCAAAATGGTGCCTGCTCTATTGTCTCACTTGCCTTTGTAAGGTGAGTGGAGAGAGATAATCGTATCCATACTGGTCCCCCTTTTTTTTTTGTCTCCTGCCACTTTTCCGCCAGTGTCTCCGGCCACTGCAGTTTTGTTTCACCTCGCTTTCCTGTACTGGTGCAGAGCCTCTTAGCAGCTGGTGTCCTGAGCCGTGGGCGCCTGTGCCCTCCACGTAGGTCCACCAAGTCCCTCTAATTATGAAAGAGTTTCCTCTGCCGTTTTTTTCCATAATTCTTCCATATTTTGCCTTTTGATAATAGCCATTCTACCTGGAGTGTGATGATACCTTTTATTGATTTTGATTTGCATTTCCCTGATGATCACCAACATTGAGCAATTTTTTTCTTTACAAGATTACTTCAAAAAGTTCACAGAAAGGCCGGCGCCGCGGCTCAATAGGCTAATCCTCCGCCTTGTGGAGCCAGCACACAGGGTTCTAGTCCCGGTCGGGGCACCGATCCTGTCCCGGTTGCCCCTCTTCCAGGCCAGCTCTCTGCTGTGGCCAGGGAGTGCAGTGGAGGATGGCCCAAGCCCTTGGGCCCTGCACCCCATGGGAGACCAGGATAAACACCTGGCTCCTGCCATCGGATCAGCGCGGTGCGCCGGCCGCAGCGCGCTACCGCGGCGGCCATTGGAGGGTGAACCAACGGCAAAAGGAAGACCTTTCTCTCTGTCTCTGTCTCTCACTGTCCACTCTGCCTGTCAAAAATAAAAAAAAAATAATTAAAAAAAAAGTTCACAGAAAAATGAAATTAAAGTATAAATTTATTGAAATATGTAGTGGAATGAGAAGGCCATGCCAAGGTGGCCACTGGCAAGCGAGCATCAGTTACTCAGGAATAGCTTTGAAACCCACCTGGCAATGGAGCCTGCCTGGCAACAGGCTGTGATTGGATGGATTTGAAACTGCCTGGCAACACGCTGTGATTGGTTGGGGCATAGACCGCCCCTAGACCAGATTGGCTGGTGTTGGCTATATAAGCTGTTGTACCAACTGTAATAAACGAGTCTGCGGGCTGCTCGCCTCAAGCCCGCTTTCACCCAACTCCCGGTGTCTGTGTGTTGACTCTGTGCCTCTTGACCCCACCACGCTGCTCCTCTCAGAAACGAACCCACTGCAACATTGTTGAGAATTCAACGGCAACAGAAATATATTAAAAATATTTTGAAAAACATTTTCCAGTGATCTTCATATTCTATGAATTTTTGAAGACCCCTTATATCTGTTGTTCATTTGTAGGTCTTCTTTTGAAAATATCTATTTAGATCCATCGCCCATTTTTATTGAATTTTTTTCTACTGAGTTTTTTAAGTTCCTTCTATGAGTATTTACTTAATATTAGCCAATTTCTAGATGTAAAATTTAAAAGTATTTTCTCCCATTCTGTAATTTGCCTCTTCACTCTGTGGGTTGTTTCCTTTGCTGTGCAGAAGCCTATTGGTTTGATAAAATCCCATCAGTGTATTTTACTTTTGTGTCCTGTGCTTTTGGGATCTGATCACAAAAACCTTTGCCCATTAAATGTCATGAAGTGTGTCTACTCTATTTTCTTCTGGTATTCGTGGTTTTAGGTCCTGCATTTAGCTCTTTGTTCCATTTTGAGTTGATTTTTATTTATGGTGAAAAATAGAATCTAGATTCATTCCTCTGCATGTGAATATCTCAGTATCATTTGTTAATGCTCTTCCCTTAAATGTATTCTTAGCATATTTGGTGATAATCAGTTGGATGCAAATATGTGAGTATACTTCTAGGTTCTCTATTCTGTTCCAATAGTCTAAATTTCTGTTTTTATATCAATACCATGCTATTTTGATTACCTTAACTTTGTAAATAGATTTTGAAGTCAGGTAGTGTAATGATGCCTCTTGATTTTTTTCTTTTTGATCAATAATGTTTGGTCTATTTGAGTTTTATTATTGTTCCATGTGGAATTTAAGATGTTTTTCTAGTTCTGTGAAAAATATTATCAGTATTTTTATAAAAACTGCATTGACTTTTCAGATCACATTGGAAAGCATGGCCATTTTAACAACTTTGATGATTGTAGTCCATGAACACAAGATGTCTTTCCATATTTTTGTGTCAGTTTCAAGTATTTTCATCAATGTTTCATAGCTTTCCATGTTGGTATTTTTTCATTTATTTGGTTAAATTTGTCCTTATGTATTTTATTCTTTGTAGCTGCTTAAAATAGTTTTATTTCTTTCTTTTTCAGATAATACTCTATTGGCATATAGAAACACTACTGTTTTTATGATTATTTTATTTAATTTTGCAAAATTCATTTATTCATTCTAAGAGTATTTTGGTGGAATCTTTTAGATCTACACCATAGAAAGTCATGACACTTGCAAGCAGATAATTTGACTTCTTTTCCAGCTTAGATATATATCTTTTGTTTATTTCTCTTATTTGATTTCTCTGACTAGAAGTTTCAGCGATGTGTTGAATAAGAGTTAAAAGTGAGAATCTGGAGCTGGCACTGTGGCATAACGGGTAAAGCAGCCGCCTGCAGTGCTGGCATCCCATATGGACCTTGGTTCAAGTCCCCACTGCTCCACTTCCGATCAAGCTCTCAGATATGGCCCGGTAAAGCAGTAGAAGATGGTCCAAGTCCTTGGGTCCCTGCACCTGCGTGGGAGACCTGGAAGAAGATCCTGGTTTCTGGCTTCAGGTAGGCCCAGCTCTGGCTGTTGTGGCCATTTGGAGAGTGAAGAAGTAGATAGAAGACTTCTCTCTCTCTGCCTCTGCCTCTCTGTATCTCTGCCTTTCAAATAAGTAAATAAATCTTTTTTAAAAAGTGAAAATATTTGTCTTCTTCCATTTCCTAGAAAGAAAGCTTACACATTTTTCCCACTCAGTTTGATGTTAGCCACAAACCTGTTATGTATTTATTATGTATATATATATATATATATATATACAAACACACATATATGCACACTATATATACATACATATACACAATATGTATGTATATCCTTTATTTTGTTAAGGTACATTTATTCTATACACAATTTGTCCAATTTCTTTTTATTACAAAGGATGTTGAATTTTATCAAATGATTTTTGTGTCAGTTGAGTTCATCATTTTTCATAATTTTATTAATATGATATATCATGCTTATTGATTTGCATATTGTGAACCATACTTGTATCCTTGGGAAAAATCCTACTTGATCATAGTGACTAATCCCCTCAGAACTTTTTAAAAAAGTTTATTTATTCATTTGAAAGGCAGAGTGTGAGAAAGAGAGAGAGAAACTGAGAAAGATATTTCATCTGCTGGTGCTTTCCAAAATTGCTGAAACAGTCAGATCTGGGCCAAGTTGAAGACAGGAGCCAGTATGGTTGACTCCCCAAAAAGCTGTAACAGCCAATGCTGGGCTAGGCTTAAGCCAGGATACAGGAACTCTATGTCTCCCACATAGGAAGCAGGGACCCAAATAGTGGGGATGTCTTCTTCTGCCTTTCAAGGTACATTATCAAGAAGCTGGATTGGAGAGTAGCTCTGATATGGGAATGCTGGCATTGCAAGTGTGTATTTTAATCTGCTGCACCACAACACTGGTCATTGAATAATCTCTTTAATGTCCCACTGTATTCAGGTTGCTAGTGTTTTCTTGAGGATTACTGCATCTATATTCATCAGGGATGGTGGCCTGTAGCTTTCCTTTTTGTTGTCGTTGTGTCCTTGCCAGATTTGGTATCAGGATAATTTTGGTCTTGTAGAGGGCTTTGGAAGAATTTCCTCCAATTCAATGTATTTGGAATAGTTTTAGAAAAATTGGTATTAGTTCTTCCTTCAATCTTTGTAAGAAGACAGCAGTAAACTTGTATGGTAGTTGAAATTCCTTTGATGGGAGCCTTTATAATAGTGATTTAATCTTGTAATTCATTATTAGCCTATTCAAGTTTTGTATTTCTTCGTGTGTCAGTCTTGGTGAGGTACATATATTTCTCCATCTGTTCACTTTCAGTCTATGTATGTCCTTTGAGGCAAGGTGAGATTCTTATAAGCAACTTATAGTTGGGTCTTAATTATCAATCCAGACACTCTATTTTTCAGCTGTATCATTTAATCCACTTACATATTGGTAGATGTGATATGGGAAAAGTGTGTTTTAATTTTCATCCAGTTCCATTCCTTTTACTTAAAAAGTATTTTAAGTACAGGCACATACATAGTTCACAAAGAAATAAAGTTAATTTAAAAGGTAAGAAAACATACACACACACACACACACACGGACATAGTTGAAGAGTGGAATGGAGTGGGCCAGACAAAGGGTGGGGAAAGCAAAGGAGAGAGGGGGCACCCTCAGCACCTTCTTTTGTCCTTGTCTCCAATGTAGTAGAGAGCAAGCACCACGTTTTATGAGATAGTGTGGTCACCTGGGAAGTTTATGATACCTCTGTAAAATTCCACCTGAAGCTTAATATACATATATACATGGCAACCCTTCCCTACGTCCTGGATAAAAATAAGCTATCCTGGTAAAGGGGGTGTTCAGAGAAACAAATAGGATAGAATTCCATGGGGCATGGCCTTGTGATTTGTGACCTCCAGCTCAGCTAGCCACCTATCCCATATCAGATGAAACCTTACCACTGACACTTCGTTACTTGTTTTCTAATGTTTTTATAGCTCCTTTCTTTCTTTTCTTATTTCCTATAGCTTTCCTCTGTGATTAAGTGATTTTATCTGGTATTTGTATTTTGATTCATTGCCTATTATTTTTTGGTTGTCTTTTACACCTTTTTGTCTTGTGGTTAACATGAGACTTGGAAAAATATCTTTCACTTATGGCAGATAATTTTGAAATGTTAATAACTTAACAACCAGTGAGGAAGGAAACAAAAGATATAAAAATACTAATGAAAGACTACATATGATCTGCAATCTTCATCACATTTTCAATTTTTGATGTCCCATTTTATATTACCTATCTCTTAGCTTATTGATTTAGCTTTATTTGTAATTGATTTTAGTCTTCCTTCTAAAGATATGTGGTTTATGCATCATGTTCACACTATTAGAAATTGTGAATTTGTATAATTATTCTTACCAGTAAATTTTATACCTTCTAATTTTTCCTTCTTACTCACTGATGGTTTTTCAATTTAAAGAATTTTTAGCATTTCTTGTAAGGAAGGTTTTGTGGTGATAAATACACCCAGCTTTAATCTATCAAGATTTTTATCTTTCATTCATTTGTAAAGAATAGCTTTGCTAGGAACAGTATACTTTGTTGGTAGTTTCTTTCCTACAGCACCCTGCATATCCCATCTTACTCTCTTCTGCTCTGTAAGATTTCTGCTGAGAATTCTACTGTCACATGTTTGAACATACTAATATTTCATTTGTTTCTTTTTTCTTGCTGTTTTGAGAACTTTGTTTTGAATCTTTGAGAGCTTAATTATAATGTCTTTGATCATTCTTGAGATGATATATCCTTTGAAAACAGCATTTGCTAGACTTCCTGGTATGACTGTAATTTTTTTATATATATATTTTAAACCTGGAATTTTCTTGTTACCCCTGAGTTGTAGTAGCTTTTTGTCCAGTTAGTGTTTGGTCAGTTTGTGTTTGAGCTCTTCCTATGTGTAAAGTCTCCCACCCTGTTTTGATGGGTCTCTATGTAAATTGAGAAATGATTTATTTTGCCTCATATCCTGCTCTGATTATTCTTAGTAGATGAAGCTATATGCATGCAAAATGCTAGACTTCCTTGTTGACTGTGAACCCAAAGGTTCTGTTCTTGTGTGTCTCTTTTGTTTATTCTCTGTTTAAAACTGAAGTTTCTGCCATTTTGCTTCTCATTACTTGCTTCATGGATATAAGTGTTTTATTAATGTATCTTCTCCAAAATCTCCTTTGTCATCAAGAATACCTTTAAACATATAATTCTCCAAACTCTGTCCTAAGTAAAGTCAGTTCTATTAGGCAGAGCTGTGGACCTCTTCAACCTTAAGGTCTGTACCTCATGTCTGTGTCTGCCCATGGACCCTGAACAACAGCCAGAGGTAGATACAGTGGCCCAGTTCTGAGAGTGGACATGAGAGACATTTAGATGTGTGAATTCCTGATCCTTCTCTTTCGCCCTGCCTTGAGTACAGTCTCTACTCAATGAACCAGTTTGGACAGGACAATTGCAGTTCTAGAATGTTCACCATGCTGCATTGGAGGAAATTCTTTTATGTTACAAGTGGCATTTAATGACAGATGAGACCAGGCCTTTTATGTCACATCTGCCTGAAATAAAATTTCTGAAATACAAGACTGGTCGGGGAGAAAAACAGATAGCCACTCTCAATCCATTCTGATATGGACTAGGCAGAAATTAATGAGGATTAAATGAGTTGAGAGATTCCCAGCAATCTCTGCTGATAGCCCTGGACTCCAAATTACACCCACTTGCATGCCAACTCAGTACACCCACTTTCCCATGATACACCTGTGCCTTTTCTATGATGAAGAAGATACCATGATGAATATGTGTTCATTGAGTTCCCCATGGAGATGCCATGAAAACCTTCCCAGAGAATCCCACACAAACTCTACCCCATTCGTATATTCAACTAGAGTACCACTCCCTATCCAATAAAAGGGGTGACAGAACTGAAGTGAGGCATAGTTTCTATCCTTATGGCATGTGTTTCACCTTATGGGGATGCCCACATTCACTTCTTTATGTGTACTCTCTGTAACTTTTTAAATAAATCCTGCTCCCATTCTTGCGGTTTATCTATGTTTCTGCTTTGAATTCTTCTCTCACACAGAGGCAAGACCCTTCACTACAATGGCCCTGTCTTCTGGGCAGAACTTCTACAACAGAGAGCTTGATAGGAAGAGATAATAGTATTGGTGCAGCTTATGGGTGAACTTTATAGAATCTCATTGTTCTTACTTGAAATGAGTAGATTTTCTTGCATAATGGTTTCCTTATTTACTGCATAGCTTTAGAAAAATTTATCAAAATTTTAAATGAGACATTTTTAAAAGATGGTGGCTTAGGGAGCAACATGCTTCACTGGGCTAAGGATAAGCAGTGAAGAGAAAACTATAGGAATTATGCTCTCACAGGGAAATTGTAGGGAAAAACAACATGGGAAACCCAATGGGCGGAGGTTAAATGATGTGAACCTGTGTGGACAGTGCTGACACGTAGCATGAGCATGAGTGGAGCTGCAGCTACAGAAAGCCAGAGCAGGTGACAGTTTGTAGATGGAAGTGAGGCCAGACTGTAGCAACCTGTGGTAATAGAGCTGGAAGGAGAGCACAGTGGGGGTCTGGACTGGAGCCCTAGGGGCTGGTGGTTGCTGGCAGTTACCTGCGGACCCAGTGGAATTGGAGGGGACATTTGAGTCCTCTCGATCTCCCCAGAACATCACCCACTGTCCAGCTGAGAGAGGGTAGGCACCATTTTAGATAAGGGCAGCCACAGCTATGAAAGCCTTTGGGTGTGCACATGGCAACTGGCTGAGACAGGACACCTGACTGACAGTGCTGGTGGCAGTGGCAAACAGGTAGCAGTGTTTGACCAGTGGCTCTAGTGTGCATGTGTGATCCAGAGATTCTTTCTGAGAGAATGGGTCTGCAGTCCTCACTGACATTGAGCCTGGCTGGAAGGTGGCTGGGCAGCTACATGAGATGGGGGGGGGGGGTGTCCACAGCTGCAGCTTTCCAGGTTCAAAATGCCTAGGCAGAGCTGTCTTGGGGGAATATCTGCCTCTCTGTTGATGGAAAGACTAGCGGCCGGCGCCGTGGCTTAACAGGCTAATCCTCCGCCTTGCGGCGCCGGCACACCAGGTTCTAGTCCCGGTCGGGGTGCCGGATTCTGTCCCGGTTGCCCCTCTTCCAGGCCAGCTGTCTGCTGTGGCCCGGGAGTGCAGTGGAGGATGGCCCAAGTGCTTGGGCCCTGCACCCCATGGGAGACCAGGAGAAGCACCTGGTCTCCTGCTATCAGATCAGCGTGGTGCGCCTGCCGCGCCGGCCATTGGAGGGTGAACCAACAGCAAAAGGAAGACCTTTCTCCCTGTCTCTCTCTCTCACTGTCCACTCTGCCTGTCAAAAAATTAAAAAAAAAATTTAAAAATAAAAAAAAAGGAAAGACTAGCAGAGCAGAGAGAAGCCTCTGGACCCAACGACTGTGGGAGCCTTGTGTGCTCCCTGGGGGACTTGGTGGTTACATGAGAAGGTGTAGGGTGCAACTGAGTATTGAGTTCTACTATGCCCAACTTGGGTGTTACCCAGGAAACTAAACTCACCCTAGAGCACAGGCCAGAGCTCCCTAACCACACCCACCACATACCTCTTGGTATTCACTGAAAGTGCAGACATTCCACTAAGCCACAGAAGAATAGTCCAAAGATAAAAGCCATAAGAAGAAAAAACAAAAACAAAAGCAAAAACAATCCCACAAACGCCTAAAAATAAGTGCAGAAACTCAAGAGACAAGAGTAAGGAAGACACCATTACCCCCAAAAGGAACACAATATTTCAAATTTCAATGTTAGAATGTGAAGATGAAGAGATTGAGGAAATTCCAGAATAGAATTCAAAAAGTTAGTAATAGGATTACTCAAAAGCAATCAGAAGCAAATCCGCAAACTAAAGAAATCCATGCATGACATGACTGAAAAAATTTTTCCATGATATTGAGATTTTTAAAGAGAAATCAAAATGAAATATTAGAAATGAAGAATTCAATAGACCAAAGCCTTAACAGTAGACTTGGTGATGCAGAGAAAGAATATGATGTGAACTAGAAGACAAATTTCTGGAAATCTTATAGTCAGAACAAAAAAAAAATAAAAAACTTAAACAGTGATGATGATCTGTGGGAAACTATCAAACAACCCAACATACGGGTCTTAGGAGTTCCTAAAGGTGTGAAAAGAGAGAGAACGGACTAGAAAACCTATTTAGTGAAATAATTACAGAAAACTTCCCCAGAACTTCCAAGTAGAGGAAGCACATAAAACTCCTAACAGATGTGACCAGCAAAGATCTTTACCACATCACATTGTAACAAACTCTCCACAGTAAAACCTGAAAAGAATATTCTAAAATGTGCACAACCGAAACATCAGATTACTTTCAGAGGAATGCCAATTAGATTCACAGCTGACTTCTTATCAGAAATCCCACAAGCTAGAAGGGAACAGTGAGACATAGTACAACTCTTAAGAGAAAAAAACTGTCAACCAAGAATACTGTACCCTGCAAAGCTCTCATTTATGAATGAAGGTGAAATAAAGATCTTCCATAACAAACAGAAATTGAAAGAATTTGTAACCACTCATAGAGCCTTAAAAAGATACTTAAGGATGTACTACAACACAGAAAAACAGAAAGATAACCATCATTATGAAAGAATGAGAAGGCAGAAAATCTGCTAGTAGAAGTACAAAAGAAATCCAAAGTAAACAATAAGAGTATTTATGGAAAAATGGCATTGCCAAGTCATTACTTATCAATAGTCATATGGAATATAAATGGCCTCAATACTCCTGTTAAAAGATACAGACTGGCAGAGGGATGAAAAAACAAGACCCATCTATTTGCTGCTTACAAGAAACATATCTCCCCAACAAAGGTACCTGCAGACTTAAAGTGAAAGGATGGAAAAGATAGTCCATGCTAACAGAAACAAACAAACAAACAAACAAAAAAAAACAAAAAAAAAACCTAGTGTTGCCATCCTAATATCAGACAAAATAGACTTTAACATAAAAACTCTTCAACAGACAAAGGAGGGCTCTATGTAATGATTAAGGGATCATTTCAAGAGGAAGATGTGACTATAATAAATGTACACACCCAATTACAGGGTGCCTGGCTATTTAAAAGAAATGTTAATAGACTTAAAGGGAGACATAGACTCTAATACAATAGTAATGAGGGACTTTATTACTCCACTCTAAGCAATGGGCAGTTCAACAAGACAGAAAATCAGCAAGGAAACAACAGAGTTGATGGACATTATATACCAAATGGACCTAACAGATATCTACAGAATGTTTCACCCCATCCCACAGTGGTAGAATACACATTCTTCTTATCAGTGCATGGAACTTTCTCTAGAAGAGACCACATGCTAGGTCACAAAGAAAGTCTCAGCAAATTCAAAAAAATTGATATCATTCCATGCATCTTCTCTGACCACAATGGAATAAAGCTGGAAATCAACAACACAAGAATCTCTAGATCATATGTGTTTACATGGAGACTGAACAATATGCCCCTGAATAAACAGTGGATCATAGAAGAAATCAAAAAAGAAATAAAAAAAATTCTGGAAACAAATGAAGACGACAATACATCATATCAAAACTTGTGGGATACAGCAAAAGCAGTGTTAAGAAGGAAGTTTATAGCAATCAGTGCCTGCATGAAGGAACTGGAAAGGTAGCAAATAAATGAGCTATCAGTGTAACTCAAGGACCTAGAAAAACAACAAGAAACCAAACCTAAATTTGTAGGAGGAAACAAATAGCTAAAATTAAAGAAGAAATAAACAAAATTGAAACAAAATCAGTGAAATGAAGAGCTAATTTTTTGAAAAACTAAACAAAATGGATACATCATTAGTGCAAGTAACCAAAAAAAAGGAAAAGACTCAAATCAATAAAATCAGAGATGAAAAAAGAAATAAAAATATTCATCAGAAATTCCTACAAAGAGCTGTATGCCAACAAATTAGGAAACCTAGATAAGATGGATAGATTTCTAGAAACATACAACCTACCAAAATTGAGTCATGATGATAGAGAAAACCTAAACAGATCAATAACCAAGACAGAGATTGAATCAGAAATGAAAACCCTCCCAACAAAAAAGGCCAGGACAAGATGGCTTAACTGCTGAATTCTACCAGATATTTAAAAAAGAATTGATTACAAATCTTCTCAAGCTATAAAGGCAATTGAAATGGAACTTCCCAAAGTCCTTCTATGAAGGCTGCATCACCATAACACCTAAAGCTGAAAAAGACACAACAGAGAAAGAGAACTATAGACCAATATCCCCGATGAAAATAGATGTGAAAATTCTCAACAAAAAGTTAGATAATTGAATCCAACGAAAATCAGAAAAATTATTCACTTAGACCAAGTAGGATTTCTCCCTGGTATGCAGGGATGGTTCAGCATTCACAAATCAATCAATGTGGTATATCACATCAATAAACTGAAGAACAAAAACCATATAATTAGCTCAATAGATGCAGAGAAAGCATTTGATAAAATAAAACATTCTTTCAAGATGAAAATCTGAAGCAAAATGGGTATAGAAGGAACATTCCTCAATACAATCAAGGCAATTTATCACAAACCCACAGACAGCATTCTACTGAATGGGGAAAAGCTGGAAACATTTCCCCTAAGATCCAGAACCAGACAAGAATGCCCACTCTCACCACTGCTATTTAATATAGTCCCGGAACTTTTAGCAGAGTGATTAGGCAAGAAAAAGAAATCAAAGGGATACAAATTGGGAAGGAGGAAATCACACTATCCCTATTTGCAGATGACATGATCCTATATATAGGTAATCCAAAAGACTCCACTGAGAGAAAATTGGAACTTAAAAAAAAGATTTTGGTAAAATGGCTGGACATAAAATCAACATGGAAAAATCAATAGCTTTTATAAACACAAACAATGTCTTGGCTGAGAAAGAGATTTTGTTTTAACTTTTATTTAACAAACATAAATTTCCAAAGTACAGTTTATGGATTACAATGGCTTTCCCCCCATAACTTCCCTCCCACCCACAACACTCCCTCTCCCATTCCATTCACATCAAGATTCATTTTCAATTATCTTTATATACAGAAGATCAATTTAGTATATATTAAGTAAAGATTTCAACAGTTTGCACCCACACAGAAACACAAAGTGTAAAGTACTGTTTGAGTATCACTTATAACATTAATTCACATTGTACAACACTACACATTAAGGACAGAGGTCCTACATGGGGAGTAAATGCACAGTGATTCCTATTGTTGACTTAACAAATTGACACTCTTGTTTATGGCGTCAGTAATCACCCTAGGCTCTTGTCATGAGTTGCCAAGGCTATGGAAGCCTCTTGAGTATTCTCGAATGGGAGCGGCAAGATGGCGGAATAGGAAAGGAGCACATTGATAGTTCGGCAAGACACACAGGTTAATAAAAGTGGAGATACTGCAGGGTCAAGGAAGAGTAGGGGAAGAAACAGCAGAGGAAACTCTTCCAGAACTAGTGATTCACAGTGGACCTGCGTGGAGAGCGTGGGAGCCCAAGTTTGGGACACCAGCGGCAGACTCAACACACCAGCGCTGGAACGCGAGGTGAGCCGAACCTCAATAGCCCAAGACACCAGCGGGCAAGTGGAAAGAGGAGAGTAGAGGGAATGAGGCTTGAAATTCCGTGGGGAAAAGTTCACCAGACTAACTAGAGGAGAGAGAGGAAAAAAAAAGTGACCAATACGGACACGAGTTTCTCTCTCTCCACTCACCCCTCAAAGGCTAGCAAGCCAAAGAGCAGGCGCCATTTTGGACATACGTCATAAGCAGGGTGACCTCAGGTCTGCACCGGCCCTGAGCCTAGCAGAAAAACCTGACTCTGGGGGGAAGGGTGAAATAACGGGAGATTAAGATCTCACTTGGCAACCCACTGGGAGACTGCAGGAGAATTGGAGCCCACACCGAGGGCAGCAGAGATTCCCTGTGTGGTCCTTGGGAGTTTTCTTTTTCTTTTTTCTTTCTTTCTTTTTTTTTTTTTTTTGACAGGCAGAGTGGATAGTGAGAGAGAGAGACAGAGAGTAAGGTCTTCTTTTTTGCCGTTGGTTCACCCTCCAATGGCCGCTGCGGACAGCGCATCTCGCTGATCCGAAGCCAGGAGCCAGGTGCTTCTCCTGGTCTCCCATGTGGGTGCAGGGCCCAAGGACTTGGGCCATCCTCCACTGCATTCCCAGGCCATAGCAGAGAGCTGGACTGGAAGAGGAGCCACCAGGACAGAATCTGGCGCCCTGACAGGGACTAGAACCAGGGGTGCTGTTGCCACAGGCGGAGGATTAGCCTATTGAGCTGCAGCACACTCTTACATTTAACAGAGATCACTTTTCAGTTAGATTTCAACACCTAAGAATAATTGTGTATTAATTACAGAGTTCAACCAATAGTATTAAGTAGAACAAAAAAAATACTAAAAGAGATAAAGTATTAAGTTGTACATCAACAGTCAGGGCAAGGGCTGATCAAGTCACTTGATCAGTGTCCATTTCACTTCAACAGGTTTCTTTTTTCGTGTTCTGTTAGTTGTTACCAATCTGGGAGAACATATGATATTTGTCCCTTTGGGAATGGCTTATTTCACTCAGCATGATGTTTTCCAGATTCTTCCAGAGAAAGAGTTTTTAAGATTAGTCCCATTCACCATAGCTCCAAAAATCAAATACCTTGGAATAAATTTAACCAAGGATGCCAAAGATCTCTACAATTAAAATTACAAAACACTAAAGAAAGAAATAGAAGACATTAAAAATGGAAAAATCTACAATGCTTATGGATTGGAAGATTCAACATCATCAAAATGTCCATGCTACCTAAAGCAATTTACAGATTCCATGTGATCCTAATCAAAATACCAATGGCATTCTTCACAGATCTAAAAAAAGTATGCTCAAATTCATATGAAAACACAAGAGACCCTGAATAGCTAAAGCAATCTTATACAACAGAAACAAAATTGGAGGCATCACAATACCTGATTTCAAAACATACTGCAGGGTATTATAATCAAAACAGTCTGGTAGTGGCACAAAGGACTTGTAGACCAATGGAACAGAATAGAAACTCCAGAAATCAATCCATGCATCTATAGCCATCTTATCTTTGATAAAAGAGTCTCCTTAACAAATGGTTTTTGGGAAATCTTGATCTCCACATGCAGAAGTATGAAACTAGACCCCTACCTTATACCTTACACAAAAATCCACTCAATATGGATCAAAGACCTTAATATATGTCCCAATATCACCAAATCATTAGAAAACATGGGGGAAACTCTATAAGACATTGGCATAGGCAAAGACTTCTTGGACAAAACCCCAAAAGCACAGGCAATCAAAGCCAAAATTGACAAATGGGATTACACCAAGCTGAGAAGCCTCAGCACTGCAAAAGAAACACTCAGCAAAATGAAGAGACAAATGACAGAATGGGAGAAAATATTTGCAAACTGCACAACTGATAAACAGTTAACATCTATGATATATATAAAGCTCAGGAAATTCAACAACAACAACAAAAAACAACCCAGTGAAGAAATGGGCAAAAGACCTAAACAGGTATTTTATTTTACCCAAAGGAAATTAAATTGGCAAACAAAAAAGCTGTCTGCACCTCAATGTTTATTGCAGCTCAATTCACAATAGCTAAGACCTGGAACCAACCCAAATGCCCATCAACAGTAGACTGGATAAAGAAATTATGGGACATGTACTCCATAGAATACTATACAGCATCAAAAACAATGAAATCTGGTCATTTGCAACAAAATGGAGGAATCTGGTAAAGAGTGAATTAAGCCAATCCCAAAGGGACAAATATCATAGTTCTCCCTGATTGGTGACAACTAACCACCTACAAAAAAGGAAACCTGTTGAAGTGAAAGGGACACTATGAGAAACATTGACTTGATCAGCCCTTGTTCTGACTGTTGATGTACAATTTAATACTTTTTCCCTTTTAGTATTTTATGTTCTAGTTAATACTATTGGTTGAACTCTGTAACCAACACACATTTATTCTTAGGTGTTGAAATTTAACTGAAAAGTGATCCCTGTTAAATATAAGAGTGGAAAAAGAGAGGGAGGAGATGTACAATTTGGGACATGCTCAATCGGACTTGCCCCAAATGGTGGAGTTAGAAATGTGCCAGGGGATTCCAACACAATCCCATCAAGGTGGCATGTACCAATGCCATCTCACTAGTCCAAGTGATCAATTTCAGCTCACAATTGATGGCTCTGATAGGTCTAAGAGTCAAAGGGATCACACAAACAAGATTAGTGTCTGCTAATACTAACTGATAGAATCAAAAAGGGAGTGAATGATCCAACATGGGAATTGGGACACACAGCAGACTCATAGAATGGCAGATGTCCTAAAGAGCACTCTGACCTCAGAATCGGCCCTAAGAGGCATTCAGATCTGGCTGAAGAGCCCAGGAAAGTATTGTAGGCATGGAAAGCCAAGACACTCTGGCAAAACAAAACAAAACAAAACAAAACAAAACAAAACAAAACAACACAAAACAACTAAATGAAAGATCTCTACGAGTGAGATCCCAGTAGAAAGAACGGGCCATCAAAGGAGGAGGTACCTTTCTCTGAAGGGAGGAGAGAACTTCCACTTTGACTATGACCTTGTCTAAATAAGATCGAAGTTGGCAAACTCAAGAGGCTTCCATAGCCTTGGCAACTCATGACTAGAGCCTAAGGAGATTACTGACGCCATAAACAAGAGTGTCAAATTGTTAAGTCAACAATAGGAATCACTGTGTACTTACTCCTCATGTGGGATCTCTGTCCTTAATGTGTTGTTCAATGTGAATTAATGCTATAACTAGTACTCAAACAGTACTTTACACTTTGTGTTTCTGTGTGGGTGCAAACTGTTGAAATCTTTACTTAATATATACTAAATTGATCTTCTGTATATAAAGATAATTGAAAATGAATCTTAATGTGAATGGAATGGGAGTGGGAGCGGGAGATGGGACGGTTGTGGGTGGGAGGGAATTTATGGGGGGGGGGAAGCCATTGTAATCCATAAACTGTACTTTGGAAAATTATATTTACTAAATAAAAGTTTTAAAAAAAATTCAAATGTCAACAGACACTTGTGAAAATGCTCAGGATCACTACCCACCAGGAAAATGCAAATCAAAACCACAATGATGTTTCACTTCATTTCAGTTAGAATGGCTTGTATACAGAAATCAACAGATGACAAAAAGGGTGCAAGGATGTGGGTAAAAATGTACCTTGGTCCTCTGTTGATGTGAATGTAAACTGTTGCAGCCACTTTGGAAGACAGTATGGAGATATCTCAGAAATCTGAATATAGATATAGCATACGTACCATACATACCATAACATACCATACAACCCAGCCATCCCACTCCTGAGAATTTACCCAAACCAAAATAAATCAGTATATGAATAATTTATCTGTGCTCCCATGTTCATTTTAGCACAATTCACAATAGCCAAGTTATGAATCAACCCATATATCCATCAACTGTTGATTGGATATAGAAATTATGCTATACATACACTATGGAGTACTTCTCAGTTATTAAAAAAATGAAATCCTATCTCTTGCAACAAGATGGTTGTAGTTGGAAACCATTATTCTTAGAGAAATAAAGCAGTCCCTAAAAGGCAGATATCATATGTTTTCCCTGATCTGATGTAACTAATAGTATACCTGAAATGTAATGTATTGGAATGTAATAGATATTTTGAGAATGGTTGATTTTTTATAGCCCTTGAAACACACACACAGAGAGAGAGAGAGAGGGAGTGAGAGAGAGATCTACCATTTGCTAGTCTACTCCCCAGATGCCCACAATAGCTAAAGCTAGGCCAGGCCAAAGTCAGGAGTAACTAGAACTCAGTCAGGGTCTTCCATATGGGTTCAAAGAACCAAGTTCGACCATCATCAACCACTGCCTTTTATATGTGCACTAACAGGAAGCTAATAGGAATTGGGAGCAGAGCCTGGACTCAATAAAAGGCACTAATGATATGGGATACACAAATGACTTTTTTTTTAAAAAAGGTTATTTATTTGAAAGACAGAGTTACAAAGAGGCAGAGAAAGAGAGAGAGAGAGATCTTCCATCTGCTGGTTCACTCCCCAAATGGCTACAATGGCCAGCGCTGAGCCAGGTTGAAGCCAGGAGTCAGGAACTTCTTATGGGTCTCCCACATGAGTGCAGGTGCCCAAGAACTTGAGCCATCCTCTGTTGCTATCTGAGGCACATTCGCAAGGAACTGGATCTGAAGTGAAGCAATTGGGACTTGAATCGGTGCTCATATGGGATGCAGGCACCAGCCTGTTAAGCCACGGCACCGGCCCCACAGGTATCTTAAGCATTTAATCAAAAACATCTACTCCAACACACCCCACTTTTTAAAAGGGAAACAAATGGTTAAAATAAAAGGAAAACAGATTCTGTCTTAGTGAAGAGTTCAAGTCAAATTGTCAAATAACTAAATGTATAAAGATTCCACAGCTTAAAAATATAAAACTATAGGTACTTCTGAATATCTTTAGCTTTTCAGGTGAAGCAAATGTTTTATGAATGACATTCTGTGGATGTTCTAGGTGTGTTTGTGTGTGTGCGTGTGTGTGTGTGTATAAATACAATATATATAGGAGAATACCACAAAGATGTAGCTCTTGTGTATTAAAACCTGAAAGTAGTAGTGTTAAGGAAAAAATATTTAAAAAGCACTGATTTTTTAATGTGAGAATTTCTCTACAGTGAATTTATACAATTCACACCAAAAGGTCGTGCTGAGTTGTGCTTTATAATCTGTAAATATTATTCTGATAGTACTTTATGTTTTGCTAGTATTTTAGCTAATTCAATGTGCTATTTTTAAATTTTACTAAACTGGTAGCATTCTAGCAGTCAGTATAACAATGAAGTTTCAATTTGATTCACACTCATCTTACATTTATGTTTTTCATAACATATTGTCCAGCATTCTATCATGCAAAAAGCATCATCTGGTTTAATATTTGCCAGCATTTTATCTTCTAGAATACTACAAATAGCGTGTAAGAACTGGAAACTCAATATAAGATTTATACTGAAGCACTAAAAACCCACCAGAATAAAATGTATCAGGTTATTTTGGCAAATTAATTCCCAAATTCAGAATACAAAAAGCTGTGAGTCCCAGAATACTTAATTTATCTAAGAAATAAATTATGAAACTAGTATCAATTCCATCTGATTTTCTTATATTTAATATACAGCAAAGATTCCTGATATTTAGTAAAAACACTCATTGATATAAAAAGACTGTTATGTAGTTATAGTAAACAATTATTCTAAGTTTGGTAAAAGTTTTAAAACATTTACATGTAACTTGCACTATCTCAGATTGTTTTTACCCTCAAGATAAGTCTATTTGCATTTTTAACATTTACCAAATAGTTCTTAGGGTAATTTGCATATAAAATTCAGGGTTTTTTGCTGTTTTTATTTTTTAAGGTGAACAAATTTAGGAGCATAGTGATAATTCCCACCCTCCCTTCCTCCTGCTTTTTTTCTTATTCTTCCTTATAATTTTTACAAAGATCTACATTCAGTTTATTTTATACTCATAAGATAGCCCCTACACTAAGTAAAGAATTCAACAAATAGCACGAAGAAAATAAAACACTGTTTCTGCAAATCATCGAATCTCCAAATGTCAATTTCATTTCTGTATATTACTTTTCTTCATTTTCTATTATTTATCCCAGATCAGGGAAAACATATGGTATTTCTCTTTTTGGGATTGGCTTATTTCATTAAGTATAATGGTTTCCAGTTAAAATTCAGTTTTGAATAAGGTTTCAGCTTATTCTTCACTGCCCTATTGTGCATTTTACAGTGAAAGCAGAGTGTAACAGAACAAAAAAATCGACATTTTCAGAAAAATGTGTGTTTTATCTAATTGATTTTCATCTAATATACATTAAAAGGTAAAATTGAATCTCTGGATAGACATAAGTGAGCTTTTTCTATTAACAATTCAGCACTTTGTACACTGATTTTGTCATATCTCCAAATTTCAAAGTTTTTCAACACATTAATGAATTTCAACTAAAAATATTTGTTTGTTATTCCAAACTAACCCCAGTTAAGAAATTTGTTTTGGAGATATCCATTCCAAGGATTTCATATGAGGTGTTTTGTTGTATGTGTATTTGGATCTATACAATTGATAAATCATGTTTCAATAATAGCAATAATAGTACATTAGTATATTTGGTAGTTTTGCACTATTATATAGTCACAATAAATAAAAGGAAAGAATTGTTTCCAATTCTACATATAGAGAGGAAAAGAAGTCAATATATTATTCCTCATAACTGGTAATACATCTATTTTTTTCAGTTTCTCAAATCTTCTGTTCTATGAAATCCAAACTGGGATGACATTGTGACTTAGTGGGTTCAGCTGCTACTTGCAAGGCCAGCATCTTACGTTTGAGTGTCAGTTCTAGTCTCAATTACTCTGCTTCCAATCTAGATCACTGCTAATATATGGATACATGTGGGAAAGCAGCAGCAGATTGCCCAAGTATTTGGGCCCATGCTACCCACATTGGAGCTCTAGATGAAATTTCTGGCTACTGGCTTCAGCCTGGCATAGCCCTGCCTATTGTGGCCATTTGGGGAATAAACAAGCAGATGCAAGATATCTCTCTCCACTCCCCTCCTTTCCTCTGTCATTCTGGCTGAACATAAATAAATCATTTAAAAACTTAAAAAGTAAAGTCCATACTATAACACATTATCCTTGCCCTTATTGCTGCTTTGTGAAATTCTCCAATGTTTTCTAACCCACTATTATTAATTTCATTGTCTCATTTATATTATTTTTATCATCATGCCAATCATCATACATACAATGACATTTTCTAGTACCTGACACACAAATTTCAGCCCTGATTTCATATGATGTCTGTATTCACTCTGCCCCGTGTATGCACAGGCATTGCAAAATTTTTTAAATCTAATCACATGAGCATGATGCTCCTCCAAGACAGTTAATATCCACTGAATTGCTTTACTTAATCCCTCTGTAGGTACATTCCATACTCAAACTCAGAATACTGAATTTTGGTTGGCAGAGTATAGTTTTGTCTTTTGGCTTTAGTTTTGGTCATGTGACATATTTAGGCCTATGGGATTAAAATAAATACAGTGCACCAGATGTTTGAAAAAGTGCTTAATAGTTGGGCTTGATCTCTTGAAGTTTTGTCATCACCAAGGAAGGAACATATTTGGGGCAATAATTGTCTTTTCAGTCTGGCTTCTTTATTGAGACATGTGGAGAATAACTGAACTGGAAGTGACATTCAGGGTCCCAAACATCCAACCTGCACAAACATGAACTAGAAAATGAAACATCTGTTTTTATAAGCCATAAATATTGTGAGGTCATTTGTTATACAGTATTATAATAGCAATATCTAACTAATATACTGCACTCACTCACATCATTTTTATTCAAAACAGTAGTAGAAGTCTTAGCCAGGGCAATTAGGCAAGAGAAAGAAGTAAAGGGCATCCTAGTGGAAAGGAAAAAGTCAAATTTTCCGTGTTGGCATGACATGAGCTTATATATAGAAAACTCCAAAGACTTCACCAAAACATTATTAAAACAAATAAATGAATGCAGCAATGTTTCAGGATACAAAGTCAGCAGTAAAATATCAGTGGTGGTGTTGCACACCAATAGTGAATTATGTGACAATAAATTAAACAAATACTATTTCTAATAGCTACAAAAACTACCTATGTATGAGCTTAATCAAAATGTGAAAGATCTCTGTAATAAAACTATAAAATATTGATGAAAAAACTGAGAAGGAATACAAATGGAAAGACATGTGTGTTCATGTATTGGAAAAGTCAATATCATTAAAATGACCATACTATCCAAAGTGGTATGCAGATTCAATGCAGTCCATACCAAAATACAAATAATCTTTCAGATAACTAAAAACACTCTACTAAAATGTGTATGAACCTTCTAAAAAAATTACCCTGAATAGGCAAAGCAGTATTAGGGAAAAAGAACAAAGCAGGAGATAATATGCTGCCTGACTTTAAAATCTGTTACAAAGTTAAGGTTATCAAAACAGCATGGTATTGATAAGGAACAGACACACTTACTAATGTGACAGAATGGACAGCACAGATATAAACCAAAGTGCTAAAAGCAAAGCTTAGATCAATTTATCATCAGTGATGCTAACTTTGGATTTAAATTAAGAGGCAGCCAGTGATGGTCAATTTTATGCATCAGTTTGACTAGGTCAATGGATACCTAGTTGTAAGGATGTTTGTGGAAGAAATTGGCATTTGAACCAGTAGACTGGATAAAGAAATCTGTCTTCAGCAATGTGGTTGGGTATATCCAATCCACTTAAGGCCCAAATAGAACAAAAAGGTAATGAAAGAGTTAATTCTTCCACTCTTCTGGACTTAAGGTGCCCATCTTCTCCAGTCCCAAGGCATCAGATACCCTGGTTCTTGAGCTTTCAGGCTACAACTCTCCCTCTCCTACTCCAGAATTCAGTCCTTAGGCCTCTGAGACATCTTTGGAATCCCCTGGTTCTTTGACCTTCAGAAATAAGTTATACTGCTGGATTCCCTGGTTCTTCAGCCAGCAAATGGCATGTCATGTGACTCTTCAGCCTTAAGAATTGTGTCAGTCAATTCCCACTATAAATCATCCTCTAAGGGCTGGCATTGTGGGGAAGCAGGTCAATACCAGCTTCCCATGTGAGCACCAGTTTGAGTCCCAGTTGCTCCACTTGCAAATGCAGCTCCTTGCTAATGCACACAGGAAAACAGCAAAAGATGGTCCAATGATTGGGTCCCTGCCACCCATATGGGAGACAGGGATGGAGTTTGGGGCTCCTAGCTTCGACCTGGATCAGCTCTGGCTCTTGCAACCGTTTGGGGGAGTGAACCAGCAGATGGAAAATCTCTTTCTCTCTCTCTCTCTCTCTCTCTCTCTCTCTCTCTCTCTCTCCCTTATTTCTCTAACTCTGCATTTAAATAAATAAATAAATAAATATTTTAAAAATGACCTCTATATCTATCATCTATCTATCTATCTATCTATTCTAATGATTCTGTTTCTCTGTAGAACACTAATTAATACAGTAGCATACCCTTATTCATTATTTCACTTTCTACAGTTTCAGTTACCTGTAGTCAATGAGATTCTGAAAATACTAAATGGAAAATTCTGGAAATAAACCATTGATAAATTTAAAACTATATGATACTCTGAGTGGCATGATGAAGTGTGCCATCTCAGGAGGCAAACTCCTGATGAGTTCCATCTCATCCAAGATGTGAATGAATCATCCCTTTGTCCAATGTATCCATTGTATATGCTTACCCTCCTATTAGTCACTTAGTAGCCATCTCAATTATAAGATTGCCATGTTGTCATGGTGCATATAGTCCAGTATTTTTAATAAATACTTAATAATGCTTTATTAACTGATTTACTCAAGTATTACTTTAGTAATTACAATTCCCCAAAGCACAAGGGTATTGACACTGGCAATTCAGATATGCCAAAGAGAAGTTGTAAAGCATTTCCTTTAAGAACTGAAAGTTCTTGACTTAATAAGGAATGAAAAAAATCATACACAGAGTTTGCTAATATCTACAGAAAGAATGAATCTTCTATCTGTGAAATTTGGAAGGAGAAAAAAGAAATGTATGCTAGTTTTGTTGCCATACCTCAAATTGCAAAAGTTACAAATACAATGCATTATAAGTATTTAGTTAATATGGAAAAGATAATATATTTGAATATGTATGATTAGAATAAACATAGTGTATATGAAGTTTCAAACTCTCCAGTTTCTGGTGTTCACTGGAGTGCCTGGACCATATAACCTATAGATAAGAAGGGACATTGTACATAGCCTTACTGAACAGAACTCATTGTACCTGATAATAGCTCACAAGCACATATTTCAGTATTCTCATTGACTTGATCCAAATTGATCAGTTGCAGTAACATGAAACGTTATGCAAATAATCAATTTAATTTTAAGACTTCTATCACATTTCTACTAAAACCTGTAATTCTACAAGACAACAAGAGATACCTAACTATTGTTATCAGTAGAAAAATTCATATGCCTACTCACACAAAGGCTTCTAATCTCCTGGCTAACTACTGAAAATTTTTGATACCTCTGCCTTGAATCTTCTAATTTTTTAAAAATTATTTTTCTATATTCTTCAGATGAGTGAGAATAGACACTTCTAGTCTTGTTTAACAGCAGAAAATTCAATTTATATGCTACCTTATCTTAGAAAAACATCACTAGCAGTGCACTTGTGTCTTCAGCATGCTGCTGAATACAATTTGAAAATTGTGTCTATTAGTTTCTGCTGTGGGCATTACAAAAAGTGCCTAAAATGGTGAGTTTACATGGGTCATCCAAATTATTTGAGGCCCAAGTGAAAGGGATTTTTTAAAGCTTTTATTATGGAAAAGTTCTAACATATAAAAAAATAAAAAGAATAATATAATTAACCTTTATGTACACATCAACAAGCTTTAAAATTTACAGACAAGTAACTAATCTTATCTAAGAAACTACCACCGAAGTGTTCTAATTTGAAGCCAATTCCAGGCATATTTCATCTATAAATACTCTCTCTCTCTCTCTCTCTCTCTCTCTCCCTATTTCTTTCTCTCTCTTTCTCTCTCTCTATATATATATTTATATCTCACTAGAAATAAAGTTTCCTTTTTATAAACAGACTCAAAATATTGCTATCATTCCTAACAAATTAGCAATAGTTATTTAATATCTTGTAATATCTTGTTAAAGTTCAAATTTCCCAATTCCTTCATAACTAATTTCTTTATAAGTTGTTTGTCTTGATCTAGATCTAAACAAGGGCCATACATTGCATGTGGTTAATAAAATACTGAGTCTGTTTTTCTTCCTAACAATTTATTTTGAAAAATTACAACCCAACAGAAAAACATTAAAGGAATACCAAATAAACATCTATATATCCTAGATATATATATAATAATTGCAAACATGTTACACAATTTTCTTATCTCTCTTTCCTTCTTTATCCTTATGTACATTCTTTTTTTTATTTTTGCTAAATCATTAGAAACTGGGTTTCAGATGTGGCGATGCCTCATTTCTAAATTTCTTAACGTATTTCTGCTAAGAATGAAGACATTATCCTACACAACCATAATAGCATTAGGAGAAGGGATTGTTCAGTTTATTTTGCTTTAAAACACATATACAGTTGAAGAATTTTAAAAGGAGAAAATAATAAATGGAATATAAAATTATGAGCGTGATGAGGAGAGTGTTTCATGCTACACATTTCAATTCTCTATCATACATAGGCTTGTCACTTCTGGAAGATGCAATGCATACATGATTTCCATCTTTTATGGCATAAGGAGAATATTTAGTTCCCATTCACACACATCAATGTAAAGAGCCCATTCATTATTAAGTTTATAATGTAGCAATATTTTAAATTTCAATAAAAGTTTCATGATAATATATATTACATATAATTTTTTCTTTCCATTCAAAGCAAGGGAGTTTATAGTTTATAAACAAACTAACTCCATGGGTAAGGTTAATCTTTGAAATACTTGTATTAGGATAACATTTGTGGGTGCTGTCTCATAGTTCTAGAACACCAAATTACTTACTTGCTTGGTTAAAATTGTTAGAGACCTCAGTCAAGCTACAGTTATTATGGAGGAGGTAATTTAATTAATTCCTAAACACTTGAATTGTAATTGTTCATTCAATTAGCTGACTGAGAACAGAGCCCTGAGGGAATGGCCTGATTTTCAGAAAGAATAGAAAATGTAAATTTTAAAGTATTAATCCCAAAGATTAAGCCCCAAAGTACATGAGCAAATGAAAGGTAAAACTGAGGCCCAGTGCTGTGGCGCAGCAGGTTAAAGCCCCGGCCTGCAGCATCGGCATTCCATATGGACGCTGGTTCAAGTCCCGTCTGCTACACTTCTGATCCAGGTCTCCGCTATGGTCTTGGAAAGCAGTAGAAGATGGCCCAAGTCCTTGGGCCCCTGTACCCATATGGGAGACCCAGAAGAAGCTCCTGGCTCTCCTGGCTCCTGGCTTCGGATCAGCTCAGCTCTGGCTGTTGTGGTCATTTGGGGTATGAACCAGCAGGCGGAAGACCTCTCTCTCTTCCTCTGGCTCTACTCTTTGTAGCTCTGCCTTTCAAATAAATAAAATAAATCTTTTAAAAAAGAGATGGGACTAAGGTGTATGGAATTTCAGATGTTCTTGTCTAACATGTTTTTCAATCATATCTTGAGAAATGTCATTTCAACATAATTGTAAAAGCAGAAAAATAATAAAAGGTAAGAATTAGTGTGATATTACTTCAGAGTTAATTGAGATAGTTATTAAAAAAGAAAATATACCTTATTAATGTGAAAACATCTCCATCCTACCCTAAGCTGCCATATCTCCTCCTCCAAAAGATGCTTTTGAATTTGTTTTTCAATGCTAACCAAGGACACATTTATTTGGATAAGCTTGATAGATTTTCCTCCCAATTTGAAGGTGTTTTAAGTGTCCTAAAAGTAGAAAAAATGGAAATTGACTAATCAGATCAATCCTACCAAACTGGAATTTCCCTGAATAGCAAGCCACAATCAGATCACTTTCATATCCAAGAAAGCACATGGTGAGCTGTAATAACATTTGCTTTAATGTTTGAGAACTTCAGATCCAAGCAACTGATATGCTTCTAACCACCCTTATTATGAGTGAAGAGTCCTAAACAGCTCTAGCATTTGGATAACCTTAACCATAGCACTAGTTACAGGATACCATGCAACCAGAGAGTTCACAGTGGGGAGGGGGGATGAAATGAAATAAATGGAAGTTGGTTTGCATATTAAAATCGTATCAGCAATGTATTATGTGGCAAAGTAGACTTGTATTTTGACAGTATTTCACGAGAAAGAACACTTCGGATCAATATTGATTCCATAAGTTCTTCTGACAAGGGCTAAATATAAACTATTTTCAGCAGTCTGATGAAAAATTGGCTCTATTCTTCAGGACTCACTGAGTTTGGAAACACAGATGGGGAATAATCAGGAAGAATATAAGAGCCAGAAGTGTTACTGATTGGTCAATACACTTCTCATTAAAATTTTGTATTATCATCTCTACAACAAAGTAAAAGACTAAACATTGATAAAGGAATATGTAGACATACATAAAACAGAGAAAGTGCTGAGCTTATTAGGGTCAGTTTAAAAGCATTTTTTAAAGATTTATTTATTTATTTGAAAGTCAGAGCTACACACAGAGAGAAGGAGAGGCAGAGACAGAGAGAGAGAGAAAGAGAGAGAGGTCTTCCATCTGCCGGCCCACCCCCCATCCAATTGGCTGCAACATCCGGAGTTGGGCCAATCTGAAGCCAGGAGCCAGGAGCATCTTCCGGGTCTCCCACGTAGCTGCAGGGGCCCAAGGACTCGGGCCATCCTCTACTGCTCTCCCAAGCCACAGCAGAGAGCTGGATCAGAAGTGGAGCAGCTGGGAAGTGGAGCAGCCCATATGGGATGCTGGCACTGCAGGTGGTGGCCCCACCCACTACACCACAGCATTGGCCCCTAACAGCATTTTTGAAAAAGGATTTAAAATGATAAATTTTGAGAAGAGTTCTGACAAAATTCAGAATAGGGATCAATAGAAGAGCAGATATTTCAGGAAGTATTTGCTTACATGGCACTGCAACAGGAACAGCTTTGAGTAATGCATATATGAGGTAAGGCAAGTAAGTTAGTTTGCCTGAGATGCAGGAAGTGACTATGGAATATGATTTATATGTATGCTTAAATCTCAGACATCATGCAAGTCATTTACCATCTCAGACTCAGTTTTCTCATCTGTAAAAGTAGGGGCAATAACACGTCTTTCAGAAAGATTATGGTGAGGATTAAATTTAATCATGTAGGTAATAGCATCTAGCACATGGCCAGGCATTTGGAAGACTCTTACCACATGTTGATTTTCATCTTCCCTGCTTGTCTCCCTTGGAAGTAAGCACTGCCAGATGGGGGGAGTTAATTGGAAAATAACCTTAAAAGGCAAACTGGAAAGTTTGAATTTACTATGAAAAGTAATTGAAAAACACTGTTGCTCTTTTAGGAAGCAAGTGACCTATTAGTTCAGTAACAATGAAATATGGTAAAGGATATAGGAAAGATCAGTAAACAAATAATCTCACATTTAAATATGGAGCATAAATAGTGATGAGTGAGATTTTTAAATAGCAGGGCCTTGTAAAAGAAAACAGCAGAGCTACTAACATTTAGAGTGGAAGGTACAGATAGTCTTTCTGAGGATGTGACAGTCAAAGTATAATATAAAGGTAAATAGGAGCTAGGAGCTAGTAAGGCAAAAAGAAGACAAAGTACGGTCTAGGCAAAAGGAGATCATGAGTAATGGCCCCAGTGTGGGACAATGTTTGGTACATTTAGAGATTTGAAAGAAAGATTGTGTTACTCAAAGGTAAACAATGAGGAAGGATATGCATTATTATAATGTGACTGAAGGGTTCTGAACAGAATGTTGACATAGTCCAATTTGCCTTAAAAATATCACTCTTCCTACAGTGTAACAATGGGTTTCAGGACAGTCAAGAGTGAAAATGAGATCAAATAGGAGGTTATTCTGTTGGTGTATGAAGTGATGATGGTGGATTGGACTACAAGAAGAACAGTTGGGGGTTTATTTTAAAGATGATATCTATGTATCTTGATGATAAATTAAATACTGTTGGTAAAAAAGTATGATTTATGGATGATGTATAGAATTTGAGCCTGAGCAACTAGATGGGATGTGAGAAACTTAGGAATAATGAAGAATTAAGAATTTTATCCCTGCTGGGCTGTTATTATGAGATAGATGAGATCACCAAGTGAAGTTACCAGGTCCACAGTTGCATGTGGAAGTCAACGAGAGATAATGAGGATTATGCTGATTATGATGATGATAATAAAGATATAATGAAGTCTATGAGTTCACAGTTTATGGTCACTAAAAACTACCACAACTTTTATGATTTGCAAGATTAGTAATCTTATTTGGTTCCAGTAAACTTTTTTTTAAAGATTTATTTATTTATTTGAAAGTCAGAGTTACACAGAGAGAGAAGGACAGGCAGAGAGAGAGAGAGAGTCTTTCATCCGCTGATGCACTCCCCAATTGGCCACAATGGCCAGAGCTGTGCTGATTTAAAGCCAGGAGCCAGGAGCTTCTTCAGGGTCTCCCACACGGGTACAGGGGCCCAAGGACTTGGGCCATCTTCCACTGCTTTCCCAGGACACAGCAGAGAGCTGGATTGGAAGTAGAGCAGCTGGGACTTGAACCCATGCCCAAATGGGATACCAGTACTGCAGGAGGCGGCTTTACCCGCTACACCACAGTGCCAGCCCCTCCAAAAAACTTAAAACTTAGCCATATCACTTAAAAAAAGATTTATTTATCTGAAAGGCTGAGTTATAGAAAGAGAGAGAGAGAGAGAGAGAGAGAGAGAGAGAGAGAGAGATCTTCCATTGACTGGTTCACTCCCCAAAGATCTGCAACAGCCAAGTATGGGCCAAGCTGAAGTCAGGGGCTGGAACTCCATATAAGCCTCCAATGTGGGTGGCAGGGACCCAAGTACTCAGGCCATCTCCTGCTGCTTTCCCAGATACATTAGCAGGGAGATGGATCAGAAGCAGAGCAGCCAGGATGTGGGCATCACAGGAGGGCTGCTTATTCTGCTTCTCCACAATGCTGACCCCCTAAGCCATGTCATTTTGAAACCATATTATAATTGGCTTCCTTTTAAGAAACACCGAAATGAGTATTTTATCTTTTAATTTTGCAAATACTAAGAGCATTGAACAGGTTTTCTTTAAATATTTATTTGAAACAGAAACTTTAAGAAAATTGACAATTTTTATGCTGATGGAATTTCAGTTGGATACTGATTTCATTTTTATAGTATATCAAATATGTTAATGTCCTATTATCATTTATTCTCCTTATCAGAAGATAATTACCTACTTACAAGTTCAGAGAAGGCATGCATCTAATCCTTAGTCCCTGCTTCATTATTTCCTGTGTAGGATATGCCAAAAATGATATTTAAATGGGCAAGAGTCAAAGGCACAATCCTTGGGCCATAATCTACATTAAGTAAGGGAAACAATGGTTCTTTATGCTCCCATCACACACATAGAAAATACTCTAAGGGTTGTCACCTTTTAGATGGGGAAATGTGGGCCCAGTGCTTCTTATGTGTCTTGGGAAAAGACCATGGTCTTTGCTAGTCCAGAGAGAAACTCACTGAACCAAAAAAGAATTACCCAGTTCACTGGCACATGGCCTGGCAAATGGTGTTCAGGTTAAATTTTGTTCCTCAGTTGCCCCGTTTCTATATAAATCTAAACAACTTTATTCAGTAACACTACTTATAAACCGTTTAGGAATACAAAGGCAAGGTGGTACAATGGAAAGAGTATTGACCAGAGAAACAGAAGAGTAGTGAGTTATGTCAATATACATAAAGCATCTATGCTTTCTGTGCCACTGTTTCTTTAATTATAAAAAGTTTTAATAATGATCTAAAAAAACTATTCCAAAGTTAGCATTTTCTAACCCCACATTGGTCTGATAGTTCCTATCATTCAGAAGTGTATCCTGATATTCAATTAGCATGACTGAAAAAAACCTGTATATTTCAGAGACATTTTTATGTCCAAAATTTTTCCATGCATTTGCATATAATATTTTCTGAAGTGAACTATTTGCTTGTTCTAGACAATTGAGAGCTTGATTTTACAGGACACTAATTTTATGAAATTTCTTTTATGAAAAAAGAGTCTGACCATTTTAATGACCTGAAAAGGATGTTAATCAAATGGTTTTTGATGATTCAGTAATAATTCTTAAGATAATGAACGTGTTGGTTGCACCAGAGACAGTGATGCACATCTAATTCAGTGGGTGCTTCTAGAGCAATAACAATGCCACTTGTTTGAGAAAATTAGAAAATGGTTCGTTAGGGCCCACCTTGATTTTACTACAGTTTTCTCAGGTCTATAATCATGTTCATCCAGAAGCTATTTAATCTCCCGGGAGGCAATATTATAGTTAACAGAAGCTTAAGAGTTTTGTTGGCTTGTTTTTTTGCTCTTGATGTTGTAAAACATCTAAAATATTCCATGTTTTATAACTCATTAAATTAGAATCATACCATACTTCTTGGGAGCATTTTGGGCAGTACTAAATCTTCTGAAAGAATGAGGAAATAATTAAGTATTCATAATGATATGAAAGGTTCATCCTTTTTAATTAAAGTGGAGTAACTCCTAACAGACTTCAGCTTCTGTCTTCCTTTTTAAAAGATCTATTTATTTTGAAATGTAGAGCAGAGAGAGAGAGAGAGAGGGAGAAACAGAAGTTTTTTCGTCTACTGGTTCACCCCCCAAATGGCCACAATGCCAAAGTCAGGAGCCCACAACTCCATCCTGGTTCCAACGTGGATGTCAGGGACAGAAGTACTTGAGCCATCATCTGTTGCTTTCCCAGGCATACCAACAAGAAGCTGATCCAAAGCAGATCAGATGTTACTTGAACGCATACTTTGTGCAACAACACCAGCCCTAATTCCTGTTTTCAATATTTAATTATGAAATTTAAAAAGCAAAAGCTAAAGAAACAGTAAAACACTAGCCATGGTTAGAAACTGAACAACACAGGACATTTAAAAGGCAAATTCTTATGCCAAAGACACTCTATACATAAATGACTATGTATGTATTGGTTTAAAGAAAATAATAATGCATATTTATTGTGTGCTTACTAAATATTTTACATGCCATATATTATTTAACCTTTAGAAAAATTTCATAAAATCTGGAAAGATTAGCAAAAGTACATTGTCAGCAACCTGCTACCAAGTGTCTAGTACTAGCCTAGGTGCTAGCTGCTGAGTGATAAACAGTGATAACCAAAACAGTCCTTATTCTCTTGGAACATATAGTCTAGTGGAATTCACAGACATTGAATAAATTAATGCTCAAAATACATAATTACAATTGGAATAATTGTTGCAAAACAAATGAACCCATTTCTGATGAAATAACCAGATTTTCTTCATGCAGACAGGAATGGCCTCCCTGAGATAGTGAGTCTTAAGCTGAAACCTGAAGAATGAGGGCTGAGAAAGGCAGAGCTATGCCTAGAGCCTTAGAGGCAGAGGAATGAGCATGCCTCTAAGCTTTGAGGATAAAGGAATTCCAATAACAATATTGTTAGAGCATAGTGTGGAAAAGAAAGAAGAGGACAGGATTGAAAAAGCTAACGGCCATACCATTAGAACATGGGTGTGTTATTAATCATTGGGAAACTAACGATAATTTTTAGATAGATAGATAGATACATACATACATACATACATTGATATTTATTACTCACATGTATAAAATGGATCATTTTGAGGCTGGGACACAAATAAAAGAATACAACAGGAAGTTATTAAGAAGTTTGAGTAGAAAATGTAGATTGTTCGGACCAAGATAATAATGGAAATATGTATGTATGTATGATTGGTGGGAGGCAGTTTGCCTTGGTTCCTTTTTGGCAAGGCAGTAATGAATTATAGGTCAGAGAGATGAAAGTAAGGATAACAAAGCAAATGCTTATTGAAATGCATTCCAAGGGAGAAAAAGGCCAATGGAAAACTCATGTAGCACTCAGTAGCAATAGTAAAGAAAAATGTATTATAGTAAGTCCCAACGGAGGAATTGTTGTGGGCTAGGTTGGGCCAAAATTAATATCTCAGGCTCTTGCCTTTTACTTAGAGAAAAATTCTAAGCACAGGCTCAAACACAGCATGAAGCATGGTAAGGTTTATTTAGAACATGAGAAGAACAAGAGGGCTTCGTTTAGGGAGAGTGGCCAGGAAAGGTAAAAGGAATTCCATACTCTGCTCTACTTGTCCTGGGTCCATGAGGTGAGGAGAGAGACAAGGCAGCATCCTCTCCTTCCCCAGGCTTCTTATTAGCTTTGAAAAGGGGAATAGTTACATAGTACTGTCCCCAGGTCCCAGGTAAGGGGAGATGCATCTTGGGGAGGGGTGATCTGATTCATGATAGGATTACATGGGGGTGGGGAAGGTGTGGCTTCCAGCTCATGAACTTAATCTATCTCCCTGACTTTTCCCACAGCAGAATGGGCCAATCAAGTAAGCACACGGCCCCCTGTAGGGATGATAAAGCAAATACCAAAGGGAAAATGGGCTAGTGGAAAGAGTATATGTAACCTGTAGTGACAGTAAATTCCAGGAGAGGAACTGACCAGATAAAAGGAAACATGGCAGTCTTTCTCTGTGGTTTGTGACTTTTATCCCTAAAATATGAATTGTGTTGATGAGCGATGTAGCCAGGATGCTCAGGATTGATGTTTGTGTGACATCCAGAAGTTGCATACCTTTGGGATCTCTGCACAAACTCAACTTTGCTAGTGTCTTGGAGACTGAACATCACACAGAGACAGAAACAGTCTCCCCAACAGGGCAGGCCAGGTAGCATTCTGGGGCCTGTAACATTTGCTTAGTGAGTGAGACCTTCAGGTGGTTAGCCAGCTGGCAGGCCCAGGCACACCCTGGAGGCTCCAGGGGAAGTCCCAATGGGAGTTGCCACCAACACCTGGACTCAGCTCACATACTTTAACAAGGGAAACCGCAAAATGGGTGATCCTGGGTGAGTCCTGGGAGAGAGTAGCATAGTTGGGTTCACCTTTGGAGGAGGGTCTTGTGGCACATGTCTGACTATCTACCTGACAAATGTATTTATGAGGCAGAGACAGAGTGACAGATACACAAAGGCAGAGTGAGCTTCCATCTGCTGGTTTCACTCTGCAAATGCCTGCAATTAGGAACAGAATTCTGGACTCTGACATGGATGTCAGGAACCTGCCCAATTGCTTTAGCTATCATCACTGCTTCCCATGATCTACATTACAGGAAGCTGAAATCCAGAGCAGAGCTGGGGCAGGAACTCAAGCAATCCAAAATGGAACGTCAGCACCCAAGGTGGTGTTTTAATTGCTGGGGCAAGGGGGACTAGCACTTAGAACATATTAATGCAATGAAACTCAAAGTAATGAACAATGGATAGTATGGAGCTTTGTAAGGAAAATTTAGATGACAATATGACTTACAAAGAATATGAAATCGGAGATGACCCCCTAAAATTTACATCAAAAATGTGGCCCCTTAAAGTTCCCCAGAAGTGCTATCTGGGGTGCCACATGTGCTACTGGAATTTGGGGTGCCATACGAATTTCACCATATGCTTATTAATAAATTCCCAATATTAATAAGCCTGAGAGGGTTCTTTCCTAATATTTAGAGAAGAATTCTAAATACCGGCACAGATAAAGGAGGCAGCATGGTACATTTTAAACTTTTATTTAGTGAGAAAGATGCACAGGAGAGTGAGAGCTTTATTAAGGGAGAGAGAGAAATCTGGGTTCATACTGAGCACCAGGAACCAGCCACGTGGGGGAGCATCTAGGCCAGGAAGCCTAGGGTGGGTGGCCCCGAAGGCCATGCATCCCGCAGGCGCAGGGCTACAGCCAGCCCCCTCCTGGCAAGAGGCCAGGAAAGAAGAGAAGGGCAGATACAACTCGTCCCAGGCTTTTTGCCCACTTCCAAAGGGGAGTGGTTAGTTAACCTAATTGGCTGGTGGCACCCAGGTGTGGCCAGGTAGGAGGATGAGGTCACACAGGGGTGTGGTGAAGGCGTGGTCTTCCAGCTCACAAACCTAATCAATTTTAAGTTGTATGCCTGCCTACTTCATTCCCCCCTCAGAGACTCCATCCCCTTAATCCTAAGGGGAGTAGATGGGCGTCGAATCATCTCTTCTGTAACTGCTTGCTGCTTATGAGGGGCGTAGTGCAGGCCCTGCCTATCCAGGGTCTGGAGGTCTCTGCCTATCCTATCTCACAAATTTGCTTTGTGACCTGGGGCAGTCTCAGTCATTGCCAATTTGTCTGTGTCCCCTGCATGGTCAGTTACTCCCAGGAGTCTAGTTCTGAAACATATAAGTTGCTAATTAGCAAAGGCAAAACTGGAGCAAAACCAATTGTAGGTGGGGTGCCCCTTTAGATGAAAGAACATATCTTACAGATTCCCAGATAGTGGGTAGTGATAGGCTACCCTTATGTAGATTATAAACCCATTTAGTTTGAGTATAGAGAATTGTAATACAAGAGCTCATCAGGTAGCTTTAGTATCAGTAACAGTTCCCAGAGATAATTAAGAAAGGCAGGTACAGCATGTTTGCCTTAAGGAGACAAAGGCAAAAGTTTTACTTATCCTTTTTGCTTTGAAGAGGTACTTAATGTTTCTGTTTGGCTTATAGGAACAGTCAGGCATGTCTTTAGCATTCACCTATGAAGACTTAAGAGGTAGAAGTTCAATCCTAATTTCACGGAGGTAGTTGTGCTCAATAGCACCTGGTAAGGTCCCTTTAATCTACACTGAAGCTGATCTGAAGAGGATCTTCTTTGAATCGCTTGCGCAGGAATTTCTAATGTTGGAGTTTTTGTTAAAAACTCCTTGATTCCTTGGAACACCTTTGCAGCTCCCCTGTCCAGCACAGTGTCTGTTTCAGAGGTTTTTAAACAAACACAAGGCTTAGA
Organism: Lepus europaeus; assembly: GCF_033115175.1. NCBI lineage: Eukaryota > Metazoa > Chordata > Mammalia > Lagomorpha > Leporidae > Lepus > Lepus europaeus. The sequence continues at coordinate 72,393,864 of NC_084850.1, read as the reverse complement.
ATCCAAATCCTGGAATCCGTAACAACTTTTGCAGCTACCCTTTTCAGTATGGAGACGGCACCAGGGCATCTTTAAAGATATACACAAAAGTTTGGAATCCAAATCTTGGAACCCAAAGTCCACAGTATTTTGCCATTCTCAGAAATCTCTTCGGGTGCCTTTAAATATCTGACCCTATGTTAAAACATATGAGATAGGAATTTCAGAGAGAGACATGTACTTAAGATTTTATGTCTGAGGGACTTACTAAACCTTACATAAATACCTAAAAACACAGGCAATGGAAGTCTAACACTTAGACATAACTAGAACATATGATGCATAATATCACACAATAGAACAAAGCAAATCTTTGGGATTAAGTTTTGCCATTAAAGTTAATACTGTAGCTCTTTTGAATATAGAGGTCCTACATGGGAAGTTAGTACACAGTGACTCCTGTTGTTAATTTAACAATTAACACTTTTACGTGTGACGTCAGTGATCACCCGAGGCTCTTGACATGAGCTGCCTAGGTCATGGAAGCCTTTTGAGTTTTGCAAACTCCATTAGTATTCAGACAGGGCCATGAGCAAAGTGGAAGTTCTCTCCTCCCTCTGGAGAAAAGTACATCCTTTTTTGATGGCCACTCTTTTCCACTGGGGTATCACCCAGGGAGATTCTCCACGTAGGGACACTTTCTCCAGGAGTGTTCTGGCTTTGCATGCCTGAAATGCTCTTGTGGGCTTTCCAGCCAGACCAGAATGCCTTTAGGGCTAATTTTGAGGTCACTGAGTGCTCCTTAAAGTGATTGTCACTCTATGAGTCTGCTGTACAGACTCCTTCCCATGTTGGAGCATTTACTCCTCTTTAACTTTATTATTATTAGTAGTAAACGCTTAATCCTATTGACATGATCATTTTAACACTTAATCCCGCCTATATGATCACTTTAAAACTTAAGATGTTACCATTACCATCTAGCCCAAGGGGATTTGTGATCCCATAGCAAAGTTTAAACTCTACCCTTAGAAGTAAGTCCGTAAGAATGCATGCAGATCTACACAGCTTTACAGTCTCTCTGTAGGACCTGAGGAAATAAAAACAGACACAGCTCTTCATGAGCTTAATTATCCTTAAGCATTTTACATGGATACATTGTATTAGCTATAATTCCTTAATCCCATCTAGCTGAAGGGTCTCCCAATTATTAAGTGTAGATCTCTCAGGGATTCGCCAAAGGAGCAGATGTAGAACTATCTGTAGTTAAATTACTTTGTAACCTGGGGAGACAGGAGGTAAATAGGGCTAAGCTTTCAGCTCAGCTATATCTCTGATCATCTACCTTAACCAATAATCTGACATCTCAGTGCTACTATGCCTATTATAGAGCTTAATGCATATATATCATACCAAGGGAATATAAACCACCCAGTCTGAGAAATGCCATTTCAGACTGTTAGAATCCCACACCGGAGGTGAAAACAACAAAGTGAAATGAGGGGTATCCACTCTAGAGACTAAAATAAAAAAAAAAAATACATGATTTAATGCCGTTCCAGAGGCGAACAAAACAAACTGGAATGAGGGGCATCCGCTCTGGAAACAAAAATAAAAAAAATATGGTTTAATGCTGCTCCAGAGATGAAAAAAAAAAGAATAACTGGGATCTGCTCCGAAGGCAAAAATAATAAATTAAAACAAAACATGATTCAATATACATTGCTCTATTAATCAGGCATGTAGCATGTGGTGGGCCATGGGAGCTGCCATCTTGGGGTGGAAGTCCCACCCTCCACAACAGGAAGTAAAATGTCCTCCATATTTGAAGCTCCTCCTCCCTGATGCTAACATGTTTCTAAGCAACCAGACCAGTTCTCCAACTTGAAATTAGCAATTGAAAGCTTGTATGATAAGGCCCAGGGACAAGGAGAAATGTTTTAGAACCTTTTTAGCTGCTGATACTAGTTAAAAGCTTAACCTTAGAAAAGCACGTAAATTGTCTTTGAAACACACTACAACCAATTTAGATTCCTTAGGAGTTTTTCCTCCTTGTAAATCTGTTTTATCTCTCTTATTACATTGCACTAGTAACAACACCAAAGTCCTTAAAGCCAGAAACTGCGGAAAAAAACAACAACCCATGCCTTCCTTTTTGAAAGCTACCAGCAAAAGAAAATAGAAAGAAGGAAAAAAATCTCACTTGCCTAAGTCCCTTCATGGTCGCCATATGAAATCAGAGATGACCCCCTAATCTATACGAAAATGTGGCCCCTTAAAGTTCCCCAGAAGTCCTACCTGGGGTACCACATGTGCTACCGGAATTTGGGGTGCCATATGATTTCCCCATATGCTTACTAATAAATCCCCAATATTTATAAGCCCAAGAGGGTTCTTGCCTAATATTTAGAGAGGAATTCTAAATACCGGCACAGATAAACGAGGCAGCATGGTACATTTAAAGCTTTATTTAGTGCGAAAGATACATAGGAGAGTGAGAGCTTTATTAAGGGAGAGAGGTAAATCTGGGTCCATACTGAGCACCAGGAACCAGCCACGTGGGTTCCACCAGGAAGCCTAGGGCGGGTGGCCCCAAAGGCCATGCATCCTGCAGGCGCAGGGCAACAGAAAGCTTCCTTCTGGCAAGAGGCCAGGGAAAAGAGAAGGGTGGGACACACTGTGTCCCAGGCTTTTTGCCCACTTCCAAAGGGAAGTGGTTAATTAACCTGATTGGCTGGTGGGCACCCAGGTGTGGCCAGGTAGGGGCATGAGGTCACACAGGGGCATGGTGAAGGTATCAGGTAGGGCATGAGGTCACACAGGGGCGTGGTGAAGGCGTGGTCTTCCAGCTCACAAACCTAATCGATTTTAACCTGTATGCCTGCCTACTTCAATATGAGCACATTGCCAAATAAGAATGTCTTTTACTAAGATCAAGAAGGAGTGAGATAAGATGAGGATTGGGATCACAAGTGCAGTTTTGAAAATGCAGTAAAAAATTCCAGTAAGATGTTGAATCGGAAATGGTAATTAAGCAGTAATGGGTCTCGAATCCACAGAAACACTATGAATTAGAGATTGTATTTTAGGAGTTGTAACTAGAACTCTTAAAATTCATGAAGATATAATTGCCAGAGAAGTGTTTGGAACTTTAAGGCTATAAGGTATAGGAGGAAAAACAAGCAAAAATAATTGAATAACAGCAGAAAGGAAAAAGGTAATCAAGAGCTTGCATTGTCATGGAAACCAGGGGAAGAGAGAGGGTTATCAAGGAAGGGTTATCTATTTTAAATGCTACTGACAGGGTCAAAAAAGATGAGGAACACTAGTAAGTGACTGAGACCAGTTGGCTTAAATGAGGTTTTAAGGATGAAAGATTTTCCTTAAACAATATAATAATGTGATGCCACTAATGAAGTCTCAGTTTGACTTCGACATTAAAATAAAAAAGAATCAGAGATAAAGGAGATAAAGTTTAAGGAACTTGAACATTGAATATGAATAAAAAGAGACATAAAAATTTTAGGTATACTGACTCTTACAGAACTAAAACCAGAAATCTTTTATCATAGGATCTAATTAGGTTAAAAATGCTTATAGAAAATATTGTATTTAAACTTCTGTGAGCATTATTTTCTCAGAAGAGAATTATGAGCATATATAAGTGTTTTTAATGTGAATGTAATGCAATATTGCCATCTAGTGAAATGTCAGCAACTATGATCAAATTAAGGGAGTTTAAGAACAAAAAGAAAATTATGACTTTGTCTTTCTCAGTGGGATATACATAGTACTATGTATAATGTATTAATATGCACTGCCTTAGTTTGTCACTCTTCTATTTACTTAAGTAAAAAAAAATTACTTTGCTCAATTGAGAACACAACACATATTAAAAATTTAATGTGGCTATACAAACAAGTTTAGTATTATAAAATGAAGTACAATAAGAAAAGATTGATGCTCTTGTAAACAGGCATCCTGGAGTTCTGAGTGTCTAATCACATCAGCATTATAATAGTTAAAGCATCTCTTTTAAGCTCCATTAGCAGAAGGCCAACAGCTCAGACCATTTTATATTTATAGGCTAATTATTTAACTCATAAGCTTGTACCCTGAGTTTATCAAAAACAGAATGAGCATATAGTTGTGCATGTTTTACCCCCAAACACTTAATTTTAGAATTATGATTACTACAAAAAAAGAGTACCAAACCAATCCCCAAATTATCTTTCTCTGTTCAGTATATAGTAAGAAGTATCAGTAGTGCACTAAAATGCTTAAGACACCAAACAAAGGCACAGTGGCCAGTAGGCCAGAAGAACACCCAGAGAATTCCAGGGCTGTCCCTTAGCAGCCATGTTGTTATTAGAATGTTCAGGTGTTCATCTCCAGCTGAATTTATTCTTTTCTCACAGTGAAAGATGAATTCATACTGGGGACATAGATAAAGTGTAAGGATGTATTTAAACAGATTAAAGAGAGAGTACATATTTAGAGGCAAATGTGGACAGCCTTCTTTCTTGAGGAAAGCAGAGGATCTGTTGGCACTGCTTCTGCCCCTTCTACTGTGTTCACCCACATTTAGGTTGCCTCCTGTACAGTGTAGGGGTCACTGGCCTAACTGAATATACAAATAGGGTGGGGTTTGGGTGGGGTTCAGTGCGTGTGATGATCTCTGGAAAGGTTTCATGGTGGCTGCATATGAAGTGCTACATGTATGTGGTCATCATGGTCTCATGTGCATGATGGACAAAGTGAGTTCCAGGTGCCTGATGGGAAAGTGCGTGTGCTGAATCCACATGGAAGGGAAGTGGGGTTTTACATGTGTGTGGCTCTAGCAAAGGGACTGCTGGAAGCCTCTCAGCACCTTTGTTCACTAACTAGCTCCCTGCCTAGCCCATATCAACGTGATATTGGGCGAGCTCCTATTTCTGAGTTTCCATTTCTGCTTTTTTTCCTGCCATAAAAATATGAAAATTATACTTCTTGTATGCTGAAAGTTTCAAGTTAGTTGGCCTAAAAGACAGCCTGGGTACTACTTGTTTGTGAAAGCTCTCCAGAGCATTCAGGTACAAAGCAGAGACTAGTTCAGAAATATCATAGCAGTGATCTACAGAAGCCCTTCTATATTATTTACCTAGAAATCTACGTGATTTTTCAAAACCATCCCATACAACTAGATGGTAGAGATAGACCTCTGTCTCAGCATTGGTGCTAGGCCAACATGTTCTTTCAAAAGCTCCTAACCATTAGCTAATGCTCCTGTGAATTTGAAATCCGAATTCACTCTAATTGCCCATTTCTTCAAGAAACATTCACACCAAAAAATTAGTCTAAATAGGTCTAACTACACACACACATACACATACACACACACACACACATATATATATATATATATATATATATAACAACCATATGGATTAAGTAAATTTCATTTCTCCTTGTAGAATACTGAAGTGCAGGCCTCAGTATGTCCCCATTTAAATAAAAAGTAAAATCAGAAACAGCAAAAAAAAATTAAAGTACACAATGAAATAAAATATTAAGAAGAATCAGGAGGCATAACAGATCACAGATTAAGATGATCAAAGACTACATATGTAAGAATTAAAAAATACACAATAGGTTCACTCCTGAACGGCATCTTTATATTAACACATACATATATGCATACAGAAATGTATACATATAAGTATATATATTTAATATAAAATAACATATGTACTATCTTCTCTGCATTATATACTTTAAATAAAATTAGGTTCAAATCATTTTGTGTCCTTTCTTCGGGTAAATGCAAGAAATGAATACTACACTGTACACATCAAAGAATTACCCAACATGCCTTGTCAGGAAAAATCAAGGTGGATCAATTTTGACAATTAACATCAAGTGCAGACTTTCATTTGATAAAGATGAAGAGGCAAAGTTTTTAGAGAGTCAGGTCATATTTTAAAAAGTAACTAAGATACTCCTACAAAACAATAACTAAAAAGCCCAACAAGGCAAAGGAAAAGAAGAATTTACACACAAACAAATATAAGAAGCCACTCAGAATGACCACCCTAATTCACAATTAAAGAAAAGCAAATTAATACAGCAATGTGATATATTTTCCATTTTTCATAAGGAAAAAAATTAAGTTGTTTCAAATACCCAATATCAGAAATTCTGGGGGAAAAATGTTCTTATATATCATTGATAAGTGTTTAAACTGGTGCTACCATTCTGTAGGAAAACTATTCAATAACTACCAAAATGTCAACGTCATTGTGTACCATTTGTCTGAGTAATTTACTTTTTCTGGGGAATTATTCTGTAGGTATGCAAACATAATGTCCACAAGGATTTATGCATAAATGATATTTACTACAATTTTAAAATAGGAAAACAAAATAGAAAAAAATTAAATTCTAATCAATAAAGTACTGGCTATAAGCTTTTTTTAAAATATTTACTTATTTGAAAGTTAGTGTTACACACAGAGAGAAGGAGAGGCAGAGAGAGAGAGAGAGAGAGATCTTCCATCCATTGGTTCACTCCCCAATTGGCCTCAATGGTCAGAGGTAGGCCAATCCAAAGCCAGGAGCCAGGAGCTTCCTCCTGATCTCCCTCACGAGTGCGGGGCCCAAGGACTTGAACCATCCACCACTGCCTTCCCAGGCCACAGCAGAGAGCTGGATGGGAAGTGGAGCATCCAGTACTTGAACCGACGCCCATATGAGATGCCTGCACTGCAGGTGGCAGCTATAACCGCTACACCACAGTGCCGGCCCCACACTATAAGCTTTTGACACTTTTATACATTGGAATACTATATAGTATGACATAGACAGACATATAAGGACTGATACTGAAATATCTCTCCTAGTTACAGCAAGACATTAGGTAACATAAAAACAGCCTTCCATGTATGCATGCACACACACATATACTACATGTATACCTGTTGGCATTTTCATGGACTTAATCTAATTTTATACTTCTGTTCTATACCAATTTTTAAAATGTGCATGTTTTGGTTTCCTAGTAATAACAGAAAATGACCTAATTGTTTTATAACACCACTGATATGAAACCTCTGTTTCTATTATAATGCTTACAAGGATCTTTTAAAAAATCCTTATACATCATAAATTTAGAAACCAATTACTTTCTACTTTGATTTCTGAAAGATTAAACATTTGAAAGAATTTCCAAGATATGAATCATTTCTATAGGTTTTAAATATATTAAATTATGCAATTTTTTTTAGATTACAAGACTCTCAAACCACTTATTGTTATTATATCTTCCAACCCCGGGTAAAATTTCAAAATAGTTTTTTCAGTTATATTTTGACAAATATACAAAATTTACTAAGTAAAGAGAAAAACAAATAAGAATAAAATAATTAAAAATTTTAAAGACTGGGGAGTGGCAAGATGGTGGAATAGGAAGGGAGCACATTGATAGTCGGGGAAGAGACAGTTTAATAAAAGTGGAGATACTGCAGGTTCAAGGAAGAGTAGGGGAAGAAACAGCAGAGGAAACTCTTCCGGAACTAGTAATTCACAGTGGACCTGCGTGGAGAGCGTGGGAGCCCAAGTTCGGAACACCAGTGGCAGACTCAACAGACCAGCATTGGAACGTGAGGTGAGCTGAACTCAATAGCCCAAAACACAAGCAGGAAAGTGGAAAGAGGAGACTATAGGAAACGAGGCTTGAAACCCCGTGGGGAAAAGTTCACCAGGCTAACTAGAAGAGAGAGAGAGAAAAAAAAGTAACTGATACAGACACGAGTTTCTCTCTCTCTCCACTTACCTCTCAAAGGCGAGCAAGACAAAGAGCAGGCACCATTTTGGATATACGTCATAAGCAGGGCAACCTCAGGTCTGCACCGGCTCTCAGCCTAGCAGAAAAACCTGACGCTGGTGGAGGGGGGTGAAATAACAGGAGATTAGGACCTAGTGAATGCATGGTGCTGATGAACTGAGACTGTGAAAAAAGAGATGGTAGGGGAGAGAACTCACGGAATTCATGTGAGTACTCTCCAGAGACGATACAATTCGGTAACCTTGGCAACCCAGTGGGAGACTGCAGGAGAATTGGAGCCCATACTGAGGGCAGCACAGATTCCCTGTGTGGTCCTTGGGAAAGAGCTTCCGATCTCTGGCTCCTGTGGGTATATCATTCGCCTGCTAACTACCTCCAATTCCATTCAGCTGTGTGGAATTACTTCCCTTTTGAATAAAAAAAAAAAGACAGGGATTTACCACGGCTAACCTGGGAGTGTCACCTTAGGCACACCTGCAACCCTGAGGAATCAGAGCTCTCAGGGCACACCAATCTCAAGCCTCTAAGGCTCCATCTAAAGCAGACAGTCCACTTAATCTGGAGTCATAGTATAACAAGAAAAAACACCACAGCGAAGAAACCAAAGAATATCTCCAATATGCAAAAAAAAATGCAAAAACTGAGGTAACAAGAACAAGGAAGACACTACGACGCCCCCAAATGAAAAAGACACCCCAATTCAAGATTATGAAGATGATGAGATAGAAGAAATTTAAGAAGCGGATCTCAAAAAATTGATAAGAACATTAAGAAGTTCTCAAAAACAAATTCTTGAACTACAGAAATCCTTAATGGACAAGATAGAAAATCTCTCTCATGAAAATGAAATATTAAGGAGGAATCAAAATGAAATGAAACAACTAATAGAACAAGAAACTGTGATAGTGATGAGAAATCATAATGAAATGACGATTCAATAGATCAAATGACAAACACATTAGAGAGCCTTAAAAACAGAATGGGTGAAGCAGAAGAGAGAATATCGGACTTAGAAGACAGAGAACAGGAAAGGAAACAGGCAAACCAAAGAAAAGAAGAGGAAATTAGAAATCTAAAAAATATTGTCAGGAATCTACAGGATACTATTTAAAAAACCAACATTCGGGTTCTAGGAGTTCCTGAAGGCATGGAGAGGGAGAAAGGATTAGAAGGCCTTTTCAGTGAGATACTTGCAGAGAACTTCCTGGGTCTGGAGAAGGACAGAGGCATCATAGTACAGGAAACTCATAGAACCCCTAGTAAACGTGACCAAAAGAGATCCTCACCACGACATGTTGTAATCACACTCACCACAGTGAAACATAAAGATTCTAAAATGTGCAAGAGAGAAACATCAGATTATTCTCAGAGGATCTCCAATTAGACTCACAGCAGACTTCTCATCAGAAAGCCTACAAGCTAGAAGGGAATGGCGAGACATAGCCCAGGTACTAAGAGAGAAAAACTGCCAGCCCAGAATATTATATCCTGCAAAGCTCTCATTTGTGAATGAAGGTGAAATTAAGACTTTTCATAGCAAACAGAAACTGAAAGAATTTGTCGCCACTCGTCCTGCCCTGCAAAAGATGCTTAAAGATGTGTTACACACAGCAACACAGAAACATGGTCTTCAATGTGAAAGAAGGTAAAGGAAGGAAACCTCACAGCAAAAGATCGCAGGAAGTTCAATTTCTATTTGACATAGAATTAAAATCTGATTCTCTGATAAAGCAATGTGTTAAAGTAGTCTATTATGTTCTCTTGATGTCTGTTAAATTCTAATTGTTCAAAAACAGCTGAATTTTTATTAAGAGCTATGGGTTATTTAAATATGTGCTTTTTTCAAAGATTTGAATAATCACCTTGTAACAATGATCAAATTTGGTCTATGTTATGTCATGATTTTAAGGAATCTTATTTCAACAAGCTATTTTGGATTTTGAGCCTTCTTGGCATTCTTGACAGGCATTCAAAAAATCAAAGTTTCAAACAATCTGGACTCTAAAATTTCCAGTAAAGCCTGGACTTTGGTTTTTCCAGTTTGGGCCCAACTGAAAAAATCGAAGGACCTATGTCTCTCATCTTATAGAGACACCAACTAATCAGGCTATTTGGATTATATTAGAAGTACTGCCAAGATGTGACGTGGCACTGAATTTTAAGTTTCTATAATGGAAAATGCTACTAATACAAATGTTGGAGAATTAAAAAGTCTAATGATCTTGTGTTACTAGACATGATAGTTATCTTAATGAGAAAGCCCCAGAGGCCTAAAGGGTTAAATACTTGTACAATCCTACAGGTGCTTTCAAAAATACTGTGAAGTAAGCAAGTGCCTCTTGTTGGTTGATGAGTTTATAATTTTAAACATGGCAACATAAAGTCTTTTGTCATCCATAGTTATATATGATTTGCTGCTCATAAAACTAAAGCATTGTTGGTTCTGTCTTTAGCTGTCCTCCTATAGGTTTTGTTGGATTTTTTCCAGCCACTTCTACTGTATTCAGTACTTTGGGATGGCTCTGTAAACAGATGAAGCCAATAATGTATTAACAGTACCAACTGAGAGAAAGTATGGTTAACTGAGGTTACTAAAAAGAAAAAGCAATTCAAATCAATTGGTAATTTACAAAAAGAGTTAAAGATTTTAAAAGCCATTATTAAAATTGCTATATTGGTCTATTATGTTGTATGTGTGTATATATTGTATGTCCACATGGGAAAATTTTATTAAGAGTTTTATTTATTTTTGACAGGCAGAGTGGATAGTGAGAGAGAGAGAGACAGAGAGAAAGGTGTTCCTTTTTGCCGTTGGTTCACCATCCAATGGCCGCTGCGGCCGGCGAATCGCGCTGATCTGAAGCCAGGAGCCAGGTGCTTCTCCTGGTCTCCCATGTGGGTGCAGGGCCCAAGGACTTGGGCCATCCTCCACTGCCTTCCCGGGGCATAGCAGAGAGCTGGCCTGGAAGAGGAGCAACCGGGATAGAATCCGGCGCCCCAACCGGGACTAGAACCCGGTGTGCCAGTGCCGCAAGGCGGAGGATTAGCCTGTTAAGCCACGGTGCCGGCCTATTAAGAGTTTTATTTTAATTGGCTTATAGATAAGATTGTCCATAAATTTAAGCTGCTAAAATTAATCAAAGATACATTTTAATTCGTGTGACCTGAATCTCTGCATCATATGTTTTATACTTGTTGGTAGAAAGAAACTAAAAACATTTTATATGGTTGTGCTTAAGTTTACTGGTTAAACAAACTACACCATGTTAGATATTTAAGAGGTGTTTCCAAATACATGATTCTTAAAATTTGTAGAAGGCATTGGACCTTCTGGTAAATGTTTTCTTCAGTTGTTATCTAATGGTTGAAACGGTTTGCTAAGTATTCATGTGATATTGCTATTGTCAGCAAGTGATCTAGGACTTAGTCCCTCATTTCTCTATTCTAAGCCCAACTTGTTCTTTCATTTCTCTATTCTCCTCAAGGTAGGAAACTAATTCTATTATGAGGGAATCTGTAGGACATAGAATTTAATCTTTAGACCTTATAAAAGAGATGGCTAACATTTTTCTGTAATAGCATAGCCAAAATAAGAGCTTAAATTATAATCTCATAGCTAGAGTTACTTCGCCTTCAGGAAGTATACTGTAAGTAGAAAAAACCTCCATTTCAGACCAAGGGAAAAGAAAGTTTTCAAGTGAGAATATAATTTTCCTCATGGGTATTGTCTACCTTAGAAAAACTACTACAGAACATGCCTGTGACTATAGACTTGTAGTTCAGGCCACCGAAGATTACAGATGGAACTTAGGCACTCCCTTGACTTGCATCCTCTGGTCTGCTTTAACAAAAACCAGGAGGAAAAGAAAGCTCGGCATCAGAAGCAATGGGTGGCAGGCCTATTAATGGCTGATCTGTACAGTGATCTGCCCTCAAGGAGACCCAACAGGCCAGTCCACTGCAGTGGCTTTCCATGTGGTAAGCCAGGGCTTCAGCAGAAGTCAGCTTGTGAAGAGCCCTGGCAGCTCTGCCAAGAGTTGGATCACTGGAAATGGACCTGCCCTGGAGTCGAAGGATGCCCAGGTCAGAGCCACAGATCTTCTTGGCTCTAAGCTGAAAAGCCCTTCACTCAGCCCAACTTCCAAAGTGACCACTGCAGCTGAGGGGATGGTCAAGTAGGGTCAGCAACATTGCAGGCAGAACTGTACATTTCTTGTTAGAGATGCCACCTGCCTTTACCTGGCCAGCTCTCCTCCCAGGCCAGCCAAGTAATGAAAGTCAACAGAGTGCCTTCCCCTAGGAGGTTCACACCTCCCTTAGGATATACCCCATGTGAAGAGATAGATAGGTCTGGGCCTCTTAACTCACAAGGCCTAAAGCCCAACAGATTATTATCAAGCCCCTTCTGTCAGGTTCTATTTGCCTCTCAATCAGAAAACTTAATTGTAGCTTAGACAGCACCTTTCTTAGCTCCTCTAATAATGACTCTGTCCTTTCTTCTAGACCCTGTCTAGTGCACTTGGGCCTCATTCCTTTGTAATTATAACCTCTACTTTACCACCAGTGGATATACTCCCAACCTGTGTGTACTATGGTCCTCTTCCCCACTTAATGCTGTATAATTGTTCAGACCTGGTAAATGACACTCTTAGGATCATTGGTTATTATCTTCCCCTGTCTTTTTTGACCTTGTCTAAATATGATCAGATTTGGCGAACTTGGTAGGCTTCCATAGCCTTGGCAACTCATGACAAGAGCCTAGGGTGGTTACTGGCACCATGAACTAGAGTGTCAATTTGTTGGGTCAACAACAGGAGTCAATGTGCACTTGCTCCTCATGTGGGATCTCTGTCCTTAATGTGCTGTACATTGTGATTTAATGCTATAACTAGTACTCCAACAGTATGTTTCACTTTGTATTTCTTTGTGGGTGCAAACTGTTGAAATCTTTACATAATATATACTAAATTGATCTTCTGTATATAAAGAGAATTGAAAATGAATCTTGATGCAAATGGAAGGGGAGAGGGAGTGGGAGAGGGGAGGGTTGCGGGTGGGAGGGAATTTATGGGAGGGGGAAGCCATTGTAATCCATAATCTGTACATTGGGAATTTATATTCATTAAATAAAAGTTAAAAAAAATGAAGACTGAAATTGCAACAGTACATTGTAATTGCTGTATCATCTAATACACAGGATTTTTCTTCAAATGACATAAAAATAACCTACTGTAGAAGATTTCATATATTAGTAATGATTTTCTTATGAGCTCAAAAATACTAGTATTTCTTTAGATAACATATTTATTTATAAATTCAAGTTTTATCAGATACTGACCTTTATTGCAATAGACATTTTTCCATTAAGAAAATCACTTATATAGTTAGCAATCTGTCATTCAGTAAAACCCAATTTTTAAATTAAGCAGATGGTGATAACAAAGAAATTAATGAACACACACTTGTTTGCTTTTTGAGCTAATTCACATTTCTAAATTATTCAGGTTATGCAGCAATTAAGCATTAATTTCCTTTAGACACATGCATATCTCACATGATGAATTATGATGGAAATGTCTAAGAAGCATCATGATTCTCATAGTTGTTCAGCAATTGCACCAATCTACTGAGATGTTTTCAAGTGTACAAATGAAGGTGTAAACAATTGCAGAGCTGAGTTGCTGCATTCTACATTGTGGTTTGTCGCACCATACATAGAAAATCATGGCATCTTTTTTATAGTTTAATGTATTTTAATAGCAAACTTACAGGAACAGCACAGAGGACAGACAACATTAAAGACATGTACTTGCATGTAGGACAACTTAGAAAAGTATAGTGAATGGTTGGAATCTACTGTATGATAAAAATGCTACAAACACCATTTAATTGCCGTCAATAAATTTACTTGTTTTAAAAAAAATCCAAATGCTGGCACTGCCCAGAAAAATTTAACAGATTTATTTATTTATAATAAAGTTGAACTGCTGAAACTTGTTCACTGAAACATTTTGACTTGCATTAATGCTTTATGTCCCCGCCATTTATATTAAAATTCCACACACAAATGAAAATGGAAAAACTGCCAATACCTGATTTCTGTCCCCTATTTTTCCACTCACAATCATATACTTAGTTATCTTTTGACCCCATGGAAAAAAATATGTAATGTTCAGAACTACCAATAACAGGAAGAAGAGAAAAAAAAATTTGAAAATGAACTGCTTCCCGTCATAGTGGATTCTTAAGCACGTTCTCCACATATGTGGCATGCTAGCTGGATGTCTTTTGGTGTAATTGTTACACATTTGGCATGGATAGCACACAGGTTGGTGTCTTCAAAAAGGCCAACCAGATAGGCCTCACTTGCCTCTTGCAAAGTACCAATAGCTGCGCTCTGGAAGGGCAGATCTGTTTTGACGTCCTGAGCATTTCTTGCACCAAACGCTGGAAGGGGAGTTTGTGAATCAGAAGCTCCGTGGACTTCTGATAACGTCTAATTTCATGAAGTGCCACAGTACCAGGCCTGTTAACAATGAGGTTTCTTCACCCCTCCAGTAGAGGGCACACTCTTGCGAGCGGCTTTTGTAGCTAGTTGCTTCCTGGGTGCTTTACCACCGGTCAATTTGTGGGCAGTCTGCTTTGTAGGAGCCATGGTATAAAGACCTCCTTACTTACCCCCCTTCTCCTTTAACTGAAGCTCGGGGAGCGAGAGGCAGCGCTGGCATTAGGGAGCAACAGAAGCGCGGTGGTGGCTGCAAACACAATTCAAATCATGGCATCTTCACAAATATAAATATTTTACCAACAAGCCAAAATTGACAGTCATATTATGACCTGGATATCTTTCATATATATACAACTCATAATACAGTGATTGTCAAAAATAATTGTGATTGTTAGTAATTTACAATTTACTGTTAACCAATGAACATGACATTTTATCATAATGATTTGGTGGGATAAGACATGGTAGGACAGTCAGAAATAGGGATATGGGAGGGTTTGCTATAATCAAAGGAAAACAATAGTAATAAGGTGTAAGTTCAGAAAATATTTACCTAAACAGAAATCCAATAATGAATTTGAGAGTGGAACACAGTAGTAGTCACCTGGTTGAAAGAAGTTTAGTAGTTTGAGGGAAGGATCTCATAATACTGCTATAAGGTGAAAATATATTTTTGGTTGGCTAACAAGACAAGAGACGTGGGAAATAGTGTTTCTTAATGTACATGGAGCAGAGGCAGGATATAGAAATAAATATGAATTTCAAACATTCCAACACTTCGTAGGTTTCACATTCTGCTAAAAGCATAACACTTAGTGAATATTTTGTATGGATGTATAATTTAAATACAGTGATATTCAAACATCCTAAGAGTACATATGATGATTTTTGACAGATATATGCATACATTGCACCAATACCTAAGTCAAGATATAAAAATCCAAATCATTTCAGAAAGTTTGATTCAGTCAGTTCTCACTCCCATTGACAATTGTTCTGATTTCCATAACCACATATTAGTTTAGCCTGTTCTAGAACTTCATATAAATGCAATTTTCTTTTGAGTCTGGCTTTTTACAGAGCATATGTCTTTTTTTAAAGATTGATTTATTTATTTGAAAGGTAGAGTTACAGAGAGGCAGAGGCAGAAAGTGAGAGAGAGAGAGAAAGATCTGGGTTCACGCCCCAGATGACTGCAACAGTCAGAGCTGCACCAATCTAAAGTCAGGAGCCAGGAGCTTCTTCCAGGTCTCCCATGTGGGTGTAGGGAGGACTTGAGCCATCTTCTACTGCTTTCCCAGGCCATAGCAGAGAACTGGATCAGAAGTGGAGCAGCTGGGACTTGAACCAGTGTCCATATGGGATGCTGGTACTGCAGGCCGGCGGCTTTACCCATTGTACCACAGCACCGGCCCCCCACAGTATGTGTCTTGTAAACATGTCTACTGGGGTGAGTGTTTGCAACATTGGTTAAGATGTTGCATGGAATGCCCACACTCCATACCAGAGTGCCTGAGCTCTTCTTCCAAATTCAGATTCCCGCTAATGTGCACCTTGGGAACCAGCAGGTGATGGGTCAAATAGTTAGATGCTTGCCACCCATGTGGGAAACCTGGATTGATTTCCAGGGTCCTGGTTTCACTCTCTCCCAATTGTGGCTGTGGCAGGCATGCAGACATCTGGAGAGTGAACCAGTGG
Organism: Lepus europaeus; assembly: GCF_033115175.1. Taxonomy (NCBI): domain Eukaryota; kingdom Metazoa; phylum Chordata; class Mammalia; order Lagomorpha; family Leporidae; genus Lepus; species Lepus europaeus. The sequence goes on along the minus strand of NC_084850.1, from coordinate 72,377,858 downwards.
ATGGATGGGAGATCTCTCTGCTTCTCTCTCTCTCTCTCTGCCTTTAAAATAAATAAATAAATGGATCAATTTTTAAAAATCCATCTATAAGTAGTTGTTTTTTATTACTGATTAGTAGTCCACTGCATGATTATCCTATAATACCTTTTTAACTTTTTATGATAAAATAATTTTATGTTTACTTAAGAGTTATAAGACAGTAAACAAGTCTCTTACATACCCATTGTGGAGCTTCCCTTAATGCTGATATCTTACATTTATGATACATTTCTCCAATCTAAGAATTAAGCAATGATATGTTACTATTGACTGAACAGAAGACTTTTTAGATTTCACTAGTTTTTCCACTAATAGTCTTTCTATTATCCAAAATCCAATCTAGAGTTTCACATATCTCCCTAGTCTTGTCCAATTTGTGATAGTGCCTCAGTCTTTCTATGTCTTTTATGACTGTGACACTTTTGAAGATTATTGGTTAGGTATTTCATCGCATGTTGTTCAATTTTGAGTTTATCTGGTGTTTTCTTTCAACAATTGGATGGACATATATTACTGGGAAGGACATCAGTGTAATAGTCTCTTCTCATCACATCATATCTGTGTTGCATATCAACATCAGTTGCAATTTTTTAAATTAAAATTGTATCATGATTAGGTGATGTTTACCGGCTTTATGCAATGTAAAGTTACCATTTTTCTCTTTACAAATTTTATCTGAAGTGAGTCAATAAGTCCAATCCATACTTAAGGAAATGTGAAATAAGTTTCACAATTTTTTTAGGAAGGATTGGAAAAGGTTTTATAGATATATTGTAAAACCACCACAGGTGGGCCAGCAATGTGACACAGCAGTGTCCAGCATCCCATATGAATGCCAGTTGGAGTCCCAGCTATTCTGTTTCTCACCCACCTTCTTGTTAATGTGCTGGAAAAGCAGTAGAATATGACCCAAGTATTGAGCCTCTGACAACCATGTGGGAGACCTGGATGGAGTTCCTGGTTGCTGTCTTTGCCCTTACCCAATCTTGGCTGCTGTGGCCATTTGGGGTATGAACCAACAGATGGAAGATATTTCTCAATCTCTCCCTCTCTTGTCATTCTTCCTGGCAAATAAATCAACAAACCAATACATCATTCAGTAAATAAAATTTTAAAAGAAAAATTGACCATAGTAGTTAGTAAATATTTGCATGTCCCGGGGAAGTGTTTTGAGGCTATGAAAATAAAATATTCCTCAAATCCTTCTGTACTGTTTTGATTTTTTTTTTACTTTTTTAAGATTTATTTATTCATTGATTTGAAAGGCTGAGTTACAGAGAGGCAGAAGCAGAGAGAGAGAGAGAGAGAGGTCTTTCATCCGCTGGTTCACTCCCTAGATGGCTGCAATGGCCAGAGCTGCACTGATTTGAAGCCTGGAGACAGCAGCTTCTTCTGGCTCTCCCACACAGGTGCAGGGGCCCAAGGACTTGGGCCATCTTCTACTGCTTTCCCAGGCCATAGCAGAGAGCTGGATTGGAAGTGGAGCAGCAGGGATTCAAACTGTCTCCCATATGGGATTCCTGCACTGCAGGGAGTGGCTTTACCAGCTGCGCTACAGCACTGGCCCTGATTCCCACCAATTATGGTCATCTTCATCTATAGACATGGCCTGCAGCAATTACTACTGTGGCATTCTAATGGTGCTTTTCTCTCCTATTCTCTTTACATTTATTAGTCAGAATTCAGAATTAGCCTACAAAGAACATTGTCCATTCTTTCCCATCTATTTATTAAAATATTTACTTATTTAAGCACGGATTCATGAATATTTATTATTTGGGTTAAAATGAAATAATATTGTTAAATATTACATTCTTCAGATTGTTCCAGCCTTGATAATTGCAATCTCTTTCAAGTTGACTCTTCTGTCATATTGGCATGCCTACATCTTTTTTAAAATGTTTATGTATTTGAGAAGCAGAGAAAGAAGGAGAGAGAGAGAAACAGGCAGAAAGAGGGAGAGAGAGTTCCCATCCACTGTTTCATTTCCTAAATGCCTCCAAAAGCCAGGACCGCACTGAGGTTGAATTCACCGCTGAAGCAAGAGTTGGCACCTCAACCCAGGTCTCCAATGTGGAAGGCAGGTGTCCAACTAGTTGAACCATATACTGTTGCTTCACAGGGTATACTTTAGCAGTCAGCTGTAATCAGAGCTGAAAGGTGGACATCAAACCCAGACACTCCCATAAGGCGTACAGAGTCTTAACTGCCATGAAAGACGCCATCCCATGTCCCATTTTAATCTTCTAGTCTTTCCTTATTTCTGGCAAATAAAATGTTCCAAGTTGATATTGCATTTTTCCTGCTATAGTCTTGGACAGTGATTTCTGCAAGGAGTCCTGGCTTCTATTGAGAAATGTTACTAGAGATAAAAATCTGAACAGTGAGAGTTCTGCTGGTTGTAATGTCACTGCTCCTAGGACTTAAAAAAATTGTTTTCTATATTACTCTTACTCCATATATGCAAATGCATCTATATGCAATTCTGTATCTAGCTATCTATGTAAACATATATATGTATTTATATGTATGTGTGTATCATCATGAATTTGCAACCTAACCAAAGGCTGATGATTGCATTAACAACTGAAAAAGATTTTAGTTACAATGTTGGCTTTAAATTTTATTTACCCCATCGACTGTCAAAGTTTTGTGAAATCAGTGATCTTGGGCAGCGCAATACCCTCTCTGAATACATAAACCTAGAACATCTTTTCCAATCATTACTTTTCCACAGAAAAGTCAAGGAAATCTGTGAAACTGAAGATTCTTTAACCTCAACCATAAGGATTCTGAGACAGTAGATTTGATAAGAAGTAAATGAATCTGCATTTTATTTTTTAAAAAGATTATTTATTTATTTATTTGAGAGGCAGAGCTACACACACACACAGAGAGAGAGAGAGAGAGAGAGAGAGAGAGAGAGAGAGAGAGAGGTCTTCCATCTGCAGATTCACTCCCCAAATGGCCGCAAAGACCAGAACTGCGCCAATCCGAAACCAGGAGCCAGGAGCTTATTCAGGTTCTCCCATGTGGGTGCAGGGGCCCAAGCATCTGGGCCATCTTCAACAGTTTTCCCAGGCAATAAGCAGAGAACTTGATCAGAAGAGGAATAGCTGGGACACGAACTAGTGCCCATACGGGATGGAGGAGCTGCAGGTGGACGCTTATCCTATTAAGTAACAGGGCCCGCCAAAGAATCTACATTTTAAATAAGCATTGCTGGTGATTTTACGCAATATATGCAAAGGCCATGCTTTGGGTAACAATGAGAAAATGTTTACAGTACTTCAAGCACTATACTGATTCCCAGGACAATCTTCATGCCTTCACTCCTATTGGTTCTTATTTTGGATTTACCTATTACCTCCATCTATGATTTTGGAAATGCTGACTGCCTTCCAAGAGCTAGTTTGAAATTCAATGCTACTTCTTTAAGAGTTTATTAATATATTTGAAAGGCAGAGTTACAGAGAGGCAGAGGCAGAGAGAGGTAGAGAGAGAGATGTCTTCCATCCGCTGGTTCGCTCCCCAAATGGCCACAATGGCCGGAGCTGGACCAATCCAAAGCCAGGAACCAGGAGCTTCTTCTGGATCTCCCATGCAGGTGCAGGGGCCCAAGCACTTGGGCCATCTTGTACTGTTGTCTCAGGCCACAGCAGAGAGCTGGATCAGAAGTGGAGCAGCCAGGACTTGAGCTGACACCCATATGGGATGCAGGTGGCTGCTTGATTCACTATGCCACAGTGCCAGCCCCAACTCAGTGCTATTTTAGTTCTACTGATAAGGGTAGAACCAAGGTTATTTACAAAATTCCGAGCACATTGACTCTGGAAGATCAGAACAGAGACTCAGTCTGATGGTAATGAAAACCAGGGAAAAGGACCAGAGGCTACATTGTTTCAGAAAGCTGAGGACGAAAAGTATGGGGCGAGAGAAGTTGACAAATGGGTTGCCAATTGAATAACTATCCTACACACATTCAGAAGACACAGGGTAGGGGCTTGTGATAGTAACACAGCACTGAGAGACCTTTCCTTGGTAAGGAGAAGAGGAGAAAAGGCAACTGTCTACCTGAAGGTATACAGGTAGAGGATAATTGCATAAAAAAAAGTAAGAGATGAAAGGCCACAGCGAGGAGGAGCATGATACCCAGGCGAGGTGCACGCCATGGGCACATTTAGGAAGTGAGAGAGGTGGCGCTTGGCAAAGATTCATCCAAAGGTAACTCTCATGCTGTATGCTCTAGCCAGCAGCCAGCCATCCTCACATGGGAATGTGCCACGCATGCATCTGCTTGTTCCAATGCACATCTCCGGGCTCACACTACAGGGATTCACTGCCTCAGAGAGAAACCCATGGTTTTGCATATTTAAAAGCATCTGATTTACTTTGACTTACAGAGGTAGCCTAAAGTCCACATTTTAGAAATCATGCCTTCAATTTCTGTCATTCCAGAAGATGCATCTCAAAGTAACTCCTAATGAGCTGATATTTTTAATTTGAGCATTGTGTAGTCTGAGTTTGGAAACCAAATCAACATGCTAAGTAGAAATCTAGCCACTCCACTGATTTGTACAGTACTTTCAAAGTAGATGTTCATTTAATTGTTAATTATACTTTTAGCCTCCATGAACAGTTGTGAAGCCTCATATCTTTTGAGTTTCTTTTTTAAGATTCATTTTATTTATTTGAAAGACAGAATTACAGAGAGATATAGAGACAGAGAGAGAGAGAGGTCTTCCATCTGCTGCTTCATTCCCAGATGGCTGCAATGACTGGAGCTGGGCTAATCCAAAGCCAGGAGCCAGAAGCTTCATCTGGGTCTCCCATGTGGATACAGAGGCCCAGGCATTTGGGCCATCTTCCACTGCTTTCCCAGGCCATTTGCAGAGAGATGGATAAGAAGAAAAGCAGCCAGGGTACAAACCAGAGACCAGACGAAATGCTGGCACCACAGGTAAAGTCTTAACCTACTACACTACAGCGCCAACCTCAGAAGCCTCATATCTTATGGTTTCTTTTATGAGTGGGCTAAGAGAAGAATAAAAAGCATATTTTAAAAAAAGAGGTTTATTTGTTTATTTATTCATCAGAGAGAGAAAAAGAGACAAACAGCTACAAATGGGTCTTCCATCCCCACGTTCACTAACCAAAGGGCTACAGCAACCAGGGCTGAGATAGGCTGAAGCCAGGAATCTGAAATGCCATCTGAGTCTTCTTCCTGAGTGGCAGGGGCCCAAGTACTTAGGTCATCTTTTGCTGCCTTCCCAGATACAATAGCAGGGAAGTGCATCAGAAGTGAAACAACCAGGTCTTGAACTGGCATTCTAACATGACTTACTGGTGTCACAGGTGGCACCTTAACCCACTGTGCCATAAGGCCAGCCCCAAACCATATTTTTTTGGACAGGCAGAGAGGACAGTGAGAGACAGAGAGACAGAGAGAAACCAAGATTGACTAGAAACCAAGATTGAAAGAACATGCTTAAAAAGGCAAAGAAATTCAGAGTGACACAGAATAATAATTTTGCCTATTTTTAGGGAAAATAGAAGCATATATAACAGCAACTTTGACCTCAGTGTTACTGCTTAAGCATTCAAAATATCTTCCCCTTCATTGTGATCAAATCCCTTAAAAGCAAACTAATTACAATTGTAGATAGATGTGTTTTTCATATTCCAAACTTAATTATTTCTACAATCCTTACTTAGAAAAATGATGTCTTCCTTACAGAACTGATTGGCGCATTCATGAATTATCATATATAAAGCATCTACTATAGGATTTATATTAGCTACTACATAAAAAGTGTGCATTGAATGGTAATCCCTATTACTTTCAGAATATGTTCACTTAATCGTGCTAATTAAATGCCAATTTTAATGGCAAATTAAAAACATTGATGGAAAACAATTTGTGGTATATGCTTGTGGTTACTTTAATATTGTGAAAATTCTACCTTACCAAGTATTTAGACAGAAACATAATTTCTCCTTCACTCAAGACTCTTAGAAATTTTAACTTCCCCAAGAAGACCACATATGCAAAAATCTAAGGAGGATATTCTTGCAAAAAATAAATCAAAATGAAATCTTACTAGGTATTGTTCAAAAAGAAACAACATACATTATAAACTAGCTCCTCTTTTTTGCTTTGAAGCTTAGTGGCTTCTGACTAGAAGTTTCGTTAAGCCCAATGTCGTACCTTGAGCTTAGTTTGGTTGTTCTTTTATTCTTCTCATTTCTTCTGAACTGTCAGTATTTTCATGAGACTTCTGAAGTAGCCTGCAATGGGATTCTACATTGTTGAGTGCCTGGGGTAAAATAGAATATAACAAGCAGGCAGAGCTGAGAAATGTGGGGAAACAGCAGTTCTTAGTTTGTGAGGTGGTATTGTCATCTTAAAGGTGAAATAGGACAGGAGAAGCTTAGTAATATGGCGTCCTAAGAGAAAATTAGGAGGTTAAAACAAGTTTGGCAACAACTGATTCAATATCAAAATTAGTTCATACCCCAAACTGGACTTTCAGATGTTTTGGGCAATAATCTATTAAAAGTTTCTCTTGCAAATGCACTTGAGAATTAGAGCATAATAATAAAGCTATTAAAGAATTATCTTCAGGCCACAAACCCTCCCAAATAAATACCATCATAGACACTTTCTTCATAACCTTCAGGAAGAGTCTATTTGCAGCAAAAGTGGAAAGAAATAAATGATCATTTAGTTACAGCAGATGAGGGTTGTTATACTGTGGCTAATAATGCAGAAAATGCAATTTGAGTTAATTCAAGTTATTAGTGAATATATTCTCATATGGAGATGATTGAAAACCTTTGAATCCTTTGAGACTCATAAAATTAGAAACACAAACCTTCCCCCAATGAAAGAAATGGGTTTCATATTGGAATTTCATAATTGCTCCTAAGTAAATATGATTCTGGCTTATTATTTCATGAGAGTATATTTCTTTATGATAACAGTTTCATAAGTAGACAGAAATACTATATTATTTTCATTTTGCTCCTGAATTCTTATAGAAGGAAAAAATACAACTTTGGTAAAATGGCTCTCCTTCTCCCAGAATTTTCACTGAAGGTGTACATTATCTTTGATTAGTTTACTCTTTCTAGTTGATTAAGAGACATAGACTTTGGCCCCCTGTTTTGAGACATGACATGGCAAATAGCATTGTTTTGGAGAAAGGATAACACAGTGTGACCTCTGGGAAATAGAAAACACAATCTCACCACCTTGTATGGTAAAGGAGACTGATGCTCCCAGGGCATGGGTGGCTTTCAAATAGCCCTCCTCTTTCACAGCTCCATTAACCTTAAGTTCTTGATTAGGAGTTCAAATTATCCTTTTATACCTTTAAGCAAGTAACTACAATAAGTAACTACACCACTCAATTGGTTGCAGTCACATTTATTTAAAGAAACTGCATTTTAGAAATGGAAACCATTCTTTTTAGAAATGTCACAACTCTGTACACATCCCTGGCCTAACTGGGTACAGTGAGGTAATACGCAGATGCATAGGAGTAGAATGTGATTGCATCAAGATATAGTTTTATAAAAAATATACTTTTATCTGTTCTTGTACTGCTTTATTAAAAGTACACTAATGGGCCAGTGCCAGGGCTCACTAGGCTAATCCTCCACATGCGGCGCCATCACCCCAGGGTTCTAGTCCCGGTTGGGGCGCTGGATTCTGTCCAGGTTGCCCCTTTTCCATTCCAGCTCTCTGCTGTGGCCCGGGAAGGCAGTGGAGGATGGCCCAAGTGCTTGGGCCCTGCACCCGCATGGGAGACCAGGAAGAAGCACCTGGATCCTGGCTTCAGATCGGATCAGTGCGGTGCACCGGCCACAGCGCATCAGCCATATCGGCCATTTGGGGGGTGAACCAATGGAAAAGGAAGACCTTTCTCTCTGTCTCTCTCTCTGTCTAACTCTGCCTGTTAAAAAAAAAAGTGCACTAATGAGGTTGGACATTTGGTGCAGCGGTTTCACATCCCATATTGGAGTGTCAAAGTTCAAGTCCCAGCTCTTCTTCCAGTACCAGCTTTCTGCTAATACACACCCTGGGAAGCAGCAAGTGATGGCTCAGTGCTCAGGTTCCTCCCACTCAAAGTGTGAAACCTGGATTGAGTTCTGGGTTCCTGACTCTGGGCCTAACCCAATCCTCACTGTTGTGGGCATTTGGGGAGAGAAGCAGATGACATCAACTCTCTCTCTTTTTTCCCTCAGCTTTTCAATAGATTCATAAATAAACAAACAAATAAAAAACAAACAGATAATTGTAAGTAAAAATGTAAAAATATGCTGGTGAAAACTTTTTTTTATTTATTATGCAATGAGTTTATAGTGTCTTTTTGTTTTCTGGTACATTGCTGAATAATAGTAAGAGAGCTTTTCTAAACCACATTACACAAATAGACATATTCCCTATAACCAATTTGGAGGTGTAAAGATAATGCAAGACAAGAATATTGATTGACTTTTCACATTTCATTACCACACCAAATTGAAACACAGATTCATGTAGCTATTCCTTGCATAGATCAACCCTAAGTATAATTAATCATAGGGAGTAGAATCAGCAAAAACCTAATAAGTTATTCAATTCACTGAAAAGCTGTTTCTGCTTCCCTTTCCAGTATTTCTATGTTTCCTCCAGGTTAGCTGTCCTTTCTTAGTTCTTAGGTTCTAAATTGCTCTTTTAAGCTTTCATGACCTAGTACTTCACTGATTCTATTTCAATTATCTTTACTAGAATCTGCATTGTTACACCTTATGTTTTTTCCATAACACAGCAGAGATCATATAGAAAGGCGTATCATTATAACAAGTTGTAAAACCGAAGGGTTAGATCTTAGGGACTTTATTTTTTTAAAAGATTTATTTAATTGCAGCTGGCGCTGCGGCTCACTTGGCTAATCCTACGCATGCGGCGCCGGCACACAGGGTTCTAGTCCAGATCGGGGCGCCAGATTCTGTCCCGCTTGCCCCTCTTCCAGTCCAGCTCTCTGCTGTGGCCCGGGAGTGCAGTGGAGGATGGCCCAAGTGCTTGGATCCTGCACCCGCATGGGAGACCAGGAGAAGCACCTGGTTCCTGCCTTAGGATCAGCGTGGTGCGCTGGCCACAGCACGCTGGCCGTAGCGGCCATTTGGGGGGTGAACCAATGTAAAAGGAAGACCTTTCTCTCTGTCTCTCTCTCTCACTGTCCACTCTGCCTGTCAAAAAGAAAGATTTATTTAATTATTTGAAAGTCAGAGTTACAGAGAGAGAGTGAGACAGAGAGAGAGAGAGAGAGAGAGAGAGAGAGAGAGAGAAAGATCTTCCATCCACAAGTTCATGCCCCCAGACAGCTGCAATAGCCAGCACTGGGGCCAGACTGAATCCAGGAGCCAGGAGTTTCATCTGGGTCACCCACATGGGTGGCAGGAGTCCAAGATCTTGGGTCACCTTCCACTGCTTTCCTGGGAGCATTAGCAGGAAAATGAAATGGAGCAGCAGGGACATGAACAGGCACCCACAGGGGATGTCGGCATCACAAGCAGCAGCATTACCCACTATATCTTAAAGCTGGCCCCAGATCTTAGGGACTTGAAATATTAATCACAGCACTGACCTTACCAGGGATGTTCATGCTATGGACCTGATCAAGACTTCAATATATTTACTCACAATCACACTCTGAAGCTATTGAGTCTATTTCCGTAATGAACCAGAAAAGATTTTATAAAATAAAATGCAACGTAATATACAAACTAGATTACTCATGTTAGTGGCATTTTCACATGCAGAGACCAAGGAAAAGACCCAAAAGGTGGGGCTGGCACTGTGGAGTAGCAGTTAAAGCTGCCAGCAGCAGCACTGGCATCTCATATGGTCACTGGTTCATGTCCAGGCTGCTCCATTTCCTACATAGCTCCCTGCTAATGTGCCAGGGAAAGCAGAGGAAGATGGCCCAAGTCCTTGGGCCCCTGCACCCACGTGGGAGACCCGGAAGAAGCTTCAGGCTCCTGGCTTCGGATCGCCCTAGCTCCAGCCATTGTGGCCACTTGGGGAGTGAACCAGCAGATGGAAGACCTCTCTCTCTCTCTCTCTCTCTCTCTCTCTCTGCCTCCCTGTAACTCTGCCTTTCAAGTTAACAAATCTTTAAAAAAATTAAAAATAAAAAATGACTCAAAAGGAGATCATTTGGTACTTAACTTGAAGGAGACATTAATGTATATTTCTTTTGTTAGCATCCAATGAATTAACAAGGTTTATTTGAGCATTAAACACGTGTCACATTATGAAGGGAAATATTAAGTAAAATATACTCTTAACAGAATTATTATGTGTGAATTATAATGCCCAGTGATGTTCTACAAGTCATTATTTTACTTAGAAAAATAATTGACAGTGAAACTGACAATCTATTTAACAACCTATATGTAGATTCATAAAATTGAAATGCTTTACAAAATGACCTTGGATGTATATCATTCTATTATTAAAATTTTGTGTCATTTAAAAAAATTTTTTGTCCTAGAAACTCAAACTGATCAAGGGAAAAAATTTCTGACAAAAACACATAATTCAATTTAATCTGAAATGTATTATTAGTTTTAAGTAACGTAAAAGTAAAGCTTATCATTCACACATTGTTGACCGTAATTTATTACAATTATTCTATCACAAGAGGTGCACTGTGGGAATATTATGAATTTTTGGTTATGTTATTAATGATGTGTGGGAGATAAATTGTCAACTCATCAAAATGACAATTGTCAAATAATCAAAAATGAGCTATTTCCTGCTTCTTGATTCCACATGTTATTACATTTTAACATGTTATCTGAAGGGATTCAGTTTCATCTTTTAGGGCCTAATACTTATCTCCAGAGTTTTGTTTTAGCTTTAAATCATGGTATTTATTTATTTACTTTTTAATAAACAGCAAAGTCCAGTTCAAATGCAACAGAGATGGTTACAGGTGTTGGAAGAAGTTATCATGGAACACATTCTTTTTTTTTTTTGTCAGGCAAAGTTAGTGAGAGAGACAGAGAGAGAGAGAGAGAGAGAGAGAGACAGAGAGAAAGGTCTTCCCTCCGTTGGTTCACCCCCCAACTGGCCGCTACGATCAGCACGCTGCGCCGATCCGAAGCCAGGAGCCAGGTGCTTCCTCCTGGTCTCCTATGCGGCTGCAGGGCCCAAGGACTTGGGCCATCCTTCACTGCCTTCCCGGGCCACAGCCTCTGCTGGACTGGAAGAGGAGCAACTGGGACAGAATCTGGTGCCCCGACTGGGACTAGATCCCGGGGTGCCACTGCCCCAGGCAGAGGATTAGCCTAGTGAGCCGCGGCGCCGGCCCACATTCATTCTTTTATCTCAATTGATTTTGGAAAACGACTTTCATTGAAATCACTACAAGATGTCTGCTGCACTGCCAGGAAACAGAGAAGGATATCATTAAGTTCTATCACTATATTATTGGTCAGATAAAATTTTAAGCTGCTTTCAAATAATAAGTTCTCTGGAGAAAAATGAAGCAATGCAATGTGTTGGAAAGCACAGGAAGTAAATTTTGCTTTATGTAGCTTGGTGAGGTTTGGTTTGCTTGATGAGGTGCCATGGAGATAAACTAATAATTACAAGAAAGCATTTTGGCAGTGATGCAGAGGAATAATATTCTTGAGAGGAAAAAAGAAATAAATCTGGAGTGGTTCTATATGTTTTCAGATTTTGTTTTCAATTTCTAACCTTTTATTTTTTGTAATATTTATACCGAATACTACATAAAACAAATGCATGTTAATTAATGTAAATATAATTGACATATAAAGAATATAGCACCCTTACATTTAAATTCAAGTAAATAATCCTCACTATTAAAAGTATGCATGAAATATTGCGTCAGATATACTAGAAATATTCTTTACCTAAAATTCTAATTTAACTTGCTGTCCTGTGTGTGCACGTGTATGTGTATGTGTACTTGTTGCTATATCTTCTAATCCTGAATCTAAGATATAACCTCATAACTTCCAAGACGTGGATCTACAACTTTATTAGCCATTTGTGGTGGGTTGAATAATGCCCTCCTCAGAACCCATGAATTTGTTAGGTTACATGGCAAGGGGAACTTTGGGATGTGATTATATTAGGGATCCTGAGGTGGTAGCCAGAACAGTCCAGGTGTGTCCAATGTAATTACAGGGTCCTTATAAGACAGAAGCATGACGTCCAAGAGAAGAAACAATGCTACACTGCTGGTTGTGAAGATAGAGGAAGGGGCCATGAGCCAAGAAACATAATGGAGCACCAAAAACCTGGAATGAGAAGGAAAAGATCCTTCCCTACCACCTCTGAAGTAAGTATAGCTTTGCCAGTCCCTTGATTTTAGCCCTATAAGTGCCCTTTGGAAATTCAGCCTCTCAAAATGTGAAACATATTTATTTTATTTTATTGTTTTTAAAGATTCATTTTTTTTAGAAATATTAACTTGTTTATTTGAAAGGCAAATGGTCAGAGAGAGGGAGAGAGATCTGTCAGCCACTGATTCCTTACCCAAATTCCTACAACAGCCAGAGCTGGTCCAGGAAGGAGCCATGAGCTAGGAGCTCCTCCTGGTCTCCCACATGGGTAGCAGAGGCCCAAGTTCTTGGACCATCTTCTACTTCCTACCCAGGCACATTAGCAGGGAGCCGCATCTGAAACCAGGTAGCTGGAAGTTGAAATGGTATTCCAATATGGGATACTAGGGTCTTAAGCTGTAGCTTGACTTGCTGTGCCACAATACAAGTCCCAGTTATTTATTTGAATGGCATAGTAACAGACACAGAAAGAGAGGGGGAGAGAGAGAGAGAGAGAGAGAGAGAGAGAGAGAGAGAGAGAGATCTTCCATTGCTGGTTCACTCCCCAAATGGCTGCAACAGCCAGGGCTGGGCCAGGCCAAAACCAGGATCTTGAAACTCCACCCTGGTCTCCCATGTGGATAGAACAGTACAAAAAATACTTGGGCCATTTTCTGCTGCCTTCCCAGGTGAATTAGAAAGGAGTTAGATGGGCAACAGAGCAGTGAGGAGTCAAACCACTGTATTTGTGGTGATTTTAAAAGCCCTCTATGGTGTGTACTCACTTAGGGTAACTACTATCCTTCACAATTACAATCATTACTTCTGTACTTATCTTTACAGACTTGTGTTTATCCCTAAACCCTGTGTCTTCAATGATTTACATTAACAATTGTTTAAGTTTCTTTCAATCTATGGACTTCTATTTCATTCTCTTTTTCCTCCTTGCAATTCAGATACTAAACTTTTTTTCTGAAGTGTCCTACAGCATGGATTTTACACATGGCATTTCCATGACATAACCTAACCCATTTCTCTGTTCTCTACATTTACTATAAAGTGATAATAAGATTATATCATATAATGAAGCGTTTGATAAGTAATACAACGTCTTTGTTTTCTACTAGCTTTGTAAATTTTCAGGTCCAAAGTAACATAGGGCTGTAAATGCATGGCAAGAGATGGGGAAAATAATTTAGGTCTCAAAACTCTTAACTAAATGCAGCACAAGCTGAATTGTATGCTAGTCAAATGTTAATTTGTTTCCATGAAAAGCTTTTTATGAACTTTTTGACTACAGGGGCTATCAACTGTCCACACGTGCCTGGCCTCCAAGCTGTCCAGAGAGACAAGCTAGTGCAAATGACAGAAGCAGATTGTATTACTAAGTAATATTATTCTTTCTATAACTGAACCTTACAAGGGAAATCAATTGGAAAACAAAATTTTTTTCTACCTTAATATTGTGCTTATTTTATTGTTTGAGGGAATTTGAGTTCAGCGTGTGTATGTGTGTGTGTATGTGTATGTGTGTTTGACTGCTGTTTGTTTTGTTGGTTATCTAAGTTATACAATCGATTTTTGAGCCCCTTTATAATAGACTTCACTCTGGCCTCCCCAGATTACAAGCTCAGCAAATTGATTAAGAACCTTAGTATCAGGTCAGCTACATAGTTTCCACCTCCAGGAATTGCCTTTAGTCAAGTCACTTAGCCTTTACTGGATCCAGTTTTCTGCCTGTAATATGAAGATAAAATGCATAGCAGAATCATAATATGACTGTAATAACAACAATTCATGACAATAGTCATAGCACAACAGTAGCTCAAATGACCATTGTGTTTAACAAAAGCTACCTGCTGACTTTGCAACTAATCAGACTCTGGTTTAACTTAACAGTAAAATAATGCTAGCTTGGGAATTCCAGAAAATGGCCTTGAGAAAGCTGGCTGAAGTTGCAAACTAATCTGGCCAGTCCCAGACAGAAAGACCAGAAGATTGATCATGAAAGTAACCACTGTGACTCTCACCAGTCCTGTATCATCTGGCCAGAGACCAACTTGCAGCTGGCCCTATCCTGTGTTCCCCTTGTTTCTCACCCTCCCTTAACTCCCTCTCCTGCTTTCTTCAAAAGATCTACTAACATAAGAATTTTTGCTCTAGTGCTAAGACAAGGAGAAATTACTAGATGAGAGAAACAGTGGTGAGAAATAGCAACATTCAGGTGCCAAAAACATGCAGAAATTAAGATCTAACATAGCTCAGAAAAAGCAAACAGGATGGCAAATGCAAATAGGGGAACTATTAAAGCAAGAGAAGAGAAATAAAATCTAAAGGAAAAGAACTTTATGCTTATGAGGTACTTACACGAGATAAAGTTGCAACAGTGGAAAAAAATAGAAAACTTACAAACGAGTGAAAGAACAAAAGGTTCTGACATGGCAAGTTTATTAGAACTTCTTGACATTTTATTTGCTACAGTCACACTGAAAATTAATTTCAGTAAGCTGGTAAGACGATTATCTAAAAGTGTTAGAACCCCTCAAAATAAAGCAGTCATTCAGTGAAGGGAAAAGATTTGAGGAAAATCCTCCATGTCACTCAGTTGTGTTGAAGTCCCTTTACAAATGGAAACGTAATTAACAAGTGAAAACATTGAAAGCTTTGCTCTTGATCATGTACTAATAATAACAAAGAGCCTCAAGTTTTGTTCAGAATTTAAAGCCTGATTTTTAATTATTTGTATTTTGTATAATATAACAATGCTTTATGTGTTAACAATTTATTTAGAACCAATTAGTATCATTATTGCAATGGTTAAATGAATGTGATTGTTAACTGACTAGCTATCTCTTAAATGACCATCTGAAAATGGATACTCAGATGAAAGAAAAATGGCAGACTCTGAAGTTCTAGGCCCTAATTACTGCATAGAAATATTTTAATAAAGTGATTGAAATGACATTATAGGAACTTTGGAAACCACTCAGAGTCCTATAGCAGCCATGCAAACATATAATCAAGAGAGAGTCACCTTTAAAATGGTTGTTTTGGTACTTTTACTGTCACTTGCCTACATGTTTCTTGGCATGGTAAGGAATAAGCATCCCATCTCTCAATTTTCTCACTTGAAATAGAAGGAGAAGAGTAGAACACACTTTCAATCTTTTCTATAGGATGTCTGAAGAACTTTCTGCTTTGACCAACTCAGAGCTTACGTGGGAAATGGTGACATAGTTTGCGTCTCAAGCTGGCAGAAGCTATGGAAGGCAATCTGTAGAAGTGAAATTGACACTTTAAGAAGCAATGATTTGAACAGCCCTTGTCTTGACTGTTGAAGAACAGTTTTTTATAGTATTTGTTGAGCTCTTTACTTAACATAGAATTAAACATGTGTATAAAGTCAATTGAAAATAGATCTCAGTAAAAAATAAGAGTGGGAATAAAAGAGGGAGGAGGAAGAGAGGTGGGAATATGGGTGGGAGGGCAGGCACAGTGGGAAGAATCACCATGTTCCTAAAGTTCTAATATTGAAGTGTATGAAGTTTGTAACTGTAAAATTGTATAGTTCTGCATACATTCCTACGGATTTACTTACAAGAGCACAATTTAAAAAGTTGCCATGGGACACCAAATCCCCTTATGTGGGGTGGTAAAAATACCATCTCAAGTGTTAAAGTGATCATATGGATAGGATTGTCTGGTAATAATAATAGATAGAATTAAAAAGGAGGGAATGCTCCAATATGGGAAGCAGTCCACATAGCAGACTCATAGAATGACAATCACTTTAAATAGCACTCTGACCTCAGAAACGGCCCTTAAGGCATTCTGGTCTAGTTGAAAAGCCCATGAGAGCATTTTAGGCATGGAATGCCAAGACACTGTGGCAAAAAATGTCCTACATGACCAATCTTCTTGGTGGGTAAGACCTCAGTGGAAATAGTGGTTATCAAGGAAGGAGATACTTCTCTGAAGGGAAGAGAGAACTTCTACTTTGCTAATGGTCTTGTCTAAATATTGACAGAGTTTCTGGATTCAAAAGGCTTCCATAGCCTTGACAGCTCATGTCAAATGCCTGAGGTGAACACTGACGTCATACATAAGAGTGTTAATTGCTAAATTAGCATCAAGAGTCACTGTGCACTAACTTCCCATGCAGGGCCTATGTTTTCAAAGAGTTTTATTACAGTTATGCCTAAGTACTTGCAACAGATGTATCATTCTTTGCTGCATATTTAAAGTTAATTAAGTTTCTAAAAAAAAAGTGGTATTAACTTCAAGAAGGAATGACTTTAATTTTTTTTTTAATTTTTTTTTGACAGGCAGAGTGGACAGTGAGAGAGAGAGAGAGAGAGAGAGAGAGAGAGAAAGGTTTTCCTTTTCCATTGGTTCACGCCCCAATGGCCATTCTGGTGCTGCAGCCGGCGCACCGTGCTGATCTGAAGCCAGGAGCCAGGTGCTTCCTCCTGGTCTCCCATGCGGGTGCAGGGCCCAAGCACTTGGGTCATCCTTCACTGCCCTCCTGGGCCACAGCAGAGAGCTGGACTGGAAGAGGAGCAACCAGGACAGAATCCGGCACCCCGACTGGGACTAGAACCTGGGGTGCCGGCGCCACAGGCAGAGGATTAGCCTAGTGAGCTGTGGCACCGGCAAGAAGGAATGACTTTAAACAGCTCTTATCTTGACTGTTGAAGACAAAGGGTTTTTTGGTTTTTGTTTTTTAGTTTTTGCTTGTTTCATGCAAGTTGATGAACTCTTTACTTAGTATAGAGCTGGTCTTCTGTGTATAAAGTTAATTGAAAATGGATCTTAGTGGAGAATGGGACTGGGGATGGGGAAGGGAGGAGGGGGAAGGGTAGGAGAGTGGGTGGGAGGGTGGATATGGTGGGAAGAATCACTCTATTCCTAAAGTTGTACTTATAAAATGCATGAAGTTTGCATTCCTTCAATAAAAGATTTCTTTGGTAAGAAAAAAAGAAGCTATGGAAAACAATGGCAGCTGTTTCAGCACATGAAAACCACATGGGAACTGTAAAACAGTGGACTTTTGGAGAAAAACATTGCAAGTATAGGAATGCAATATAACATTTAAGAGACTAAAAAGAACATAGGGTTAAATTCTTTGATAAATAAAAGCATTGAAAAGCAGCCTTGTACACAGGATAAATTGAAAAAAAAAAGCACATGGACAGGCTCATGCATCAAGCAGGCCCAGAAAAAAACTCAGAAGACTAAGTTATTTAACAGATAACAAGGCTCAGGGATTCTATTAATTAGTGAAAACATTTTCCATCAGCCTATAAAGAGTGGACAATTGGTAGCTTTTTCAAGTATCCAGTTTTTAAAACAAGGAAACAGGAAGATGTACTTCAAACACACCAGTAAAATAAATCTCTAGAATATTTCCCTGAAGAAGCAGCCATAAGATTTCCTAGACAAAGACCTTTATAAAGCATGGAAAACTTCTGTTTAAAAAGCTAAAGGGAAATACAAAGGACTAAAGAAAATCAAGAAAATGATATATGAACAAAATGACAATATGAACACAGAGATAAAAATTATAGAAAATCAATCAAAAAGAAATTTTAAAGCTGGAAAATATAATGGGATTGAAAAAAAATCACTAAGAGAGTTTAACAACAAATTCAAAAAGCCAAAAGAAAGAATCACTTACCCTGAAGGCAGGTGATTCGAAATTATTGAGTCTGAAGAGGGAAAAAAGGAAAAGTTAACAGAATGTGAGAGATTTATTGTATACCATCAGGGGAAATAAAATATGTATGATGGGAATCTCAGAAGGAGATGAGCTAGATAGAAAAGGCATACATTTCATTTGAAGAAATAGCGGCTAAATTTTTTCATATTTTTAAAGAAAAACATCAATCTACAAATTCAGGTAACAATGAACTCAATGTAAGGAAAAGCACAAAGAAACCTACTTCAAGATGCAATCCAGCTGTAAAAAGTGATTTGGAATGCACTATAAATACATGATTCATCACATACAGATTTCCAAGAAGATGTGTAACAGAAATCCCAGCAGAAATCTTCTAGATGTTGAGGCAATGAAATTGTATGTTTAAGCACTAAACCAAACCAAAACAAAAGCTATCAACCAAGAGTCCTAGATCTCGTAAAACCATACTTCAAAAATACGAATAAGCATGAGCATTTAGTGTGTGGTTAAGCTGCCAGTTGGAACACCTGCATCCCTTATCAAAGCACTTGGTTTCAAGTCCTGGCTCTGTTCTTGACTCCAGCTTCCTACTAGTGTTCTGGAAGGCAGCAGGGGTGACTCAAGTACTTGTGTCCCTTCCACTCATGGGGAGACCTAGATTGAATTCACAGCTCCTGACTTTGTCCTGGCCCAGCCCTAACATTTGAAGAGTGAACCATGGAATGGAATATCTCTGTCTCTTTTTGTTTGTCATTCAAATAAATAAGTTTAATACATTTTAAAAATGAAAATAAGAATAAAATTAAGATATTTCCAGATATATATAGAAGCTGAATGACTTATATCCTATAAGAATATGCTAAAGGGAGTCTCTGGATTTGAAATAAATGCATGGTGAATAGTGTCTTGATTCCATATAACAATATGGAGTTATCCAGTAAAGGCAAATGAGAGAACAAATATTTTTTCCAAGAGGGTGATCAGGATTTTTATTATAAGTGACATGGCTAATCAATTCCAAACACAAGCTCATGAACACAATCCATAAAAATAACAATGAAGTTACCAAACTCATTATTTATCAGCAAAAAGGAAAACAATAAAAATAAAATAATTAAATAGCAAATGATAACGTCGATCTAAGAACTTGAAAGAATCCAGAAAACATTTTATAAATTCATTTCAGTATGATGATTTTTCTAATTGCTTTTAAGAAGTTTTGAAAAAATTGTATGTCAGAATCTCATTGAACTATATACACTTATCAGGATGAATTTTATGGTATGTCAATTACACCTTAGTAAAGTTGTTAGAAAAGTTATATACCCAAACTTCTCTCTCAAATCCACTTTTTCTCCATGTCTTCCAATTTAACCAGTCTACATTATGGTCTCATTTCCCATGTTCACTGTGTACTATCTTTCCAACCTTCTCCAGAATCCAACTTTCATCATCTGTTTAATTAAATTTCTTTTAAGACTTTATGTTTGATATGACATCCACACTGTTGAGCTAACTTTTCTGTTTTTTTTAATTTTATAATTAGTTATTTTACTTATTTGAGAGAAAAAGACAAAAGGAGAAATAACCTTGTTATTTATTTATTTATTTATTTTTGGACAATCTGCTCATTGGTTATGGTTTGTTGGTTCACCTTTGTAATACTGGATTCCAAGATACAAGCATCTTTTTTTTTTATTTGACAGGTTGATTTATAGACAGTGAGAGAGAGAGAGAGAGACAGAGAGAAAGGTCTTCCTTCTGTTGATTCACTCCCCAGATGGCTATCCAAAGCCAGGAGCCAGGTGCTTCCTGCCCATCTCCCATGCATGTGCAGGGGCCCAAGCACCAGGGCCATCCTCCAATGCTTTCCTGGGCCACAGCAGAGAGCTGGACTGGAAGAGGAACAACCGGGACTAGAACTGGCGCCCATATGGGATGCCGGTGCCACAGTCGGAGGATTAACTAAGTGAGCCATGGCGCCGGCCCCGATACAAGCATTTTAAGGGAAAAACAAACTAAATAAGAGTCCTCAGACATTGACAACATTGAGAGAAAAACAAGCAAGAGGGTTGTATCATTACAGATGCAATGCAAGAATTAAATTCTCATTAAAAATAGATAGGTAATAAATGTGGTGGTATCAGAATGAAGTGTAGTAAAGTGGAACAAATTGGCAAAGTTTAATGCTAGAAAATAAAATAGAGAGTAGAGCCAATGTGCCTCAACCAAAGGTATTGAGTGACTACAACACTTTCAGTGGTAGTGTGGATAAATATGATTGGCTGGTTTCCAAATATTCTACTTCTATTAGAGGCGAAACAATGGTGTTGTCTTTATTCACTGAAATAATGATATATGTATTCATAAATGCATGGGTTATTCACAAATTTGTGAACCAAGACAATAAAATGGTTTGCAGACTTGTGAACAAAGATAAGAAATAATGGTTTGCAAGAGAGTACTATGAACTATTGTATGCTAACAAATTGGACAACCTACTTGTAATGTAAATATTCTAAGAAACCGATCACTTATCATGAAGTTATAGAACATCAAAAATTTCTATAACTATTAAAGAAATTAAATCAATAATCAAAACTTCCCAACAAAGAAAAGTTCTGGATCAGATGATTTGACTGGTGAAACCTATCAAGTATTTAAGGAAAATTAATATCAATGTTTCTCAAAATTTTACAGAAAATTGAAGATAAGGAAATACTTCCTAAGTCAGAATTACCCTGATACCAAAGACAGGCCAATGTCCTTTGTGAATATCAATATAAACATCATCAACAGAACACCAATCACATATGAGCAAGTAGAATTTATTCCTGGAATGTAGGCATGGCTCAATATATGAACACTAATTGATGGAATGCACTACATAAACAGAATGAAGTGAAAAGAACATATTTTCCCAATTTTTGCAGAAATAGCATTCAACAAAATTTTACACTGTTCCATAATTAAAAACTCAATAAATTTGGTATAGAAGGAATGTACCACACGAAAATAAAGGTCATGTATGACAAACCTGCAGCTAAGGCATTCTCAATGGTGAAAAGTTGAAAGCTTTTCCAAGATCAGGAACAAGACAAAGATGCTCATTCTCCCTACATCTTTTCAACATAGTACTAAAGTCCTATCCAGAGCCACTAAGTAGTAAAGAGAAAAAAGTCACTGAAATTTGAAAGAATGAAGTTAAAATAATTGATTTTCCTTCAATATAATCTTATATATACATGAAACCCTGAAGATTCCACATATACACAAAGAATTCCTCTTAGAATTAATCAATAAATACAACAAAATTGTGTGGAACATGTCAATATAGAGGTGCAGGTATTTGGTCTAGGAGCTGAAGTGCTACTTTTAATGCTTATGTCTCTTAGAGTGCCTGGGATCAAGTCCCAACTCTGTTCCTGATCCCAACTTCCTGCTAATGTGCATACTGGGAGGTAGTAGAAGATGACTCAAGTACTTTGGTCCCTGCCGCCATGTGGGAGACCTGGACTGAATTCTGGTCTCCTGGCTTTGGCCTTGTCCAGCCCCAGCTCTTGATGGCATTTTGGGTGTCAGCCAGCATAAGGGAAATTTCTGTCTGTCCGTTTATCTGTTACTGCCTCTCAAATAACAAAAAATGTAATAAAAATAAATCTAAAAGGGAAAATGGGAAACAATTTCATTTAGAATAACATCAAAACAATAAAGTACTTTGGAGTAATCTTAACCAAGGAGCCAAAGGATTTATACACTAAAAACTATAAAATGTCACCGAAAGAAATTAAAGAAGACAAAATAAAATGAAAAAAAAAATCCACATTCCTGGTTTTGAAGACAATATTCTTAAGATATCAATATTATCCTAAATAATCTCGAGATTCAAGGTAATTACTATCAAAATGCCCGAAATATGTTGGTAGCAATATAAATATTCACCATAAATTAATATGGAATCTCACAGGCTACAGATTTACCAAAACAACTTTGAAAAAGAATACACTTGGAGGTATCACAATTCCTTTTTCAAAATTTACTAGGAATCTGTAATCAAAATGGTATAGTACTGACTTAAAGAAAGATATATAAACCAATGGACTAGAATAGAGTCCATTTAAGTGTACATGCTTGGCTAAATGATTTTTTTAACTTTTATTTAATAAATATAAATTTCCAAAGTACAGCTTCTGGATTACAGTGGCTTCCCCCACCCCCTAACCTCTCTCCCACTCACAACCCTCCCGTTTCCTGCTCCCTCTCCCATCCCATTCACATAAAGATTGATTTTCTTTTCTTTCTTTCCTTTTTTTTTTTTGATAGGCAGAGTCAGACAGAGAGAGAGAGACAGAGAGAAAAGTCTTCCTTTTTCCATTGGTTCACCCCCCAAATGGCTGCTACAACCGGTGTGCTGTGCCTATCTGAAGCCAGGAGCCAGGTGCTTCCTCCTGGTCTCCCATGCGGGTGCAGGGCCCAAGGACCTGGGCCATTCTCCACTGCCCTCCCGGGACACAGCAGAGAGCTGGACTGGAAGAGGAGCAACTGGGACAGAATCCGGCGCCCCAACCGGGACTAGAACTCCAGGTACCGGCGCCGCAGGTGGAAGATTACCCAAATGAGCCACAGCACCGACCACAAGATTCATTTTCAATTATCTTTATATACAGAAGATCAATTTAGTATATATTAAGTAAAGATTTCAACAGTTTGCACCCACACAGAAACACAAAGTGTAAAGTACTGTTTTAGTACTAGTTATACCATTGATTCACATAGTAGAACACATTAAGGACAGAGATCCTACATGGGGAGGAAGTGTACAGTGACTCCTGTTGTTGACTTAACAATTTGACACTCTTGGCCGGCGCTGTGGCTTAACAGGCTAATCCTCCGCCTTGTGGCACCGGCACACTAGGTTCTAGTCCCAGTTGGGGCGCCGGATTCTATCCCAGTTGCCCCTCTTCCAGGCCAGCTCTCTGCTATGGCCCGGGAAGGTAGTGGAGGATGGCCCAAGTCCTTGGGCCCTGCACCCACATGGGAGACCAGGAGAAGCACCTGGCTCCTGGCTTCGGATCAGCACAATGCGCTGGCCGCAGCGGCCATTGGAGGGTGAACCAACGGCAAAAAGGAAGACCTTTCTCTCTGTCTTTCTCTCACTATCCACATTGCCTGTAAAACAAACATACAAAAAAAAATTGACACTCTTGTTTATGGCATCAGTAATCACCCGAGGCTTTTGTCATGGGTTGCCAAGGCTATGGAAGCCTTTTGAGTTTGCCAACTCTGATCTTATTTAGACAAGGTCATAGTCAAAGTGGAAGTTCTCTCCTCCCTTCAGAGAAAGGTACCTCCTTCTTTGATGGCCTGTTCTTTCCACTGGGATGTCACTCACAGAGATCTTTCATTTAGGTTTTGTTGATTTTTTGTTGTTGTTGTTTTGTTTTTGTTTTTGTTTTTTGCCACAGTTTCTTGGCTTTCCATGCCTGAAATACTCTCAAGGGCTTTTTAGCAGGATAAGAGTGCCAAGAATATTCAATTTAAAAATCACAAATTTCTAGGCCAGCGCTGTGGCATAGCGGGTTAAAGCAGTGACCTGCAGTGCTGGCATCCCATATGGGCGCCGGTTCGAGTCGCGGCTGCTCCGCTTCCAATGAAGCTCTTTGCTAAGTCCTGGGTAGGCAGTGGAAGATGGCCCAATTCCTTGGGCCCCTGCACCCATGTGGGAGTCCTGGAGGAAGCTCCTGGCTCCTGGCTTTGGATCAGCTCAGTTCTGGCAGTTGTAGTCATTTGGGGAGTGAACCAGTGGATGGAAGACCTCTCGCTCCCTCTCTGGCTCTACCTCTCTCTGTGTAACTCTGACTTTCAAATAAATAAAAAATAAATCTTTTAATAAAACCATTTTCAAACAAATGTTGAGTACAGAAAATTGTGTATCTACTAATATAAGGATAAAGTTGGATGCTTTTGCTTATACCACATATAAAAATAACTAGAGAGATAAAAGAACTGCAGTGGATAAAAGTATAAAAGTTTTAGACTAGAATATAATGGAAAGCTTCATGATATTGGACTTAGCCAAGGTTTGCTAAAAATGATTCCAATGGCACCGACAACAATAAAATAGTAGAAAAATTGGATAATCAGAATTAAGAGTAAACCTTCTTATATCAAAGGGCATTGTCCATAGACTGAAAAGGCAACTATGCAAAATGTGAGAAATTATTTTCAAATCACATATCTGATAATAGGTTATATCCAGAATATATAGAGAACTCCTAGAAGTCAACAAACAACAAAAGGCCAAGGAACTTGATTTTAAAATGAGCAAATTTTTTGAATAGGCAATTCCTCTAAAAAAGACACAAAGATGGTGAATATGTACCTGAAAAGAGTCTCAAAATCATTAATCATTAGGGAAACGAAAACCAAGATCATAATAAAATGCTCCTTTACACCTATTAGATTGGCTATTATATATTATATAATTTTTTTAAAGAATAAAGAGAAAATAGGTATTGAGAAAGATGTGGACACTGTATATTTCAGGTAGGGATGTAAAATGGTGCAATTGGGGCTGGCATCATGGCATAGTAGGCTAAGCCTTTATTGAATGCAAATGGGATTCTTTTTATGCAAAAAGTTAAACTATATTTAGAAATGTAAGCATATGCACCAAAGTTTCCTATGTGTTTCCTTATTTGGGACTTCAGTAGCAGCAAATAAAATCAGAGGGCCTCATATTCCTGACAATACATTCACAAAATGGTGAAACCTCTGTTGTCCTGGTTTCCTGAGTGGCTAGGGAGCAGAGCTGATCTAGGTGGATCACTTATCCACCTAGATATGGCATTTGGGGAGCTCTAAAGTACTGTTGTTGAGCCACTGAGATTTGTTTGTGTTGTTGAAATAGCAGAACCAAACCTACTATGATGAATACAACCAGTTTTATTTAAAATCACAGTGTTTAGAGAAGTTCCAAAATTGATTTTTAAATAATGCATTGTGCAGTAATGATACAAGAGAGATAGTGTCTCAAAATAAGAGAATGTGCCATCTTTCGGACATTCCTTCAATAACTTCTATGTGTACCCTGCATACCATGTACTCTACTGTCACTAGATAGATTCATTTGTGAATCAGATCCACAAAATTATCTTCCTGTAGAGTATATAATAAAGTGCATAATAACTAGCACTTATTAAGTGCTTATTATATGTTAGGCTATGTGCTTAGCTTTTTATACACATTCTCTAATTTCAACCCTGTAGGTGTTGCAATTATAATCCTTGTTTTTTGATGAGTAGATTAAGACTCAGATTCTGTTTTAAGTAATGTTTGAAAGCTGACACAGCCAGTGTATGGCAAGGAAGCTTTGAAGCCAGACAGTCCAATACTTGAACTCAGGCTTTTAACCACTATATTATACTCAAAACACAGCAACATTCTTCAAATTATAAAGTGCTAGAGTAAATTGTGGGTGTGGCCTGGAATTAACATTTTCATCAAACCTGCAAGGTAATTTTCATATACTTAAAATAAGAAAAAAAAACTGATAGAATTTGAGAAACATTAAATTATATTATGTGTGAAAGGAATTCTACCCATTCCCTATCAAGAAGGAAAAAAAATATCTGAGTTAGCGATCATTAAGGGTAATAAACTTGTACTGAGTCACGCATCATTTTTTTCTTCTGAGCTACTTCCCAAAGCCACAGACCTCGAACTGAGGAGGGATGAATGAGAAAGATGGCAAAATTTGAGCTGTAACTCATTGATTTAACCCTTTATAGATAGCCTGAAATGAATATAAGCAAGAATCAAATGATGGCAAAATGGACTAGCAACCTACTAAGTTTCAAAGGAAAGTCAATCAAAATGATACTTAATTAGGTGATCACTATTTCCCCAAACTTAGACTTCAAGATTATCTTCCATCTATTAACAACTTCATTGTACAAGTAGAAAACTCTGTTTTCATTCTAATTAAATAATCAGAAATGCTATTGAATTAAATGTGTGCGTGGATATTGAGTAAAACACTGGTTTCAGGTAGATTCACTATACTTTTCAAATGAGAATCACTGAATTAATGATTGATGAATAAATGTAAAAGTAAATGATAAGGCTCAATTTTCCACTATTTTGAATTAATCTGTTTCATAAATCTTACAGGAATGATAAGTGATCCACCTAGATAAATTTTAAAATAGAACAATAATGAATTGCTGAGATTAAAATATTCATTATACTCAAGTGCATGTTGCCTTTAATATGAGTACATGAACTTGAATATTATTAAAGCTTAAACAAATTTAAATGTGACAAGCACAAGATTAAATGTGGCACATAATCAGTTTAAACAGTTA
Organism: Lepus europaeus; assembly: GCF_033115175.1. Taxonomy (NCBI): domain Eukaryota; kingdom Metazoa; phylum Chordata; class Mammalia; order Lagomorpha; family Leporidae; genus Lepus; species Lepus europaeus. The sequence goes on along the minus strand of NC_084850.1, from coordinate 72,351,425 downwards.
ATTTGATTTTTCCTGGTCCATTTTATATCTAACTAATATAGAATAGCAGTAATAACAATTAGATAAACTATATTACTAAACAAAAAAGGTAGTGTTCTTAAATCTATCTATATCCCTTTATATTTTCCCCAATACCTATTTGAAAAGTGGTAATATATCTCATGGGTAGTGTATTGTAAGGTGAAAAATTTTGTAATAAAGTCCATTTTTGTACACCCTATTTTACAATGTTGTAAATAGCATATATATGTGGGCCCAGCTCCATGGTGCAGTAGGTTAATCCTCCACCTGCACACCAGTATCCCATGTGGGCGCCGGTTCTAATTCCGGCTGCCCCTCTTCCAATCCAGCTCTCTGTTGTGGCCTGGGGAAGCAGTAGAAGATGGCCTGGGTGCTTGGGCCCCTGCACCCGCATGGGAGACTGGCAGGAAGCACCTGGCTCCTGGCTTCAGATCCTCGCAGCTCCGGCCGTTGTGGCCATCTGGGGAGTGAACCAACGGAAGGAAGACCTTTCTCTCTGTCTCTCCTTCTCACTGTCTGTAACTCTACTACTCAAATTAATAAATAAATTCTTTAAAACTTAGCATATATATGTTATATTTGTTTTTACTACACAAATTATATATGATATATCTCATATATACTACATTGCAGATATAACACACAATGCTACACATAAATTATATTTTATATATCATAGATGTTTTATTTTACCTGAATTTAAATGTGATTCAGGAATTTTATGCTAGGTGCTATGAGTACAATCTTAAATGCAATATGGTCCATGTATACTAGAAGATGTGGTAATAAAATATGAACTATTTGAGAAAAATTCCTATGCATACTTATGTTTTGACTCTTTTTCCCCATGTCAAGATCAGATGGCTAGATCTTCTTGTACCAAGGGAATAATATGCATAAATTTTGGAAAGAGATATACATTTATTTAAACCATTTAAATAATTGGAGTAAACAAATCCTTTGTTTGTAGGCTATAATAAATTACCAGAAAACTTAACTGAAGATTAAAGCAATACTCAAGAAATGTAAACATAAACTAAGTGATAAATTTCCTCTGTGAACAGTTTATTTTTTTAATTGTTGATTATTTATTTTCATTCTATTTGAAAGTCAAAGAGGCAGAGAGAGAAATCTACTATGTGCTAAGTCAGTCCTCAAAGCCCACAGCAGCCAGGATTAGGCCAAGCCAAAACCAAGACCCTGTGATTTAATCTGTGTCTCCCAGGTAAGTAGCAGGGACTCCACTACTTGAGCCATGACTTAAAGTCTCCCAAGGAGTTAATTGGCAGGAAATTGGAATAGAAGCAGCTTGAATCAGGTACTCCAGATTTGGGATATGAGCATCCCAAGTGGCAACTTATCTGTATGCCACATGCCTGCCCCATAGGCAGTTTAATCTTAACTTTTCCTTTTTAGCTGAATGAAATTCAGCTAGCTAGTACATGGCTAAATCAAACACTGATATCTAAGCCTAGGAAGCTCTCAGCTGCTTTGAATGTCCAGTATAGGTCTGTTAGACAGGACTCTCACAGTGTATTCTTTTCTCACTATAATAGGGCCCTCTTAAACTAGAAGTCACTCCCTTGACCTGCTATTATGATTCCAGGGATGTTGTCATGGTTTCAAGGGATATTGTGTTGTGTTTGTTAAGAATATGCTATTGTGTTTCTTCTCATACAAGACCCATTTTAAATGTACTACAAAATAAAAGTTCAGATTGCAATTTATGGTATTTAGTTGATAAATATCATACAAGATAAACATTACTCTTTGTGTAAGGAAGTATGCAATGCTATTATGTTGCGTCATTTACTATGGTAGTTTTTCTGAAGTGTTGAAGTAGTTGCAGTTATGATCAATGACATATGTTTGCAAACCAAGTCCACTAGTGTCAGGGGTACAACCTTTGACTCTTACTCAAAGATTTGTTTTGCAAATCTTTGTAGGGGAATTAAAATATGCAACCTATATCTCATTAGTTTCACGTTATAATGAACTCAATATAATGTTCAGCATGTTTATTTGAGTTTTTTAGTTTTTCTGTGCTGTTTCATTTAAATTGATTCATTTTTAAACAATCTTGTTCACTTGACTACAATATGTTCTTTTTTCTTCATAGCCTCATTATTTCTCTCAGTCAAGACATTAAAATATTTTAGAAATTCCTTCAAAGAGTAACAGTATATTCATGATTGATGGTACTTGTGATATCATGTTTTAATGAGTATATTAATTAGGAAAGTCTTAATATGTTGAATTAGTCATAAAATATGTAAAAGAAAAAAGGCACTATTTGCATAGAAGCAGTGATCACAAGAAGCTAAACTAAGTAGAGAAATTCATGAATCTTGAGAATTTCTTTCTTCTAATGATGCCTCATTAACCTTCATTGGATTAGAAGTTGTATTTCATGTTAGTTTTAGAAATGTGTAACTTCTGATTTTCAGTGCCTAGGAGGAGGTAATACTATTCTTTGCTCAATTATAATGTCAATAGTAGTTGCTTTCTCTAATCACCTAATGGCAAAACTCCAATGACTGTCCTTTATCCTATTCCTAAATGACTGCAATGATGATTATTTGCCATTTGTCTATTTGTTTGCTGTTGTTTTTTAAAGATTTCTTTATTTATTTGAAAGGCAGAGTTACAGAGAGGCAGAGGCAGAGAGAGAGAGAGAGAGAGAGAGAGAGGTCTTCCTTCCACTGGTTCACTTCCCAAATGGCTACAATGGCCGGAGCTGGGCTAATCCGAAGCCAGGAGCTGTCGCGAGCGCCTACTGTCACATAGCTCAACAGTAGCAAGTGCGACGTACGACTTGTCAGTCACGGGAAAGAAAGGAACACACAGACACAAGACTGTCTTTTCCAATTTTATTATTCACACACCGGGAACACACCAGGCATTTTATATCACATTACTCATCAGCATGCTCATTGAGGTCAATACACTTATCAGTACCAATATACTTATCAATCTATACTATTTAATACACTTATCAATAAACTTAACATCACTATTTAAGGTGACTTAAATGTTTAACTACTTAACTACTTAACTTAACCACTTAACTACCTGACTTAACCACTTAACTACTTAACCACATCTACCCAATCTTAACAATATCACTTGTCTGCCAGGCAATCAATATTATACCACAAGTCATAAAAAACACTATTAAAATAATCTTAAGTACTATCACAATGAACAATACAAGCACAGCAAAAGATTCAATACATAACATTGGTTTGCTACGTATCTAGGCTTACATCACTGTCATGAATGTGTTTTCTCCTGCAGGGAGTGTCCAGTGTCCAGAGTTCAGTGTCCCAGCAGGGACGGAACTCAGACCAGTCACAGGCAGGAAGTCCTGGCAAGGTTATCACTCTGGGCAGTAGGCTCAAGGTTCCAGGCAGATGGCAGGCGAGAAGTTGGAGAGGTCCCCTGCTGAGAGGCCTGGTCCGGCTCTGCGGGCTCTGCGGTCAACTCTGGCAGCAGGCTGATAAGGACTCCAGGCGAGGTGTTGAGGCAGCAGCTCCCCTGGTCAGACAACAGCTGGGCAGCAACGCAGCAGATCCAGATGGCCTCTTGATCCCGTCGTCGCCTTGTGCCACATAGCAAAAGCTAGCAAGCTGGCTCTTCGACTCCACGTGCCAGGAGACCCAGAGGTTCACTCTCACTGGGCCGCACACACACACACACACTCAGACAGTGGGGTTACAGCTCAGGGACAGCTCTGCAGGTCGGCTTGTGCTGCTACCTGCTCCATGCACAGTAATGGGCTGCCTCTTCAGCTCCAGATGTGTGGAGATCCAGAGGTTCACACACACCGGGCCATGATCCCGGAGAGGATGGAGAGTGGTGCAAGGGCTCCCTTTTATCCTCATTTTCGGCAGTTCTCCAGCTTGCCATCCTCCAACTTGTCCAATCAATGCTGCTCCCTCCTTGCTTATGTGTGAACTGTCCAGTCAGCGTGGGTAGGATGGTATTGTCCATAGCACACTGTTATCTGACTGACCAGAGATGTCTGCTTGGTGTGATTAGGAGTGTTTCCCTAACAGCCGTTAGGCATTGCCTCAGCTCCTGACTTATAACTCCACTTTACTTTTATTTTGTGGCTAGTGGTACTTCTTAACTCAATGTTTTACTGTGTTTCCACAGTTCATCTCCTTTTCAGGTAAGCAGTGATCCGTGACTCTTTTTGAGATTCCTGTGGGATTCCCCATAGGAGCCAAGAGTTTCTTCTGGGTCTCCCACATAGGTGCAGGGGCTCAAGGATTTGGGCCATCTTCCAGTGCTTTCTCAGGCCATAGCTGAGAGCTGGATCTGAAGTAGAGCAGCCAGGACTTGAACTGGCATCCATATGGGATGCCAGCACTGCAGATAGCAGCTTTATCCACTACACCAAAGTGCCAACCCCACCAATTGTCTATTTGTAATAAAAGTTTTGATCCTCATAGGTGCTATTCTTGCCATCTATCTCCTCACTTTTGATAGAACTTTGACAAAAATGAAATATGGCTCAAGATATTGACAATCTCAGGTAAGAACAGCCTAAGAGATGCATAGATTTTCCTGTTATTTCATAGTGAAAAACAATTCTAACATTGTGAAATCCCCTTCCAAATTCCAGGCCTGGATTGTATCATTACAGCTATGGTAGGTTTCTCTGATACAAAGTTTACATAACATGTAAACAAGGAATATACTCAGTGTATTGCACAATGCTGTTGTCTGGGAATCAATTTATGTACTTGTTTTTACCTTCTTACATTAACATTTGTTTGTCTGTGTCAATTATTTGCAATGGTTCCTAAATCATTATAGTTACGTACGTGCATAAACATACGTAATGCATCCAAACACATGTGCATGCAAACACACATACATTTTGTTTCAGGAGAAAGAAGTTAAAATGTACCATTTTAAATAATTTTTTAAAGATGTATTTATTTGAAAGAACAAGGAAGAGAGGGAGACACACACACATACACACACACACACAGAGAGAGAGAGAGAGAGAGAGAGAGAGAGAGAGAGGCAAGGAGAGAGCGAATCTCCCATCCATTGGTTCACTGTCCAAATGACCACAACAACCAGGTCTGGGCCAGGCAAAAGCCAAGAGCCAGGAACTCCATCCAGGTCTCCCAAATGGGTAGCAGAAGTGCAAGCACTTTGGCCATCATCTGCTGCATTCCCGGACATATTAGCAGAGAGTTGGAATGGAAGCAGAACAGCTGGGATTCAAACTAGTACTCCATATGGGATGCTCGCCTCCCAAACAGCAGGTGAACTCACTACAACACTAAAGTGCACTATTTAAACTGCTGCTGCTTATCAAAACATTGTATTACACACCATAAATAGATACATGTTTTGCCAAGTTAAAAAAAAAAAAACCTGCCAACTCTAGAGAACTGCAAAAAGATTTCATTCACTTTCATGTGTGAACTCTTCCCTTGTGTAGAATATCTGTGTCGTTAATTTATGATGGAAATGTTTACAAATACCAAAAATTAGAGATACAGGCAAAGCATACTGAATCTCCGAGGACTCATCACCTATCTTTAACAATTATCAACACCTTGGTAATGTTTCTTTATTCATCTTCACAGCCACTCTTAATAACATTTACCATGCACTGTAGCCAAAGGCTTAATGACTTTACTAAATAAAGAGTTCAACAAATAAAAAGTTAAAATCCAGCAGGAAAATAGGCAAGGGCTAGAAAACAAAGAACTAAGTGAAAAGAGGTTCAACTTCACTCTTACAAAGTAAAATTTAAAATATTCACCAAATCATTAATACTCTAGTAGTATATGATTTCTATCAATTTGTTGGACAAATATATAAAGGAAAGTTTGTCAAAACACTGTATTTGCAGCAAAACTGATACATATGAGCATTTCCTTTCTTTCGTTTTATATTTAGCTCCCCAAAATAAGGGGAAACAGAAGGCATTTGTCTTTTTGTATTCAGACATCATATAATGTCTCCCTTAAATACAACAGTTTTCATCTATAATTGATAATGAGTTATATTTTTCATACTAAAAATATGAACCATTTTAAATTGATAGAAAATATTGTATTAGAAAGGAATATTCCTCAATTTTAATTTATACTGCATAAGAGTAGGCTTATGGAGCAGGGATACTATATTAAAGAAGAGAAATATCATTTTATTAAAGTAGATTAAAAATACATAAAAAACTAATATGTAGTAACTTTTTGGTTTTCTTTTAGTTTAATTCTACAATTAAGGAGATAGCTGAATCTAGTATCTTGAGACATATAATTTAAGTGGGTAGGAAAATGAAATGAAGATTTTGAAACCATCCTTTGTATACCTTTGAAACCACCCTTGAATTGGTAAGCAATGAAATTTTCATTTACATTCACAATATGAAATTCTAACTGAATCATCTGCTAGAGAAGGAAAAATGCAAGATAAATAATGTTTAGTTTTTGTATGTGTCCTGAATGAGATCACATTTAATCCACACAACAACTTAACGAGATAATCAGTGAGTCAATGTCATACAACTAGTAAGTGGTAATTGACCATTTCAGACTTAGGTCTGAGTCCAAATAGTGTACCCTTAACCAACAGTCTATGCTCAAAACATTTCATCAAAACCATTATCTCCACAACAGAAAATAAATGTAACCACCACTCTTCTCTGTTTCTATGAGTTTCACTCTTCTATTATAGAGTTTCAATTATAAAATATGAATAAGCTCTAGAGATCTAATGCACAAATTTTTTGCCTGAACTTAACAACAGTGTCGCATGCACTTGAAAATGTGTTATGAGCATACATCTTATGTTAAGTGTTCTTTCCACATTGAAAAATAGTAAGTTATAAAAGAAACAAATGCAAAGATGCAAAAGATCCAAATGGGAAAGTTGATCAAAAACACAAGGAAAAAACCCAAAGATCCTGTGATCTCTCAGCTATGCACCTTTACAATTCACTGTCATACATTTCATGAGTGATATGTAAATTAAAAGGGGAAGTGCTTAATATGTATGATTTGAAATGTTCCTGTCTTCCAATACCATGGATATATTATCTAGAGAAAACAGCATTAAAGAGCTACTGATTATTTTTGACATGGAATGACGGAGTACCTTTGATATATAATTGGGGAGCAATACAATTTAACAAGTTTTAATTTCTTGTGCAGCTGGAAGACAATAAAGAGGAAGCATGAGAACAAATTAAGCTGCATATAGGTCAATCATCCTATTAGGACTCTTCAGGGAACACATATCTAATTTGCATAATTGTATTTCTATAGCTGCCAGACTAGCTGCTGTGCTGATACATGTGCTTTGTGAGTTCAAAAAACTTAAAGATTTTCCTTCTCATTCTAACAACTGAGTGAGGAGAAAGTGGTAAACAGTATGTGTGTGTGTGTGTGCGTGTGAGCCTGTAACTTAAAAAATAAACAAATAAGTGTGCATTTGAAAAATGCTTATTATACTATGGTAAGTTCTTTAGAAGATTAAAGTATGATTTAATAAACTTAAACATCACTGAACATTGCATACTAATTGATCCTGCTAGTATTTAGATAAGCTTATCCAAAAAATATTACTCATTGTAAAAGTGACAAAATTTTCCATCAATTTCAAAACAACATTATATCCTTTGAACTAGCATATTTGATTTATTTTCTATTGATCCAAGTTGTGTCAACCCCAGCCCAGGTTATATCATGGTAATCAGAAGTTAAAATTTTAGATTTTAAGTCTTTGATGAATTGCCATAAGAATGTAAGTTATTACCTAATAATAACAAATTATTACTTAATACATATTCATGTATTTCATGAAAAGAGAAAAATTAGAATTCAAGAGTTTAATCAAAGGTCACTAGACAGCTCTAAACTTCCCACTCTCAGTGTTATTATTTTCAATATTCTGGTATGTTTTATTGCAAGACAAGGAAAAGTAAATAATAATTCATAAATCAAAAATTTCTCAGGTTAATCAAAGGTTCTAACTGATTTTCCATGAAGCTACATGACATCTTATTTTGCTAGAATTCAATGATTTATACTTGTTTAAGTGTGGTTACAATTTCATGATTCATATGAGAGGATTTAGTCACATACTGCAGACTTACAAAGAGTAAATAATTTAAAATTACATTTATTTAGAATATATATATTAAAGATCAGGCTCATGTTATTCATTGAATATTTTTCAAATTTTTTATTGAATTATAAAGTAGAGAGCATAGCACCAGGCCAGCCTACCTCACAACAATGTTGAAAAATATAAAATACTAACGAGAAATGCTAGAGACTTAATGTTAGTGGCCCTTCAAAAACTCAGATGTTGAAAACCTAATGCCCAATATAGTGGTAGACGTGGGACCTTTGGGAAGTGCTGAGTTCAAAAAGGTAGAGTCTTCATAAATGGGATTAGTGTTCTTTAAATGAGACCCAAGAGAGCTCATTTGTCCCTTTTACCATATGAGGGCAAAGCAAAAAGACAATCATCTGTGAATCACAAAGTGGACCCTCACCAAACATAAAATCTGCCAGTGCTTTGTTGTAGGACTTCCAGCAAGAAACAAATTTCAGTTGTTTATAAACCACACAGTTTATGGTAGTTTGTTATAGCAGCCTTAACTAAAACAAAAACAATCCATGAATGGTAATAATTATAAAACTAAGTGACAAAGACTAGGGAAGAACTTACATGGTAAGCCTGAAACATAGCCCATTTTTCTTCCAGTTTTATTTCTTTCAAGTTTATTTCACTAGAAATCTGTGTTGATAAAATAACTGAGTTCATTTTTCTTAACCCTGAAAGATAGTGGCTCTGAGAATTACTATTTTAGTGTTTCTGATACAAAGGATGATGGCGAAAGCACTGTGGGTTTTCTAATGTGTGGGGTGCAAGAGATGTTAGAATTCCCACTGTATACAGAAAAGCTCCACAAAATGAACAATTTTCCTATACCTTGCATTGTTTTCTCACATATCACAGGGCTTTGAGGTAAGTGTAAAACTTTATTATAATCATGTGAACCTATAAAAATCTCCTTCTTTCATATGACTACAAAATATTTTTGCAAGACTTTAGTATATGCTTTTTTAAATTTTCAAATTTTTATAAAGGGTACAAATTTCATGTACTCCATATATATAGTTTTCAGAGCATAGTGATACATCCCAGCCTACCCTCTCTCCCTCCCTCACCTACTCTCCCTCATCCTTCTTTTTCATGTTTCTTTTAATTTTTACAATGATATACTTTCAATTTACTTTATAATTACAAGTTGAACCCTCCACTAAATACAGAATTCAACAAGTAGTAAGTAGAAAAACCAATGTTCTTCAAGAATATAGACAAGGGTTATAAACAATAATCAAGTCTCAAAATGTCAAATCCACTCATATACATTACATTTTTTCTCTGTATATCAGTTACCACAAATCAGGGCAAGCATATATTTGTCTTTTTGAGACTGGCATATTTCACTAAACATAATGGTCTCCAGTTGCATTCATTTTGTTGTGAAAGACAAGATTTCATTCTTTTTATGGCTGAATGGTATTCCATCTTGTATATATACTACAATTTCTAAAATACAGTTGCCTTATAAATAGAATAAACACCATATTTTGTTTGATTTGGAAAAGAAGAGTCTCTCATTGATTTATAAAATCACATTACTGAAAGCAAAATCACGGGTGATATTTGATTTTTCAATATAATACATCAATATCAGTCTACATTTCTATCACATTCATGGTGACTCTATGTATTGATGAAGCACTTTATACTTCATTACTTTTAATGTTTTTGTGACTAACATTCATATATTTATTATTTTATTAATTTCCTTTTGTTTTATTTTGTATACAAATAGGGAATAGAATTTTTTTTAATTTAGAATTTGCAACAAAATAGAAGAATCTGGAAAACATCATGCTGAGTGAAAAAACCAGTCCCAAAGGGACAAATATCATATGTTCTCTCTGATCAGTGACAACTAACTGAGCACCTAAAAGGAAACCTGTTGAAGTGAAATGGACACTATGAGAAACAATGACTTGATCAACCCTTGTCCTAACTGTTGAAGAACAACTTACTACTTTATTCCTTTTAGTATTTTTTTCTTCTACTTAATACTATTGGTTGAACTCTTTAATTAACACACAATTATTCTTACTTGTTTAAATTTCAGTGAAAATGGCCGGCGCCGCGGCTCACTAGGCTAATCCTCTGCCTTGCGGCGCCGGCACACAAGGTTCTAGTCCTGGTCGGGGCACCGATCCTGTCCCGGTTGCCCCTCTTCCATGCCAGCTCTCTGCTGTGGCCCGGGAATGCAGTGGAGGATGGCCCAAGTCCTTGGGCCCTGCACCCCATGGGAGGCCAGGAGAAGCACCTGGCTCCTGGCTTCAGATCAGCGCGGTGCGCCGGCCACAGCGCGCCAGCCGCAGCGGCCATTGGAGGGTGAACCAACGGCAAAAGGAAGACCTTTCTCTCTGTCTCTCTCTCACTGTCCACTCTGCCTGTCAAAAAAAAATTAATAAATAAATAAATAAATAAATAAATTTCAGTGAAAAGTGATCCCTGTTAAATATAAGAGTGGAAATAAGAGAGGGAGGAGAAGTACAGTTTGGGACATGCTCAAGCTGACTTGCCCCAAATGGTGGAGTTAGAAACGTGCCAGGGGATTCCAATTCAATCCCATCAAGGTGACATGTACCAATGCTATCTCACTAGTCAAAGTGATCAGTTTCAGTTCACAATTGATCATAATGATAGGATTAAGAGTCAAAGGAATCACATAAACAAGACTAGTGTCTGCTAATACTAACTGATAGAATTAAAAAGGAGAAAACAATCCAACATGGGAAGCGGGATACACAGCAGACTCATAGAATGGCAGATGTCCTAAACAGCACTCTGTCCTCAGAAACAGCCCTTAAGGCATCCTGGCTAAAAAGCCCAGGAGAATATTTCAGTCATGGAAAGCCAAGACACTCTGGCAAAAAAAAAAATAAATAAATAAAACCGAAATGAAAGATCTCTGTGAGTGAGATCCCAGCGGAAAGAATAGGCCATCAAAGAAGGAGGTACCTTTCTCTGAAGGGAGGAGAGAACTTCCACTTTGACTATCACTTTGTCTAAATAAGATCATGACTATCACTTTGTCTAAATAAGATCAGAGTTAGCAAACTCAAAAGGCTTCCATATCCTTGGCAGCTCATGACAAGAGCCTCGGGTGATTACTGACACCATAAACAAGAGTGTCAATTGTTGTCAACAACAGGAGTCACTGTGCACTTACTCCCCATGTAGGATCTCTGTCCTTAATGTGTTGTTCAATGTGAATTAATGCTATAACTAGTACTCAAATAGTACTTTATACTTTGTGTTTCTGTGTGGGTGCAATCTGTTGAAATCTTTACTTAGTATATACTAAATTGATCTTCTGTATATAAAGATAATTGAAAATGAACCTTGATGCAAATAGGACACGAGAGGGAGAGGGAGATGGGAGGGTTGCGGATGGGAGGGAAGTTATGGGGGGCGGGAAAGCCACTGTAATCCAAAAGCTGTACTTTGGAAATTTAAATTTATTAAATAAAAGTGAAAAAAATTAAAAAAAGAATTTAAGGGGCATTAGAGTATTTCTGAAGTTGGTTAAGATAATTAAGTTTATATGATCATATTATCAATCAGGAGGGATAGGTGTCAGTGATATAACTTATAAATCATGAAATCTCAGTGGTTTCTTATAATAAATGCTTATTTGTTACTCAAATAGAGTCATAAATGAGTTGGATGGCCCTATTCCATCTTGTAGTTATGAAATTTGAGCTGCTAAATATGTTTTTAAAAGTGTTACACAAATATAAAGTTTAATTTCATTTTCCACACAGATGAATATGACATAAATTTCATATAATTGTCTACACTCTATTTGCCAAACACATTAAAAATCAGTCTGAGTTAAAACTCCGATCATTGAAGGCAGGAGTCATGATGATGGCTGAAGAAGAGGCTTTGGTGGGGGCAGCACTGTAGCATAGTGGGAAAAGCCGCTGCATGCAGGGCCAGGATCCCATATTGAAGCTGGTTCAAGTCCCAGCTGCCCCACTTCCAATCAAGCTCTCTGCTATGGCCTGGGAAAACAGTAAAAATTGGCCCAAGTACTTGGGCCCTGGCACCCGTGTGGGAGATACAGAAGAGTCTCCTGGCTCCTGGCTTCAGATTGGTGCAGCTCTGGCTGTTGCAGCCATCTGGGGAGTGAACCAGCAGATGGAAGACCTCTCTCTCTCTCTCTCTCTCTCTCTGCCTCTCCCCTCTCTCTGTAACTCTGACTTTCAAGTAAATTAATAAATAAATTGTCAAAAAACCCCAAAGAGGCACTGGTGATCACATCTCTGCAGAGACCCTCCTGTGAACAGCTATTCACCCACTAAGTCACCTTCACATGAGCTACGGAAGCCAGAGGAGAAACCACAGTTCCTTGTCTTTCAATAATCATACTAAAAATTGCATTGAGGAGAGCAAGAGGAAAAGAGTTGCCTGCATAACCCTTCTTCCCAGTTCAAAATTCCCTAAAGGACATATCACTGACCAATCGAAGTAGGACCACAAATACTGCAGACCAACCAGGAACTTGCATATGAGCTTAACATGTACCTCTTAGCCCTAATTTAAATCCATAAAGTAACTTTACCCCTAGCCACTTGGGGAGCCCAGGAATTAAGCAATAGCTGCTTTGTTTCTTGCTCTATTTTTGCAATAAATACCTACTTTCTGGTATTAGTGATTGGCTTTCTGTAAGTTTGATCAGCAGATCTAGTTTTGGGGGTTCTAGACAAACTTTATAACCAGTTTTCAGGGTGTTCTACCCAAAGTGATTTACAAGTTCAATTCACTCCCTATCAAAATTGCAATAACATTTTTCACAGAGCTAGGAAAAAAAAACACTGCCAATATTTGTAATGAATCACACAATACTCCAAATAACTAAAGATAAATTGAGGAAAAAGCACAATGCGGAACACAATACACTGTTTGACTACAAAATATATTACAAAGCTATAATAATTAAAACAGCATGGTACTGACATAAAAACAGATGCATAAGCCAATGAAACAGAAAAGAAACTCTGAAAGTAGGCCCATGCATCTACAGCCAACTGAGCTTTGACAAATATACTAGGAACATTCATCAGAAAAATGGCAGTCTTTTCGATAAAAGGTGTTGTGAAAATTGTATAGCCATATGCAAACAATGAAACTAGATTCCTATCTCACATAATGTATAGAAATTAACTCAAAAAACCTAAAGGTAAGAACTCAAACTTTAGAACTACTAGAAAAAAACATAGGGAAAACATTGCAGGACATAGGAATGGGCAAGGATTTTCTGCATCATATCTCAACAGCAAAGGAAGCAAAAGCAAAAACAAACATATGGGATTTTACCAAATTAAAAGCTTCTGCACAGCCATGGAAACATTTGACAGAGTGAAGACACAAACTACCAAATGTGAGAAAACATTTGCAAGTTATACATCTGAACATGTTTTAATACACAGAATATATAATAAACTCCACTCAATGGTGATATTAATCATAATAATACTTAAAAAGTGGGCAGTAGATCTAAAAAGGTATTTCTCTCACAAAGACATACAAATGGTCAACAAATGCATGAAACATGCTCAGCATCATGAATTCTCAGGGAAATGCGAATCAAAACTGCAGTGAGATAGCACCTTTCTCCAGTTAGAGCAGCTATTACCAAAAACGCAAAAAATAACAAGGGTTGACTAAGATATGGAGAAAAGAGAACCCATGCACATTATTGATGGAAATGTAAATTAGTATAACCCCTGTGGAAAACAATATGCAGGTTCCTCAAAAACTGAAAAAACGAAACTAGTACATAATCTATCAATTCTGCTCCTGGTTGTATATCCAAGGAAAATCAAATTCATCTGTTCATCCATATTTCCATGTTTATTGTGGTACTATTCACAATAGCTAAGAAATGGAAACAGTCTAAGAACCCATCCACTGATGAATGGATACAGAAAATGTGGCTCATGTACACAAAGGAGTACTATTCAGCCATAAAAAGATGAAATCTTTTCTTTTGCAATAATGTAGATGGAATTAGAGGTCATTATGTTAAGTTGAATAAGCCAAGCACAGAAAGGCATATATCACATGGATCTCACTCATATGTGGAGACTAAAAAATAGGTGATCTCATAGAAGTTCAAAATATAACAGTAGGGTTTGATATTGTGGTGCAGCCCATTAACCTGGTGTTTGAAGCATTGTCATCCCATATCAAAGTGCCAGTTCGAGTCCTGGCTACTCCACTTCTAATTCAGTTTCCTGTTAATGTGACTGGGGAGGCAATGGAAAAAGGCCTAAGTACTTGGGGCACTGCCACTCAGGTGTGAGACTAGGATGCTGTTTCTGGAGGAGATTCTTTCTTGTTTCCCATGTAGGCACAGGGTCCCAAGCACTTGGGCCATCCTCCACTGCTTTCCCAGGAGCATTAGCAGGGAGCTAGATTGGAAGTGGAGCAGCCGGGATTCGAACCGTTTCCCATGTGGGAGGCCAGCATTGCAGATGGTGGCTTTATCAGCTATGCCACAACACAGGCCCCCAAATTCTGGATTTCTATCAGACAGTAATAGGAATCTAAATAGTGTAAATGTGCTATGTTTCTCTATTAAAAAAATTAAGAGACAGGATTTTGGATGTTTTAACTATAAATAAATGTTAAATGCTTGAATTGATAAACCTATTTATGCTTATTAGATACTATACAATGTATATATGTAATGAGACATCACATAATACCACATAAATATATACCATTTTTACATGTCTGTTAAACTTTTCTTTAAAGGAAATTAAGCTTGACTTCAAACCCCCTGCCCTCTGTCTGCGCAGGTTTAAACCCATTTTCTTTATCCCCCACCTCTCTGTCTGCCATAAAATAAAGTATTTTCCACCTTAAAAACATTTTCTTTAAAAATTAAAAGCAAATTTTAAAAGTGAAAATCTTCTTAATCTGTTGATGTCACATATGAAAATATTTTATGTTTGGTTCTCAAAATACAATAATTCTGTGAGTTCTATGGATGCTTAAATGATTTGGTTTTACGCTGATTCATAGTGTACTCTAACCACCCTATACCAATGCTACTGTTAATAATCATATCAATAGTAATAACAATAGCAAACATATATAAAAGTTACTCACATATACCTATTGTGTATTTAATATATTCATATGTATTGCTCTGTGAGAGTGTCGTTCTAAGAACTTTATGTATTTATTAATATATTCTATCTTCACAACAAGCCTATGAGTCAGATCCATTATTATCATTCTCAAGTTACGGAAAACTGAGGTCTGTAGAGGCTGGGCCTTTGGCTTT
This sequence comes from Lepus europaeus, assembly GCF_033115175.1. Classification (NCBI taxonomy): domain Eukaryota; kingdom Metazoa; phylum Chordata; class Mammalia; order Lagomorpha; family Leporidae; genus Lepus; species Lepus europaeus. The sequence continues at coordinate 72,335,956 of NC_084850.1, read as the reverse complement.
CCAGTTAAGCTGCAGGTAAGGGTGCCTGCATCTCACATTGGAATGTCTGGGTTTGATGTCCACTTGAGGTGCCTTACTCCAACTTGCTGCTAATGCAGATCCTAGCAGGCAGCAGTAATAGCTCAAATAACTGGGTTCCTGCTAGGGCAGACCTAGATGAAGTTCCCATTCCAGCTTCAGCATGGCCCGGTCTCAGCCATTGCAGGCACTTGGGAAGTAAACTAGCAGATAAGAGTTTCATTTCCGTCTCTGTCTCTGTATCTCTATAGCTCTCTCACAAATAAACACATAAAAAAGGAAAGTGAGGTGTAGAGCATTTCAAAAATTTGCCCAAAGTCATATAGTTATGTAAAGGTTTTAATCCACTATACAAAAGTCCCTTGTGTCAGTCAGACCTATGTCCTTTTTTTTCCATCTTTACTGTGTAGGTTTTGATAGGTTTAAAAATCGGGGCATGTACTTCAACAAGCTCTACTGCTGTTAATTTGTTATCAAAAATCATTTTAATGTGTAAGATTTATTTGTTTTTGTGACTTCCTTCCTTCATGAACATGTTATATCAAATATGTTCTGAAATAATCTCGGGATTGTACTTCTAGAACTGTGAAATTCCTTACCAAAGACTTGAGTGACCATGTCTAACGTTTGTAGTAATGGATATTTGCTTTATTTTGTCTCTTAATCTTCAGTAAATCTAGAAATCATTTGGGGTATTATTTAAGATGCAGACTCATGGGTTCTAATTCAATAAGCTTGAAATGGGGTTTCTAGACTGAATTTTAAACTGGTACTTGAGGTGATTTGGACATTTGGTTGGAGTGTTCCACTTTGAGAAATTCAAATCTCTGTCAATTAAGCATGGTTCATCTTCTGAATATATATTTAACTGTGTGGCTATTTGCAATATATCATCTCTACCAATCTGTAACTAAATTTTAATTGCATATTTACAGTGACTATAACTATATTGAATCTCTGTTGTGAATCCATCATCATACTCTACCTTGACTTCATTTAGCAGTTAGACATAGCTTCAGCCACACAGTAACATTAGCAAAGTTGATGCAAGCAGAAGCTTCAGATCAGAAGCTTTCAATGTCTAAATCCTTGTTAACTCATTTACATCTCTCTGCTAGGTTATGAGCAGTCTTTCCAAATGCTGACTATACACTCACGGTCATTTTTATTCACCTTCTTGTGTACAAGGCAAAACAATTTGCTACAAAAATCTCTTAGGTTTGCAGTATGTGTTAATGATTCCCTCTACACCTTTTTTATATGGTAGAGTAATTCTTTAATTTTCTGTTTTCAGGATTATATATATACACACATATATATGTATACACACACACACACACACACATATATATATATATGGCTTCTTATTAACTCTTCTCTTAACATATTATGGGTTTTAATTCTGTACAGAAGCATTTTTGTAGTATTTCCTGTGTTCAAAATAAAAATACCCTTCATTGATTAAAAGTTCCCCATGCTTTGAAATCTTAAATTTCTTCACTTTTCTTAAAAACTACATCTTAGCCTAATTCATGTTTTTTCCCAGTGTCTCAGTGAGACATGTATATCACAAGATGAATTAATTAACAAGTGGACTATATATAACCTGTGAGAGCTAAAACTATTTCCCAAAGCTCTGGATATTTTTAAAGTATCTTGTCATATGGAAACCTTGGAAATTAACTATTCTTTGTTCTTTATCCAGTTGTTAGGCACCAAAAATCACATAATTCTTACCAATTTAACATAAAAACCAAAGTTTTCTGTGGGGAACCGCAGGCTGGCCACCTGTGGGAACCTCCTCTACATTGTTTGCAGCAATCGGTTGACCACAAGGCCTACGGAAACAGCCAGGTGAAACAGATGAAACAGAATGGACTCTGCATAAACAACCAGGAAGAACCAGGTGAAACAGATGAACTTTCCACCTGAGGCTATACGCGCCCTTTCATCTGATTGGACGATATCAGCATAAAGGGACATTGGGATCTGGGTGGGCCGCCGCCGTGGCCCCTCTTTTCTCCTCTCCTCACAAGTAAAAGTTCCTTGAAAACCGATGAACAGTGACCGTGTCGTGACTGCGTTGGACCCTCGCTGGTGAGGGTCCGACAAATGGTGCTGTGACTCGGATAGTCGGACCGGTCGCTGGAAGCAGGAAAGAAAAATTAGAACGTGCGTGACACAGGAATCTAGGCGGGTGATATAAAAAGCCTAGGGTTGGTACCGCGGAAAAAAGGGATCCCTCGACAACCAAGTTGTCTTTTAAAAAAAAAGCGAGGACGCCCGTGAAAGCGGCCGCTGTAAAGCGGTGAGTTAGAACAGGAACAATGGCGTGGGGTCAGAAGACAATTGAGGGCAGCAGAGAAATCACCTGAAGTCCTTAGGCTATGGCGACTGATCGACCAAGCTCTCCGTAATGACTCGAGGAAATAGAAGGCCTCTTAGATGAAGGGGATGATCTACTAGAGGAAACAGAATCTCAATCTGGGAGCCTAGACCGAGACAAAGAGGACGGAGACAGAGAGGACCAACATGGGTCGGGACAGAGAGATAGGGAGGATGAGAGACCCCTTCCTTCTGCACCCCCCTATTCAAACCAAGACTCTCCCCCCTCTGGAGGACTCCTCCACGAGAGAGACAAAAGGCGGGGGCTTCTCCCCGGAACCTCCTCAAGAAAAACTGGCAGGAGGACGAGGCACTCCCCCTAAGTGGGAAGAATATCACCACATAAATCAGGCTTTCCCTGTGATAGTGGACACGCAGGGCAACCGGGGATGGACCCCTCTGGACCATAAATTGAAGGAATTATAACAATCAGTACAATTATATGGACCACATGCTAACTTTACTGAAGCAGTCCTAGATAACATAGGCACCAATGGACTAGTCCCAGAGGACTGGAGGAACCTAGCTAAGGCAGTGCTTGGTGGGGGAAGACTTCCTCCTCTGGTCCATGGCTTACAGAGAGCTCGCGAGGGCTCAGGCCCATGATAACGCTAGGAACGGTCAGCCAGCCTGGAACGAGGATCTGCTAAATGGGGAAGGAGCTTTTAATGACGAACAGGCCCAGGCTAGTTGCCCTAATGAGGTTTTGATGCAAGTGAGAACTAGCTCGGAGGGCGTGGAAGGTCATCCCAAGGAAGCGGGAAATCAGACACAGTTTATCCAAGATTACACAAGGCCCAACAGAGCCAGCCCTATGCTGATTTTGTGAACAGATTAATGGAGGCTGCTGGCAATATCTTTGAGACCATGGATGAGGCTCCGAAGGTTAGCCTATGAACAAGCAAACAAAACCTGCCGTGAGGCTCTAAAGACCCTGGCAGCACAAGGACATTCCCACCTTTTTAAAAATCTGGGGATGTCATGGATGAAGTAGCCTCGGGAGAGCACGCAGCTGTTGCCAGGGCCAAAACTATATGCAGTAACGGGCTAGGACGAAAATGTTTTAAGTGTGGAAAAGGTCACATGAAAAGGGAATGTACAGAACAGACAATTGGGACGCCAACCAGGACTGTGTCCTGATGCGGTAAAGGCAACCATTGGGCAAATGAGTGCTATTCCAAGCAAGATAAGGCAGGCAATCCGCTTCTATCGCCCACCAGATCAAGTGGCCCGAACAGTACATTCCAAAAAAATGAGTGGTGGGCCCCCACACCCAGGGGCCCGAAAACTCAATGGGTGAGAGGACAAACCATGGGAGGAGTAGGACCGTCTCAAAAGGACCGGCAAGCGTTTACTGCGCAGAGCTGCGAGCCACCAACTATTTAGTATTAACACTTCAAATGGGAATCCAGGCAATAAATGTGGAACCTCGGGAGCCCATGGATGATAGCCACGGTTTAGGCCTTACTATAGGAAGGGCTACAACTTCAGTAAAGGGGTTAGTGGTTATAACGGGGCTTATTCAGTTGCCTTGCTCACAGCTCGAAGTAATGTTCCAATCTACTAAGGGGATAGTGCAGCTGTTGCCATTGCAGCCCGTTGCTCAGCTGCTAATAATAGAGGTAATCAAGGAAAGCATTTTGCAGCCCTCACTATGACTCTTGACTATGGACCCTTATTATCAAAGGAAAGGCAATCAAGGGGCTGTTAGATATGGGCGCAGATGTTAGTATTATCTCTGAACAAGACTGGCCTCCTTCATGGCCCCCCCAGGAAGGAGATAACACCTTGGTAGGATTAGGCACCGCTGTTGCCCCATCCCGAAGCTTGCAAGTGATAGACTGGAAAGATCAAGAATGCACCACAGGCAAAGTACAACCTTACGTGTGTGCTATCCCTGTAACTTTATGGGGGAGGGATGTCTTAGAGCAACTTCATTTGCAGTTAACTAACGATGATTCCAAAGGCCTGGCCCATCATAGTGATTGACTTAAAGGATTGCTTCTTTTCTATCCCGCTGAATCCCCTTGACATGCAGAGGTTTGCCTTTACAGTTCCAACCATTAATCATGAAGGCCCAGATAAGCGCTTTGAATGGAAGGTTCTTCCCAGGGCATGACTAACAGCCCAACTTCATGTCAGATGTATGTGTCACAAGCCATAGAACCAGTGCGGCAGCATTGTTTAGATGTTAAAGTCTATCATTATATGGATGACGTGTTGTTGGCAGCCGTGAGAGAGGACACCCTAGAAAGAGCGTTTACCATGCTAACCTCATGCTTGCAGACGGCGGGGTTGCAAACTGCATCAGAAAAGATTCAAAAGGGCACCATGGTCCAGTACCTGGGGCTAAAGTTAACACCAACTACTGTGGCCCCTTTAGATTTTGTCATATCCACCGCAGGACTTAAAACCTTAAATGACTTCCAAAAATTATGTGGTAACTTAAACTGGATACGGCCTTATTGTAAACTAACCACTGATGAAATGCGCCCATTGTTTAACATTTTGGAAGGCGATTCACAGCTCGCCTCACCTCGTACGCTGACCCCAGAGGCAGCTGCAATCTTACAGAAGGTTGAAGAACGCCTTAAAATCACGCAGATTAAAAAACGCCAGAGCAGTTTGCACGTGTCGGTGGACATGTTCTCTGGAATTGTCAGCCACAGCTCTAAACAAAGAAGGAACTCAACAGGTCATTCAACACTGTCTACAGTCCTTTGCCGCTTGGGGTGCCCAAAATTATCAAAATAGATAACGGGCTGGCGTACACTTCAGCCCATTTTGCTACATTCTTAAAAGAATTCGGTATAGAGCACGTTACAGGTGTGCCCTATAATCCTCAAGGGCAGGCAATAATTGGACAGACTCACCTGTACTTAAAAACTTTAATAAACAAAAAGGGGAATAGGAAAATATGTGGTAGCTAATCGCGATGCATTGGCTATAGCTCCATATACCATAAATTTTTTGAATAGGAAAAAGTGTGGAAAACTCCTGACTTACATTCCTATTTGGCCGACAAAGAGCCAGTACAGTGGGTTATGTGGAAGGGCTTATAGGATAACCAATGGAAAGGCCCGTATCCCCTAAGAAGGGTACGAGGCGCTGTCTGCTTTTTTCCGCAGGGGGCCTCCCAACCTATTTGGATGCCGGAAAGGAGGATTTGACTCCTCACAAAAATCTCTGAGGAACCCTTCCGAGTGGAAATGACAACAGACTTATCGACAATATAAAGTGACTAGCTTGTAAGTGATGAAGAGACCGTTTCTTTGCCTATTGATAGTCTTATTGATTACCTTCCTCCTAATCAGCAGGGTCATCCTGGCAGTAGTCAGGAGTCAGCAACGCACTAATCTAGTGGTCCGACAGGCTATGCTTGCCATGTATCGCTCTGACCCTCAGCAGCAGATATGGCTTGGCATGATGAAGTAGTAGCCAAAAACGGGTAATCACTGGCGAGTGCCCCTAGCAACCGAAGACAGAACTTGGGACATGCTTCCCAATGTTTCGATGACGGGTAAGCAGGTGGTGCGTCACTGGGAACTTAAGACAGGCACGACTCCGCGCCATAAATAACAAAAAAGGGGGAGCTGTGGGGAACCGCAGGCTGGCCACCTGTGGGAACCTCCTCTACATTGTTTGCAGCAATCGGTCGACCACAAGGCCTACGGAAACAGCCAGGTGAAACAGATGAAACAGAATGGACTCTGCATAAACAACTAGGAGGAACCCGGTGAAACAGATGAACTTTTGACCTGAGGCTATACGCGCCCTTTCATCTGATTGGACGATATCAGCATAAAGGGACATTGGGATCTGGGTGGGCCGCCGCCGCGGCCCCTCTTCTCCTCTCCCCACTTTCCTTCTGCCCCCACAAGTAAAAGTTCCTTGAGAACCGAGAAAGGGTGAAAGTTCTTGAGAACCAATGAACAGTGACCGTGTCGTGACTGCGTTGGACCCTCGCTGGCGAGGGTCCGACAGTTTTTTGCCTAAAGTGCCATGATAGTAAGCAAACTAAGATGCCTGAAACCAATTATAACTGTATAAATAAAAGAATTGATACATGCCATTCAGTGAGTGTTAAGTGATCAACACTATGCTTGGCATCATTTCATTTAACTTTTGATTACCACAAAAATAGGTATCATTATCTTCTGTTTACAAATTATAGGAGAAAGTAATACTGAGGAAGTGCACCTCACTAATCCAAAGTCACACAGCTAAAAGTACAGAATCTCACCCAAGTGTATGCAGCTCTCAAGATCTTGCTCTGCAATATTCTGTAAATCATTTGTTAGTCTTTAGAGTGAGAAGGCCACAAGAATAAGGATATGTAACAGATTATTTTTTTATTTGAAAGAGATACAAAGAGAGGGAGAGACAGAGAGGTTCTCCATCTGCTGCTTCAGTCCTCAGGTGGCCCCAATGGCCAGGGCAGAGCCAGGTCAAAACCAGGAGCTTCTTCCAGGTCTCCCATGCTAGTGCAGGGGTCCAAGCACTTGGGCCATTGTTCCCTGATTTCCCAGACCCATTAGCAGGGAGCTGGATCAGAAGTGGAACAGCTGAGACATGAACCAGTACCCATATGGGATGCTGGATTTACAATTGGCAGCTTTACTCGCTGTGCCACAATGCTGGTCTCAACACTCCAGTTTTTAGAAATGTTCAGGAGGTGACTACTGCCTCTTTCCCAGGTCAGACGAATGAGTATTTCAAGAAACACTTTGCTATGAATTAATATCCAACCAAATAACCTCCAAAGATGCTTCAATATCTAGTATTTGAATACCTTTGAAAGTTAATGAAAAATATTGTTTTGTTAATCTGTTACCAATCTGTCACCCAGTGAAATTTCAGATAAGGAAACAAAAGCTCAGAAACCAAGTGACATGTTCAAGGTCACATAGTCTTGCTTCATCCAGAAACACCACCCTTTGTGCCTTCCTCTTCAGGTGGGCTACCTGCCCAGGTGGCGCCTTAGGTGCTGAAGTCCTGGAAACAGAGCTGGTGTGAGGTTTTCATGCTGTGGACAGAGAAGTGTTCTCCTCTGTTTTGTGATTTCTATGGCCGGAGTGTGGCAGTTCAAGAATCCTGCTCCCCACCCCCATAGCTGGGTTGAACTTGAGTCCAAGTCTGGGTGGAAAAAACCCAACAAAAAGCCCATAAATAGATTCTCACATCCCCCAATATTGCTCTTGGTATCAATAAACTAATAGGTTGGAGTTGAGGATAGGCCTAGAACTGCCCTCTTAAGATTTCAGCATGCTGGCTACCCACAACTGTACCAATTCCTCCAGGAGGCTCTGCAGGTTCAACTCTTCTGGCTATTCCCGGATAGCACCCTGTCTCCAGGGACCATGGTAGATGAACTTCCATTCATCTCAAACAGGCAGGAGGAAAAAATGACTGAAAGGCCAGTTACAAGGTTATTTTCAGGCAAGTACTGGACTTGGACCAGGAAGCAGTGGGTCTGTGTCTTCTCCAGTAACATCCTCACTCACATGCATCCCCCAGGCTGCCATTATCACCAGCCCCTTCTGAAACAGCTTCTTTCACTGCTCTTTGACCTGACTGACCGATGGCTACTGGAAGAGTAGATCTGAGAACCAGGTGGGAGCTCAGCTGAAGTATCAGCTCCAAGAGGATGTCCTCTAACACAGACTCTAGGACAAGTATGCTAAGGAGGCTCGAGATAAGATTTCACTCAGCTCTTCACTCAGATTTTCACATCCACAGGTAACTGAGACACTGTTAATAATTAACATACTCCTAGATACTGAACCCAAGTCTTAGCACATTAGTGATTGTAAGTAAAGTGTTTCGTAGCCAGGGAGGAAAGGAGGGAGGAAGGGAAGGAAGGAAAGAATTTTGTATCTAGTTAAAAAAAACCTCAGATTAATATATCACTTCCTTTCGCACAACTGGCTTGCTTTTCAGTGTTATTTTGGTTCAGTGGACAAGGGTAGAAGCTAGGTGACTTACAAGATACCCAGCGTAATGCCTTTGGAAGGTCAGAGTAGTAAGTACCAATCTGATGGCAATTAACACTGTATCAAAGGACAAGAGGCTATGTCAGTTCAGAAAGCTGAGGGTAGGAACTACGGGGTAAGAAGTGACAAGTGGGCTGCCAATTGAGAAACTGTCCTACACAACATTCAGAAGACCTAGAATGGGGCTGGTGGCAATAACACAGCATTGAGAGGCTTTTCCTTGGTAAGAACAGGCAATTGACCATCTAAATTGTACAACTGGGGGACAGTTACATAAAAGGAGGGAAGACAGGGGGTCAAATCAAGGAAGAGCAAGATACCCGGGGGAGGTGCACACCATGGGCACAGTTAGGAAGTGAGAAATGCAGTGTTGGTGCAGATTCCTCCCAAGGGAATGTTCATGCCCTTTCCCCTGATCTGCAGCCAGCCATCCTCAAACTGAAACGCACCTCACACCTGATTCTTATAATGCACATTCCCAGGCCCGCTCTGCAGGAATTCCCTGTGATGCACTAGGTTTGGAGATGAACCCATGGTTTTGCATTTTTAAAAACATGTGATTTAATTTACCTCCCATATGTAGCCCAGAGGCCACACTTTGAAAAAATTCCTCTGATGTTGGTCTGTTCCCAAACATGTATCGCTCAGTAACTCCTAATATGAGTTGACATTTTTAGCTGGAGCATTGTCTGGTCTCAGTTTGAAAGCCGAATCAACATGTGAAGTAGAAATCTGGCTGCTTTAGAAAGTTTTACCAGTGCTTTCAAAGCAGACGTTCGTATAAGTGATAATTATATTTTTAGCCTCTGTGACCAGCTATTAAGCCTCATATCTGATGGTTTCTCTTCTCTGTTAGCTCAGTCATAAAGCAAACACATCTTTTTCTCTAAGCAATTTTGTTTAGCTGCTGTTGGAAAGAGTGTACGAAAAAGAATCAGACACCCATGATGTGCTCACAGTTTCAAAAGAACTATAATTCTTCACATAGATCAATTGCCTTTCAGAGAGTACTTTCCCTTTTGAATGGAAAGCAATTGTGTTGATAAAGGAAATGCATTCAAAATTACAACTAAGACTTTGAAATTAATCTAAGTTTATATAAAAGTAAGCTAATTTTTACTGAATTAGCTCCAGACCCTGGCTTTCTCCTAATCTTCAAATGTAGGACAATAAAAGCAGAATATAAAATTAACTATGCAGTATGTGTATATAAATATACATACACATGCATACTGTATATGTGCAAACGTACTTATATCCATAACTATTTTATATAGACATACACACAGAGAAGGATATTTCAAACATTAATGGAAAAATAGAACCAAAGATCAGTATATTTTTGCATCAAAATATTTTGAAATTGGGGTGGGGTGGTGACACAGTGGTTTAAGCCATGGTTTGGGATGCCTGTATCCCACATGGGAGCTCCTGGTTCTAGTCCTGGTACTCCGCTTCTGATCCAGCTTTCTACTAACGGACATCTTGGGAGGCAGCAAGTGATGGCTCAAGTGCTTGGGTTCCTGCAAACTACGTTATTGACCCAGTTGTAGTTTCACGCTCCTGACTTTAGGCAGGTCCAGTCCTGAATTTTGCAGACATTTGGAGAGTGAATCAGTGGATGGAAGAGCTGTCTTTCTGCCTTCCAAGTAGATGAAAATAAATATTAAATAAAGTTGAAATCCATACATAGTTTTCTCAAAATAGATTTTCCATGAACTTCCTTTTTTTAAAAAAAATTTATTTATTTGAAAGGCAAAGTTAGAGAGACAAAGAAGGGAGAGACTAAGAGAAAGAAAGGTTTTCCATCCATTGGTTCACTCCCCAAATGGCCACAATAGCCAAAGCTGTGCTGGTCTGAACAAAGGAGCCAGGAGCTTCTACCAGGTCTCTCATGTGGGTGCAGGGGTTCAAGGACTTGGACTGTCCTTCATTGCTTTCCCAGGCACATTAGCAGTGAGCTGGATCAGAAGTGGAGCAGCCAGAACAATAGCTGGCACCCTTATGAGATGCTGGCACTACAGACAGCAGTTTTATCAGCTACGCCACAGTGCCGACTTTACCATGAAACTCTTGAAGATCTTTATGTACATGGAAATATTTTTGTACCAAAATTTATCTTTCATTTCCATTTTCCCACAAAATTTCGAGGCATCTTCATATATACATATATATATACACGTATATATAAAATTTGATATTTAAGATTTTTTTAAAATTTATTTTATTTGAAAGTCAGAGTTACACAGAGAGGAGAGGCAGAGAGAAAGAGGTTTTTCATCTACTGATTCACTCCCCAGATGGCCACAACAGCCAGGGCTGCACTAATCCAAAGCCAGGAGCCAGGAGCTTCTTCCAGGTCTCCCACGTGGGTGCTGGGGCCCAAGGACTTGGGTCATCTTCTGCTTTCCCAGGCTATAGCAGAGAGCCAGATCAGAAGTGGAGCAGCTGGGACTCGAACCGGAGCCCATATGGGATGCCGGCGCTTCAGGCCAGGGCGTTAACCCATTGCACCACAGCACCGGCCTCATTTAAAATAATTTCTTTAAAGATGTATTTATTTGAAAGTCAGAGTTATACAGAGAGGAGAGGCAGCAAGAGCGAGAGGTCTTCCATCCGATGGTTCACTTCCTAATTGGTCGCAATGGCCAGAGCTGCGCCAATCTGAAGTCAGAAGCCAGGAGGTTCTTCTGGGTCTCTTATGCGGGTGCAGGGGCCCAAGGGCTTGGGCCATCCTCCACTGCTTTCCCAGGCCATAGCAGAGAGCTGGATCAGAAGTGGAGCAACCGGGTCTTGAACTGGAGCCCATATTGGATGCTGGCACTGCAGGCCAGGGCGTTAACCCGCTGTGCCACAGTGCTGGCCCCTAAAAGATGTGTATAGTCATGTAATCCAGGTAAATCTTTTAGAAATATGTGCCAATAAACTCTACCGTGATTTGCTTGATATCAAAGTAAAACGATATTGTACTAGATTCAATGGATGTGCTGCACCAGTGTATTTTCTGAGGCAGAGTGACTTTTGTTTACATGTCAGGTCAGTTGGAATGTCTTTAAGCATCAGGCTCACATTTGACCTCTCCAATATGCAGTAAGGACAACACAACTCTCAACTCTTTATACTCCCATACTATTTGTCTATAGACACATAACTGAAATGCGGTGATCTGTCATGTATTTCACTGTGACTCTGCCTCTAACAAGACTCCAATCTCCACTCCCACCCTCAGTTCCAGTCAATTTAGCTTAGCATCAATCAGGATTCTTCAGATCTGGCAAATTTTAAGAACAAGGAAAAGAACTTTGAATTTCCCTTTCTACTAAATTTTACTTAGGTTTACTTTACCTCAGAATTGAATGAGATACTTGAAAGAAGCCTTCTTAGAATTTTTTAATTTTATCTCTTCAAATGTTACCAATATCGAATCAGAGCCCCTATTATAAAATTATTCCACCATAGACACTTCCCTCAATAGTAACTCTTTAACACCACTCTGTGTAAATCAGATTGGAAGTCTATTCCATAGGTGTTGAACTTGAGATGAAGTCAACTAGTTTATTTGATAAGTTGTTAAAGTGTTTATATGTGAATATGTATATGTGTAGAGAAAGGTATGAGAAGTAGACAAAATAGGTAATATGGTCAAAAAACTTTAATTTGTACAGTCATTGGCATGTGCTTTTCTCAAACCATTTAAGAGTCTTATTAGAAATAATTGGGAAGGAAAAGCCATAAAGATACAATGGATAAGGTTAAGAAGAAGGCTGGCGTTGTGGTGTAGAGAGGGTAAACCTGTATTGCCAGCATCCCATATGGAGTCGGTTCAAGTCCCAGCTGCTTCACTTCTGACCCAGCTCCTTGCTAATGGCCTGGGAAAAGCAGTGGAAGATGGAAAGTGCTTGAGTCCCTTGCACTCATGTGGGAGATCCACATGAAGCTCCTGGCTCCTGGCTTTAGCCTGTCCCAGCCCTGGCCATTTCGACCATCTGGGGAGTGAACCAATGGATGGTAGATCTTGATTTCTCTTTCTTGGTCTCTTCCTCCCCACCCTGTAACTCTGTCTTTCCAGTAAATAAAAGAATTTTTTTTTAAGAAATAGAGGAATGAGTAGAAAAGTAATGATAAAGGAAGATATTTACGAACAAATATATTAAGTGAATGGAGGTTACAAAATTGAATGCATAATATGGTCCAATTTTAACTAAAATATGGTCATACAAGCAGAATAAAAATTTCACCAGAATGAAATATATGAAATACTAATAGTTTTCTCTGGGTTATTTTTTCTTTTTTGCTTCTCTACATTTTGTTCAAACATGAATAACTTTGCAATAAGAAATGAAAGTTATGTTTAAAACAGTCTTATATGAAATATATGGATGCGTAGAGAAAAGAGAAATATTCCTATATTTTATCACTTAAAAACAATCACTCTTTAAAACACTGGTGCAGTTCCAGCTAGTTATTCTTTTCTCTATGCAGTTTTTTCTTACAGAGCTCAAATTTTCTTTTGAAATTTTCTGAAATGTATTTTGTAATATGGCTAGTCCAAATTTACCACTGGCTTAGTTAAGCTAGCAGGTGATAAGGTACACTTATGTGCATAAAAATAGAGAACTAACTACCTGTACCTCTTCAGAAGCAGAAGACAGCTTTTATTCTACAATGCCCCCTCCCTGAAATTACACATTATCTTTCCTGTTCCATTCAGATATGTTACATTTAGGCAGTCATCTGGCTTTTCTACTTGTACAGAATAGTGCTTATTACAGTTATTTGATAATCCTCTCTAGCTATCAGACTATTCAAATGCTTCTAAGCTGGCTACACTGGTCCAGGCATTTTGCCACTTAATAAACTAAAGTTTCATGCACACAAAATCTAAAATGTCATGGCCTCTTTTTTTAAAAAAAATTCCTTTTTCATATGCCTGTATGTGCACTCTAATGGAAATGGAAAATTAGTTAAATTGGGAACTGACTCATAAGGTATTGTATTTGTTTTGTACTTCACTTTTTCTTTCCATTGTTAATACTTTTCATCAATTCTCACAATTTTCTCACAATATTTGTATGAATGGCACCTGTTTTTAAAGAATTGTCATCACAAATCAGTGAAAATTGGTATTTATCTCATAGTTTCAAAAAGTTGACATGTGTTCATTGGCTGTGAATGGTCAAGTATTTCCAATCCTGAAGCAAGAAGGGGTATATAATTCTCCCTTCCTCACCCCCCTCTTCTATGGCCAATAGGCTTCTCTCAGTCCCCTGTGCTTTCCCTTGTCACAGAGCAATTCTACATGGTGTTTGTGGGCTGGAATCTATTTCCCTTTCTCCCTCCTCTTTATCGTCTATTTGGCTCCTAGTCAGTTATTTGTAAGCTCAATTTCAGTTCATCTTCAAATTATTTGTACCCAACTCCTCCCACATACATGCCTCATAGGTTAGATTCCATTATCCATACAATCTTACAGCACAATGAGACTCTTAGTATCTCCTGCAAGCTTAATTTTACATGAAGTATATGCATAACTAGTTTAATGTTCACTTCTTTCACTGGATTTTACACTCTCTGTCAACACGGGCCATGTTTAATATTGTGTTTTTGTTCATTATCTCCTCTCCTTCCCCTCCATTAGGTGATAGTAGGTAATAATTATATCTGTGGAGTGCTCAAATGAGTGAATCAAGAACTGAAATCAGCATTTGAAGCCTTTATATTATCATCCAATGGTACTAGAAGTTTCTAACTTTAGTTAAAAATTATAACAAAACTTCACTGGAAATGGGAGATAGGAGTTCAAAGTCTGATTCTACTTTCAACTCACCTTTAGTTAAGTACCTTTTCCTTTCTTTTCTCCTATCTCTAAAATGATGAGTTTGTAGCTAATGATCTCTCATGGATTTCCAGTTTTAAGATCTTGCGCTTCAATTATAAATAGGAATGAAAAGGAAAAAGAGTAAGATAAGACTTGTGGTTACAGAATGATGTGAGAGAAAAAGAAAAATAAGGGACCAGTGTTGTGGTATAGCAGGTAAAGCCGCCACCTGCAATGCCAGTTCGAGTCCCAGCTGCTCCACTTCCAATTCAGCTCTCTGCTATAGCCTGGGAAAGCAATAGAAGATGGCCCAAGTCCTTGAGCCCTTGCATCTGTGTTGGAGACCCGGAAGAAGCTCCTGGCTCCTGGCTTTGGATCAGCACAGCTTCAGCCATTGAGGCCAATTGGGGAGTGAATCAGTGGATGGAATCTTTCTGACTTTCAAATAAACAAATCTTTAAAAAAAAATAAATAAAAATAACATGTGGAAAATGGCAAGTTCTATGCAGATTCTCTGCCCTAAGAACAGACTACTGTAGAACAGAGAGCATAGGGTAAGTGAAGGGAAGCCTTTAAAAACTTGAGGAAGAGGACACCCATATGAAAATATTTTGAGTATTCTCCACATGAATACCCTCTAGGAAAGACAGCAGTAAGTTGAGTGTGTTTACTTCTCCTAAGGTTAAAATATCATGGGATAATGAGAGTGTCATTGGGTAGTTGTATGTACAGTTGATTCTAGAATCTTTATAAACCTAGATTACATGATGATGGAGTAGAAATAATCTCTTTGGTGTACGATTTAATTTTGTTCTTCCTTAATAGAATTTCCCCTGTATAAAACTGCATATGTAACTGAGTGGGGAAAAATTTAGTTGCACAAAATTCTTATTTAAAAATGATATATCTATTTTCTTTAATGAGGTCATCTTGTTCTTTGATGGTGAAATATATATATATTCATATAGCATTCCTTATTTTATTTACACTTGCTTGCATGTACTAGGAACAACTATCATTATCAATATGTTGTAAGTCATTCTCTTTTTCTGTTACAGCTTTTGGCAAGCATTGTAAGTGAAATGGCAGAGGCTGGCCTAGAATATTGGCATATTTTCATTGTGATCTGTTCCTTGGTGCGTTTTTCTCCCGCCTTCCAAGCTGTAGAGCATTGAATATTAAAGTAGCTGTCATTTAATTACCATTTTTGTGGTTACTATTTCTGTTTCAGCTCTCACTTTCAATTAAAAGATGAATGAATCATTTTCATTTTTCATGAAAAGTGAAATGTATGTTGGTTTAAAAGCTGCTCAAGAGCTAATTAAAGCTAGAATTTTTCCAGCAAGATCAAATTACTTATTTGTCAAATGTAAATAATTCTTAGGGTTTTAACAGTTTATATTATCTTCAACAGCCAGCTCCACTCACGTGTTACTGGTGGTCTATAATATAAATGGGATTCATTTTACTAAGAAGTACTTTCAAGAGTTTTTTAAGTCTCACTATGACCAAACTATAGAATATCAAAATATATAAAAACTGACTTGAGACATTTATGGAGATTTCACTGTGACTGATAAAATTTATTGAGTGTTTACTATGTGCTAGGCACTATGCCTGAGGCATTACTTGCATTACTGCACTTCATAATCACAGGTCCTATAATCATCTTCATTTTGCAAAGAAAGAAATAGAAATTCAGAGGGATGAAATGACTTCCACAAAGCCACACAAGCAGTAAACCATAGTGCCTGGATTCAAAGCTGGGTTCATCTTTCAGAGCTCAAGTTCCCTTTAACCATTATATTATCCTGATCCACTGTCCAGTGTTGGGCTAGAAAACTACTGAAGTCAGATCTGATCTTTAGTAAGAAAGGCTGTATTAGGAATTACTACTTTTTTTCAAAATGAACTAAGACTTTCTCTCAAACATTGATTGAAATGCAGAGATGAGACACACATACACATACACACACACACACACATATGGAGGGGTGGGAAACAGAGGAGAGGAGGGCAGGGGAAAGGAGGGGAGAGAAGGGAGGAGAGAGTTTCCATCTGCTGGTTCATTTTCCAAATGGCTGCAACAGCTGGAGCTGGGCCAGGCTGAAATGAGGAGCCAAGAATTCCATTTGAATCTCTCACATGAGTGGCAGGGACTCAAGTACCTTATCCATCATCCACTGCTGCCCAGACACATAAGTGGAGAGCTGAATGAGAACTGGAGCAGCACTCAGATATTGGATGTGGGTGTCCCAAGTAATGACTTAACACAGTAAGCCATAATGACTACGCCAGGAAATACCACTTTTTAGTTGCCAAGAAATGTGGTTCACTTAGAAGAACTTTCTATTGCTCTATAACAGTATTAGCATTCCTTTCACTAAAACTTTATCATGAGAAACTTATTTATGATCTATACTTCTTAATGAATTTCAGTTGAAGATCAGCAAACCCTATCAGAGCTTTATTATTCACTTATAGCTCACATATCTGATAGCTCACCACTTTGAAATCACTGTATTCAAAAAGATCTCAGATCTTTAAGAACTGATTGAATACCTCATCTCCATAGTTGTTAAAAAGTGGGCACAGAAAAAGAGGCAGTCTATAGCATTAAAGAATGTGCCAGGGAAACAGGGTTAATTAAATTCAAATTAGGAAACATAAAAGTGTCTTCACAAAAATAATGGAAGCCAAAATTAACAATTGGAAATACATCAAATTGAAGTTTCTGTACTGCAAAAGAAACAGTCAGGAAAGTGAAAGGACAACCGACAGAATGGGAAAAATATTTGCAAACTATGCTACAGATAAAGGGTTGATAACCAGAATCTACAATGAGATCAAACTCCTCAACAAAACAACCCACTTAAGAGATGGGCCAAGGACCTCAATAGACATTTTTCAAAAGAGGAAATCCAAAGGGCCAACAGACACATGAGAAAATGTTCAGGATCACTAGCAATCAGGGAAATGCAAATCAAAACCACAATGAGGTTCCATCTCACCCCGGTGAGAATGGCTCACATTCAGAAATCTACCAACAATAGATGCTGGAGAGGATGTGGAGAGAAAGGGACACAAACCCACTGTTGGTGGGAATGCAAACTGGTTAAGCCACTATGGAAGTCAGTCTGGAGATTCCTCAGAAACCTGAACATAACCCTACCATACAACCCAGCCATCCCACTCCTTGGAATTTACCCAAAGGAAATTAAATTGGCAAACAAAAAAGCTGTTTGCACCTTAATGTTTATTGCAGCTCAATTCACAATAGCTAAGACCTGGAATGAACCCAAATGCCCATCAACAGTAGACTGGATAAAGAAATTATGGGACATGTACTCCATAGAATATTCTACAGCAGTCAAAAACAATGAAACCCGGTCATTTGCAACAAGATGGAGGATTCTGTAAAACATTATGCTGAGTGAAATAAGCCAGTCCCAAAGAGACAAATATCATCTGTTTTCCCTGATCAGTGACAACTGAGCACCTAAAAGGAAACCTGTAGAAGTGAAATGGACACTATGAGAAACAGTGAGTTGATCAGCCCTTGTCCTGACTGTTGAGGAATAACTACTACTTTATTGCTTTTTAGTATTTTTTTTTGTTTTACTTAATACCATTGGATGAACTCTTTAACACACAATTATTCTTAAATGTTTAAATTTAACTGAAAAGTGATCCCTCTTAAATATAAGAGGAAATAAGAGGGAGGAGATGTACAGTTCGGGACATGCTCATTCAGACTTACTCCTAATTGTAGAGTTAGAAATGTGCCAGGGATTTCCAACTCAATTCCATCAAGGTGGCATATACCAATGTCATCTCGCTAGTCCAAGTGATCAGCTTCAGTTCACAACTGATCATAATGATAGGACTAAGAGTCAAAGGAATCACATAAACAAGACTAGTGTCTGCTAATACTGATAGAATTAAAAAGGAGAGAACAATCCAACATGGGAAGCGGGATACACAGCAGACTCATAGAATGGCAGAGGTCCTAAACAGCACTCTGGCCTCAGAAACAGCCCTTAAGGCATTCAAGTCTGACTAAAAAGCCCATGAGAGTATTTCAGGCATGGAAAGCCAGAAAACTGTGGCAAAAATGACCTAAATGAAAGTTCTCTGTGAGAGAGATCCCAGTGGAAAGAACGGGCCATCAAAGAAGGAGGTACCTTTCTCTGAAGGGAGGAGAGAACTTCCACTTTGACTATGGCCTTGTCTAAATAAGATCAGAGTTGGTGAACTCAAGAGGCTTCCATAGCCTTGGCAGCTCATGACAAGAGCCTAGGGTGATTACTGATGCCATAAACAAGAGTGTCAATTGTTAAGTCAACAACAGGAGTCACTGTGCACTTACTCCCCATGTAGGATCTCCGTCCTTAATGTGTTGTACTATGTGAATTAATGGTATATCTAGTAGTCAAATAGTAATTTACACTTTGTGTGTCTGTGTCGGTGGAAACTGTTAATCTTAGTATATACTAAGTTGATCTTCTGTATATAAAGATAATTGAAAATGAATCTTGATGTGAATGTAATGGGAGAGGGTGTGGGAGACGGGATGGTTGCAGGTGGGAGGGAAGTTATTGGGGGGGGGGGGAAGCCACTATAATCCAAAAGTTGTACTTTGGAAATTTATATTAATTAAAATGTTAAAAATTAATGGAAAATATGTATTATGGAAAAAGTATCCATGAATTCCAAACTTTTGAACCAAAACAAACTTTTAATTCAATTTTCCATGAAGTTATTGAATTCCCTTCATATTTTTGTTAGTAAAGTAACCAACATATCTTTTCAGTAATATCAAGTTACAATGTTTAAGGTAACTACTAGTGTCTACTGAGATTTATTATAATCTTTATTGAATTTGAAGCAGATTTTCAGACAAAATGAAAAATCTGCTTATGTGTGGCCTATGACATTTATTGTTATACCTATGATAATAGTATTACAAATATTAAGGCCAAGGTATTATCTGATGGCATTTCTATATATGTCTGACTAAAAAAAATTGAAAACACCAAAAGAGAAAGGTCAGAATGACACTTTGTATAATACTACATGGGGCAGGAATTTCTGAAACTACTATTTTAACCTTGGCAATACTGGAGAACTTGCTATGGCAATCAAGATTATATTAAGGTGTATGCATTTGGCCTAGGACTTAAATTGATTTTGGATGCCCAGATCCCATATCAGAATATTGGGGTGTGTGGGTTTCATACTTTCCTCTGGCCCTTGACTCCAGTTTCCTGCTAATACAGACCCTAGCTGACAGAAGATTATGGATACACTAATTGGGCTTCTGCCACTCACATGAGAAAGAGAGAGAGAGAATGTTGGTTTCATCCACTGGTTCATTCCTCAAATAGCCACAACAGCCAGGGCTTGGCCAGACCAAAGCCAGGAGACTCATCCAGGTTTCCCACATGGGTGTAGGGGCCTGAGGAATTGGGCCATCCTGTGCTACTTCCCCAAGCACAATAGCAGGGAGCTGGAACAGAAGTGGAGCAGATTGTAACTCCATCTGGCACCCAGATGAGATGCAGTGTTGTAGGCAGCTGCTTAACTTTATTCCACAACACTGGCTCCTGAAACAGGCCTTTCTAACATATGAAATCTGAAGCATAATTATCAGGGTGACTGATTTGAATTTGCAGTAGACTGTAAAAATAGCTGTACAAAATCAGAAGTTATCAATCCATAAGCCAATAGCCCAGACATACTTGGAAGAGACTACAAACTCATTTGGGAATCTTAATGTCATCAGAGAATCAAGTGGCATATATTTAACCAATGTCTCGGAAAAAGTAGGAGAGGGTGATACACACATCTTCCCTAGTTGAAGATCCTAAAATTTTCCACTATTAATATTCATGAAGGAAACTTATAACATGTATTTCCAGTAGCAAGTGTCTCCTACTCTACATGGTTCTGTTTGAACAGATTCTGCTGAGTATGTTAAGGTCCGTTACCAAATTTATAAAGATAGAAGCATGTTAAATATGATCTTTTTACCATCAAAATAATGAAATTCTGTGGAGTAGCATGATAACTTGCTTTTAAGTGAAATAATGATTTCCTGAATGACTATATTCACAGAAATTAAGAAATTTGGATTACAATCATCTTGGCTCAACTCTGACACATGCCTTATCACATAACCAGTAAATTCAGGAGGTCCAACACAGTGTGTTCTGAGATCACAAATTTTGCAGGAGCAAAAGCACATAAGAAAGCATTTAGAAGATGGCGGAATAGGAAGGGAGCACACTGATAGTCCGGGGAGAGACAGTTTAATAAAAGTGGAGATACTGCAGGTTCAAGGAAGAGTAGGGGAAGAAACAGCAGAGGAAACTCTTTCAGAACTAGTGATTCACAGTGGACCTGCATGGAGAGCATGGGAGCCAAAGTTCGGGACACCAGTGGCAGAATCAACACACCAGCACTGGAACGCAAGGTGAGCTGAACCTCAATAGCCTGAGACACCAGTGGGAAAGCAGAAAGAGGAGACTAGAGCGAACGAGGCTTGAAACCCCGTGGGGAAAAGTTCACCAGGCTAACTAGAAGAGAGAAAAAAAAAGTGACCGATACGGACACGAGTTTCTCTCTCTCTGCTCACCTCTCAAAGGCGAGCAAGACAAAGAGCAGGCGCCATTTTGGACATACGTCATAAGCAGGGCAACCTCAGGTCTGCACTGGATCTGAGCCTAGCAGAAAAACCTGACTCTGGGGGGAGGGGTGAAATAACAGGAGATTGGGACATAGTGAATGTGTGTTGCTAAAGAACTGAGACTGAAAAAAGAGACAGTGGGGGAGAGAACTCACGGAGTTCACGTGAGTACTCTCCAGAGACGCTACAATTCGGTAACCTTGGCAATCCAGAGGGAGACTACAGGAGAATTGGAGCCCACGCTGAGGGCAGCACAGATTCCCTGTGTGGTCCTTGGGAAAGAGCTTCCAATCTCTGGCTCCTGTGAATATATCATTCGCCTGCTAACTACCTCCAATTCCGTTCAGCTGTGTGGAATTACTTCCCTTTTGAATCAAAGATTTATCACACCTAATCTTGGAGTGTCACCTTTGACACACCCTTAACCCTGAGAAAACAGCTCTCAGGCCACACCCATCTCAAGCCTCTAAGGCTCCATTGAAAGCAGACAGTCCACTTAATATAGAGCCATAGTGTAACAAGAAAAAACCACCACAGTGAAGAAAACAAAGAAATATCTCCAACATGCCAAACACAGAAACCGAGGTAACAAGAACAAGGAAGACACTACAATGCCCTGAAATGATAGACACCCCAGTTCAAGATTATGAAGATAAGATAGAAGAAATGCAAGAAGCAGACCTCAAAAAATTGGTAAGAACATTAAGAAGTTCTCAAAAACAAATTCTTGAACTACAGAAATCCTTACTGGACAAGATAGAAAATCTCGTGAAAATGAAATATTAAGGAGGAATCAAAATGAAATGAAACAACTAGTAGAACATGAAACTGATAGTGACGAGAAATCATGAAATGAAGAATTCAATAGATCAAATGACAAACACATTAGAGAGCCTTAAAAACAGAATGAGTGAAGCAGAAGAGAGAATATCGGACTTAGAGCACAAGAAAGAGTCAAGCCAAAGAAGAGGAAATTAGAAATCTAAATATTGTTGGGAATCTACAGGATACTACTAAAAAACCCAACATTCGGGTTCTAGGAGTTCCTGAAGGCATGGGGAGAGAAAGGATTAGAAGGCCTTTTTAGTGAGATACTAGCAGAAAATTTCCCAGGTTTGGAGAAGGACAGACATCCTAGTACAAGAAGCTCATAGAAACCCTAGTAAACATGACCAAAAGAGATCCTCACCACGACACATTGTAATCAAACTCACCACAGTAAAACATAAAGAAAAGATCCTAAAATGTGCAAGAGAAATGTCAGATTACTCCGAGGATCTCCAATTAGACTCACAGCAGACTTCTCATCAGAAACCCTACAAGCTAGAAGGGAATGGTGAGACATAGCCCAGGTACTAAGAGAAAAACTGCCATCCCAGAATATTATATCCTGCAAAGCTCTCATTTGTGAATGAAGGTGAAATGAAGACCTTTCATAGCAAACAGAAACTGAAAGAATTTGTTGCCACTCTTCCAGCCCTGCAAAAGATGCTTAAAGATGTGTTACACACTGAAACACAGAAATACAGTCATCAATATGAAAGAAGATAAAGGAAGGAAACCTCAGTACTAGTGGTTGAACTCTGTAATCAACACACAATTATTCTTAGGTGTTTAAATTTTAACTGAAAGTAATCCCAGTTAAATATAAGAATGAGAAAGAGGGAGGAGATGTACAATTGGGGACATGCTCAATCGGACTTGCCCCAAATGATGGAGTTAGAAATGTGCCAGGGGATTCCAACATAATCCCATCAAGGTGGCATGTATCAATGCCATCTCACTAGTCCATGTGATCAATGTCAGTTCACAATTGATCACACTGATCTATCTGAGTCAAAGGGATCACACAAACAAGACTAGTGTCTGCTAACACTAACTGATAGACTCAAAAAAGGAGAGAAGGATCCAACATGGGAAGGGGAAGACACAGCAGACTCCTAGAATGGCAGATGTCCTAAATAGCAATCTGGCCTCAGAATCAGCCTGTAAGGCATTTGGATCTGGCTGAAGAGCCCATGAGAGTATTTTAGGCATGGAAAGCCAAGACACTCTGGAAAAAAAAAAAAAAAACCTAAATGAAAGATCTCAGCGAGTGTGATCCCAGTGGAAAGAATGGGGCCATTTAGTAGGAGGTACCTTTCTCTGAAGGGAGGAGAGAACTTTCACTTCGACTACGACTCTATTGGTATAGATCGAAGTCGGCAAACACTAAAGGCTTCCATAGCCTCGGCAACTCATGACTAGGGCCTAGGGAGAATACTGATGCCATAAACAAGAGTGTCAAATTGTTAAATCAACATCAAGAGTCACTGTGTACTTATGTCTCATGTGGGATCTGTCCTTAATGTGTTGTACAATGTGAAGTAATGATATAGCTAGTACTGAAACAGTATTTTTACACTTTGTGTTTCTGTGTGGGTGCAAAGTGATGAAATCTTTACTTAGTATATACTGAATCGATCTCCTGTATATAAAGATAATTGAAAATGGAGAAAAAACTTGGTTAAATTGGAAATTACATAGAAAATCAATTTTAAATATCATGTAGGATCTTTGTCATTAATGTGCTGTACAGTTATTTAATGCTATAATTAGTACTCCAACAGTATTTTTCACTTTGTGTTGCTATGTGAGGGCAAACTGTTAATCTTTACTTAATATATACTAAACTGATCTTCAGTATATAAAGAGAATTGAAAATGAATCTTGATGTGAATGGAAGGGGAGCGGGAGCGGGAAAGGGGAGGGTTGCGGGTGGGAGGGAAGTTATGGGGGGGGAAGCCATTGTAATCCATAGGCTGTACTTTAGAAATTTATATTCATTAAATAAAAGATGAAGAAAAATTACAGACCAATATCCTTGATGAACATAGATACAAAAATACTCAATAAAATTCTGGCCAATAGAATGCAACAACACATCAGAAAGATCATCCACCCAGACCAAGTGGGATTTATCCCTGGCATGCAGGGATGCTTCAACATTCGCAAAACAATCAATGTGATACACTACATTAACTGACTGCAGAAGAAAAACCATATGATTCTCTCAATAGATGCAGAGAAAGCATTTGATAAAATGAACATTCCTCAATACAATCAAAGCAATATATGAAAAACCCACAGCCAACATGCTATTGAATGGGGAAAAGTTGGAAGCATTTCCACTGAGATCTAGTACCAGACAGGGATGCCCACTCTCACCACTGCTATTCAATATAGTTCTCGAAATTTTAGCCAGAGCTATTTGGCAAGAAAAAGAAATTAAAGGGATACAAATTGGGAAGGAAGAACTCAAACTATCCCTCTTTGCAGCCGATATGATTCTTTATTTAGGGGACCCAAAGAACTCTACTAAGAGACTACTGGAACTCTATAGAAGAGTTTGGCAAAGTAGCAGGATATAAAATCAATGCACAAAAATCAACAGCCTTTGTATACACAGGCAATGCCATGGCTGAGAAGCCCCGCAAGTTATAGGTACCGGCAAAGACTTCCTAGAAAAGACCCTGGATGTGCAGGCAGTGAAAGCCAAAATTAACATTTGGGATTGCATCAAATTGAAGTTTCTGTACTGCAAAAGAAACAGTCAGGAGAGTGAATAGGAAACTGACAGAATGGGAAAAAAATATTTGCAAACTATGCAACAGATAAAGGGTTAATAACCAGAATCTACAAAGAAATCAAGAAAATCCACAACATCAAAAAAAACAACCCACTTAAGAGATGGGCCAAGGACCATTAACACATTAACACAATAGACATTTTTCAAAAGAGGAATTCCAAAGGGCCAGAAGACAAATGAAAAATTGTTCAAGATCACTAGCAATCAGAGAAATGCAAATCAAAACCACAATGAGGTTTCACCTCACCCCGGTGAGAATGGCTCACATTCAGAAATCTACCAACAACAGATGCTGGAGAGGATGTGGGGAGAAAGGGACACTAACCCACTGTTGGTGGGAATGCAAACTGGTTAAGCCACTATGGAAGTCAGTCTGGAGATTCCTCAGAAACCTGAACATAACCCTACCATACAACCCAGCCATCCCACTCCTTGGAATTTACCCAAAGGAAATTAAATTGGCAAACAAAAAAGCTGTTTGCACCTTAATGTTTATTGCAGCTCAATTCACAATAGCTAAGACTGGAACCAACCCAAATGCCCATCAACAGTAGACTGGATAAAGAAATTATGGGACATGTACTCCATAGAATACTATACAGCAGTAAGAAATAATGAAACCCGGTCTTTTGCAACAAGATGGAGGAATCTGGAAAACATCATGCTGAGTGAATTAAGCCAGTCCCAAAGGGACAAATATGTTCTCCCTGATCAGTGAAAACTGAGCACCAAAGGGGGAAACCTGTTGAAGTGAAATGGACACTGTGAGAAACTGTCTAGATCAGCCCTTGTGCTGACTGTTGATGTACAATGTAATACTTTATCTATTTTAGTATTTTTTTCTTTGTTTTGTTCTAGTACTAGTGGTTGAAATCTGTAATTAACACACAATTATTCTTAGGTGTTTTAATTTTAACTGAAAAGTAATCCCGGTTAAATATGAGTGGGAAAAAGAGGGAGGAGATGTACAATTTGGGACATGCTCAAGCTGACTTGCTCCAAATGGTGGAGTTAGAAACGTGCCAGGGGATTCCAATACAATCCCATCAAGGTGGCATGTACCAATGCCATCTCACTAGTCCAAGTGATCAATTTCAGTTCACAATTGATCACACTGCGATCTGAGTCAAAGGGATCACACAAACAAGACTAGTGTCTTCTAATACTAACTGATGTATCATTCTCTCCCTTTTTGATTCTATCATGGGAAGCGGGATACACAGCAGACTCATAGAATGGCAGATGTCCTAAATAGCACTCTGGCCTCGGAATCAGCCCTTAAGGCATTTGAATATGGCTCAAGAGCCCATGAGGGTATTGTAGGCATGGAAAGCCAACATACCATGGGGAAAAAAAAAGACCTAAATGAAAGATCTCAGCGAGTGTGATCCCAGTGGAAAGAATGGGGCCATCAAAGGAGGTACCCTTCTCTGAAGGGAGGAGAGAACTTCCACTTTGACTAGGACTCTGTCGGAATAAGATCGAAGTTGGCAAAACCTAAAGGCTTCCATAGCCCTGGAAACTCATGACTAGAGCCTAGGGAGATTACTGACGCCATAAACAAGAGTGTCAAATTGTTAAGTCGTCAACAGGAGAGACTGTGTACGTACTTCTCATGTGGGATCTGTCCTTAATGTGTTGTCCAATGTGAAGTGATGCTATAACTGGTACTTAAACAGTATTTTACATTTTGTGTTTCTGTGTGGGTGCAAACTGTCAATCTTTACTTAATATATACTAAATCAATCTTCTGTATATAAAGAGAATTGAAAATGAATCTTGATGTGAATGGAATGGGAGAGGGAGCGGGAGATGGGAGGGGTGCTAGTGGGAGGGAAGTTATGGGGGGGGAAGCCATTGTAATCCATAAACTGTACTTTAGAAATTTATATTTACTAAAAAAGCATTTATACAATCAATTCTTCAGGAATTTGAAAAATAAGTCTTCAGTGGCATGAGAAGCTGAAGTATGTTTCATTTTCCCAAGATATTTTTAAAATGATGAAGCAAAAAGGAAGTTAACATTCTGTATAAAGAGCAGAAAGAGTAGAGCTGGTAGGCTTCAAACACAAAAGATAAGGAAATAGAAAGGATAGTTGCCTGGTATGGTTTGTTGAAGCTATGTATATGTGTCGAAAAGCTGCACTGTACCCCTCAAATGTGCAAGTATTACGTGTTATTCTAAACTTTAAAAATAAACAAATAGAACAGATATACTGTACCTTGTTCTTGGAAGGAAGATTTGATAGCATAAATCACTTAATTTTGGAAGTATGCAGAATATTACCCTTCATGTGGAGAAAAATACATAAGTATAGGCAGAAATATTCTGGAAAAGAAAAGTAATAGAGATTATTGTAATTGGAACTACCAGATATTAAAACACATTACAAAACTATGCTATCCTCAGAAGCCTCTGCTGCGATACCGTGGGTTAAGACTCAGCCTGCAGCACTGGCATCCCATATGGGTGCTGGTTCGAGTCTCATCTGCTCCACTTTTGATCCAGCTCCCTGATAATGTGCCTGGGAAGGCAATGGAAGCTTCTTGCATATCCCTGGGCCCCTGCCACCCAAGTGGGAGACCCGGAAGAAGCCCCTGGCTCTTGGCTTTGGCCTGGCCCATCCTGGTTGTTGACGCTATTTGGGGAGTAAACTAGTGGATGAAAATTCTTTTTGTCTCTATTTTTCTGTAACTCTGTCTTTCAAAAAATACTTTTTTAAAACACTACACTGTCCTAAATATGAGAGGGCTTCAAAAGACTCAAATGTGTAGTATTTAAAAAAAACATTTTTCTGTAATAGCAGAGCCAAAATAAGAACTTAAATAATAATCTCATAGCTAGATTCACTTCGCCATCAGCGAAGTATACAGTAAGTAGAAAAAACCTCCCTTTCAGACCAAAGGGAAGGAAAGTTTTAAAGTGAGAATATAATTTTCCTCATGGGTATTGTCTACCTTAGAAAAACTACTACAGAACATGCCTGTGACTATAGACTTGTAGTTCAGGCCACCGAAGATTAGAGATGGGACTTGGGCACTCCCTTGACTTGCATCCTCTGGTCTGCTTTGACACAAACCAGGAGGAAAAGAAAGCTCGGCATCAGAAGCAATGGGTGGCAGGCCTATTAATGGCTGATCTGTACAGTGATCTGCCCTCAAGGAGACCCAACAGGCCAGTCCACTGCAGTGGCTTTCAATGTGGTAAGCCTGGGCTTCAGCAGAAGTCAGCTTGTGAAGAGCCCTGGCAGCTCTGCCAAGAGTTGGATCACTGGAAATGGACCTGCCCTGGAGTCGAAGGATGCCCAGGTCAGAGCCACAGATCTTATTGGCTCTAAGCTGAAAAGCCCTTCACTCAGCCCAACTTCCAAAGTGACCACTGCAGCTGAGGGGATGGTCAAGTAGGGTCAGCAACATTGCAGGCAGAACTGTACATTTCTTGTTAGAGATGCCACCTGCCTTTACCTGGCCAGCTCTCCTCCCAGCCCAGCCAAGTAATGAAAGTCAACAGAGTGCCTTCCCCTAGGAGGTTCACACCTCCCTTAGGATATACCCCATGTGAAGAGATAGATAGGTCTGGGCCTCTTAACTTACAAGGCCTAAAGCCCACCAGATTATTATCAAGCCCCTTCTATCAGGTTCTATTTGCCTCTCAATCAGAAAACTTAATTGTAGCTTAGACAGCACCTTTCTTAGCTCCTCTAATAATGACTCTGTCCTTTGTTCTAGGCCCTGTCTAGTGCACTTGGGCCTCATTCCTTTGTAATCATAACCTCTACTCTACCACCAATGGCTCTACTCCCAACCTGTGTGTACTGATGGTCCTCTTCCCCACTTAATGCTGTATAATTGTTCAAACCTGGTTAATGCCACTCTTAGGATCATTGGTTACTATCCTCACTCTGTCTTTTATGACCTTGTCTAAATATGATCAGAGTCAGTAAACTTGGAAGGCTTCCATAGCCTTGGCAACTCATGACGACAGCCTAGGATGGTTACTGGCGCCATAAACTAGAGTGTCAATTTGTTGGGTCAACAACAGGAGCCACTGTGCACTTGCTCCGCATGCGGGATCTCTGTCCTTAATGTGCTGCACATTGTGATTTAATGCTATAACTAGTACTCAAACAGTATGTTTCACTTTGTGTTTCTATGTGGGTGCAAACTGTTGAAGTATTTATACTAAATTGATCTTCTGTATATAAAGAGAATTGAAAATGAATCTTGATGCAAATGGAAGGGGAGAGGGAGCGGGAGAGGGGAGGGTTGTGGGTGGGAGGGAAGTTATGGGAGGGGGAAGCCATTGTAATCCATAAGCTGTACACTGGAAATTTATATTCATTAAATAAAAGTTAAAAAAAGAAAAAAGAAATCAAAAAAAAAATGATAAAATGATAAAATGAAAAAAAAAACACTATGAGTGGATTTCAAGACTTCTGGGACTCAATTTACTTTTGAACTGTTTTTCACTAATGTTCTGGATCTCCTTTCTATATTAGTATTAACACATTAATAGATGGTAAAATCAATGGAATATAAAAGACCAGTTATGTATATGGGTGCATGTAGGTATTAAGTATTTGAAAAGATTCCATTTCAAAACAGTAAAAACAAAGATTAATTCCTTACATTGCTTAAAGATATCTTTAAAACAGAGTTAAAGTGCTACGATGAAGCATGAGATTTTTTTCTTATAAATTTTAGGAACAAGAAAATACTTGCACAGCAAAACACAAAGTAGAAACCAAAAAGACAAGATTCATAATTAACTACACAGAAGTAAAATACATACAGCAAACTACAACACAAAACAAAACAAAATTTTAATTTGGAAAAATATATATTTACAACACACATGACAATCCAAAATTTGATTTTTCAAATACAGAATTACTTCAAAAATCAAAAGGAAGCACTCAGCAATAACAACAAAAACCCACAAATAATCCAGTTTAAAATAGGCAGTAGATCTCAACAGATTTCTCAAAAGATACACAAATAAACAACAAATACATCAACAAATGCTCAACATTATTAATCATTAGGAAAGTGCAAATTAAAACCACAATGAGATATCATCTCACCCTACTTAGAATGACTGTAATCAAAAGACAAGAAATTATAAACACAATCAATCCTATAAAGGATAATTCTATTATACTATTGGTAAGAATGTTAAATTTTTGAGGAATTCCATATTTTACTAATTAAGAATACAGTATGATACAGTAATCCCGTAATTGGGGCTACATCAAAGGAAATGAAGTCAGTATATCTATCAGAGATATCTGCTTTCACATATTTACTGCAGCATTATTCTCCCATCCAAGTACTAACCAGCCCCGATCTTGTGTAACTTACAAAATCAGATGAGATTGGGCACATTTACAGCAATATTCTCATTTCCCAATATATATATAATCAAATGAGGCATTCATCATATGGATGAAAAGAAAATATATATATGCATAGTGGAAAATTATTTAATTCATAAAATTAAATACTGTCATTTGCATCAACATGAATGGATCCGGAGACCATAATGTTAAGTAAAATAAGCCAGGCACAAGACAAATTGATTTCACCCATAAGTGAAAGAGCTGAAGTCATAGAAATAGAACACAAAATAGTGGTTACCAGAGATCAATGAGAGAAAGAGGAGGTGAATTGAATAGTCTGATTATAAAGTCATGCTAGGTAGAAGGAATAAGTTCTGGTGTTCAATTACACCAATGGTTATTACAGCCAACAATGTGTCATATAAGACAAAACTAGATGAGAGGACTTTGAATATTCTCATCACTAAGAAATGACAAATGTTTGAAATGATAATCTATCCTAAACTGATCAATACATGATGCATAAATGGATGGAAACATCACCCAGTACTTCATAAAGACATACAGCTATTATGTAAAAAAAAATGGGCGAGTTTCCAAGAAGATGGAGAAGGGAGGGAGGTTACTGCTCTAGTCTAGGAGAAGACAGCATAAAAATAGTGTAGAGTGCAATCTCGGAAGAGTTAGGGAGAAAGTGGCAGAGGAAACTCTATGCAAATTAGAGGGACAGAGAGGACCTATGTGGAGGGTGTGGATGCTCACAACTCAGGACCCCAGCAGGTGAGAGCATATGCACCAGCATTGGAGAGTGAGGCGAGACCAGACTGCAGCAGCCCAAGCCACTGGCAATAAAGCTGCAGGAAGACCCTAGACGGAACCTGGATAGGAGCTCTGTGGGGGACAGTGTACCTACCAAACTAGAGGAGAAAGACACATTTCTCTCTCCCTCATCACCTTACAATGGCGTCTGTAACAAACCAATAGAATGGGCACCATTTTGGACATACATAATAGCTGTGCCAGTTCCTGTCAGTGCCCAGAAACAGGCAAATAGAGACTCCTGAGTCTGCTGGGGAAAACTAACAGGGAGCTCAGAGTTCATGACTGTGGGAGGCTTGTGAGCTGGGACTGTTTGTTTTTTTTTTTTTTTAAACACTGAGACTGTGTGGGAGGACTCATGGTGTAGCTGGGACTTTGGGCAGTCACTGTGGAAGATTCCACATACTTAAAGCTTCCTGGTTATCTGGTAAGGGACATTGTTGAAGAATCTGAGCTTATACTGAGGACTGCAGAGATTCTTTGTGTGGTTCTTGGGGCAGAGAACGAATATTATACTCACTGGGGCTAGTGCTCAGGCACTGGTCTCCTTTGAGGAGAAGAGATCAGCAACAGAATAAACTTCCCTTCTGTTAAAGATTTACCATGCCAAACCTGGGTGTGTCATCTTAGACACTCCCTTCATCCTGGAGAACTGAACAGACTTCCCTAGCTACACCTACCTCATGCCACTAGATATTCACTGAAAGCAGACACTCCACTTATTTACAGAGGAACAGTACAAATGTAAAAGCCATCATGTGAAAAAATAAACCAACGAGTATCTTCACAAATGCTGAATAACAAATGCACCAATTCAAGAAACAAGAAAAGGAAAGAAAATATGACACCCCCAAAAGAACATGACATTTCAATGCTAGATTGTGATAGCCATGAGATTGAAGAAATGCCAGAAACAGAATTAAAAATTTGATCATAAGATTACATAGTGCATTTGCTTCTGATTCCTTCTAACTACTGAAGTATGTACATGACATGAGAGAATTTCTCCCATGAAATTGAGATCTTAAAAAGAAATCAAAATTAAATAAAGAATTCAGTAGAACAAGTAAAAAATGCAATGGAATGCCTTAACAAGAGTCTGTGGAGCAGAAGAAAGAATATCTGACTTAGAAGACAAAGCACAAGAAACTACACAGTCAAACCAAACACAAGAAGAAGAAATTAGAAAACTAAAAAACACTGTTGGGAATCTACAGGATACTATCAAATGACCCAACATATGGGTTCTAGGAGTTCATGAAGGTATGGAAAGAGAAAAGATCAGAAGGCATTTTTAGTGAAATAATAAGAAAACTTCCTTAATTTGGAGAAATAAAGGGACACCCAAGTACAGGAAGCACATGAAACTCCTAATAGATATGAGCAGAAAAGATATTCACCACAACACATTGTAATCAAACTCACAATAGTAAAACATAAAGTTAAGTTTCTAAAATGTACATGA
This sequence comes from Lepus europaeus, assembly GCF_033115175.1. Taxonomy (NCBI): domain Eukaryota; kingdom Metazoa; phylum Chordata; class Mammalia; order Lagomorpha; family Leporidae; genus Lepus; species Lepus europaeus. The sequence goes on along the minus strand of NC_084850.1, from coordinate 72,303,803 downwards.
GAGAAATGGCAGATTACTATCAGAGGATCTCCAATTAGACTCAGCGGACTTCTCATTAGAAACACCACAGGCTGGGAGAGAATGGCGAGATATATTTCAAGTCTTAAGAGAAAAAACTGTCAACCCAGAATATTATAACCTGCAAAATTCTCTTATGAATCAAGGTGAATTAAAGACCTTCAACAAACGAAAATTGAAAGAGTTTGTCACCACTAGTCTGGCCCTAAAGATGCTTACAGATGTGCTGCACACAGAAACACAAAAACATGGTAATCACTACAAGAGGAGGTAAAGGAAGAAAATCTCCCAGTAAAAGTTCAAAGGAAGGCCGGCGACGCGGCTCAATAGGCTAATCCTCAGTCTGCGGCACCGGCACACCGGGTTCTAGTCCTGGTCGGGGCGCTGGATTCTGTCCCGGTTGCCCCTCTTCCAGGCCAGCTCTCTGCTATGGCCCAGGAAGGCAGTGGAGGGTGGCCCAAGTTCTTGGGCCCTGCACTTGCATGGGAGACCAGAAGCACCTGGCTCCTGGCTTCAGATCAGCGCAGTGTGCCGGCCACAGCAGCCATTGGAGGGTAAACCAACAGCAAAAGGAATACCTTTCTCTCTGTCTCTCTCACTGTCCACTCTGCCTGTCAAAAAAAAAAAGTTCAAAGGAAAAATGGAAATATTTTTGGAAAAATGGCAGGGCAAAGTCATTACTTATCAATAGTCACCTTGAATGTAAATGGCTTCAAGTTAAATGCAAATGACCTTCAGTTAAAAGACACAGACTGCCAGAATGGAGTAAAAAGCAATACCTATCTTTGCTGCCTAGAGGAAACACAACTCACCAATAAAGATTCATGCTGACTAAGAGTGAAATAATGGAAAAAGATATACAATGCCAATAGAAAAAAAAAAGCTGGTATAGCATTCCTAATATCAGACAAAATAGACTTTAACACAAACTGTTAAGAGACAAGAGAGCACGTTGTAATGATTTAGGGACCAATTCAACAATAAGATGCGACTATTGTAAATGTATATGCACCTAATTACAGTGCACCTGGCTATTTAAAAGAAATGTTAAGGGATCTAAGGGGACACATAGACTCCAATACAATAGTAATGGGTGACTTCAATACCCCAATTTCAGCAATGGACAGATCAACTAGTCAGAAAATCATCAAGGAAGCAGCATATATAATTGACATTATAGACCAAATGGACCTAATGGATATCTGCAGAACATTTCACCCTACAGTTGCAGAACACATTCTTCTCAGCACTGCATGGGACTTTCTCTAGGACTGGCCACATGCTAGGCCATAAAACAAGTTCATAGCAAATTCAAAAAACTTAATCATACCATGCATCTTCTCAGAACACAATGGAATGAAGCTGGAAATCAGCAACTCGGGAATCTCTAGAACATATACAAACACATGAAGACTGAACAACATGCTCCTGAATGTACAGTGGGTCATAGAAGAAATCAAAAGAGAAATCAAACTACCTGGAAACAAATGAAGATGACAATGCAATATACCAAAACTTATGGGATACAGCAAAAGCAATATTAAGAGGAAAGTTTATAGCAATAGGTGCCTACATCAAGAAATTGGAAAGGCACCAAATAAATGAGCTATCAGTGCATCTCAAGGGTCTAGCCATTCCAAACCCAAAATTAGTAGGAGAAAAATAATTAAAATTGGAGAAGAAATAAAACTGAAACAATACAAAAGATTAGCAAAATGAAGAGCTTTTTTTTTAAAACAAAATTGCCACACCATTGACCCAACTAACCAAAAAAAGAAGACCCATATCAATAAAATCAGAGATGAAAAAGGAAATGTAACAAAAGACACTACAGAAATAAAAAGAATAATCAGAAATTACTATAAAGAGTTGTATGCCAAAAAAAAAAACTGGGAAAACTAGAAGAAATGGATAGATTACTGGACACATACAACCTACCTAAATTGTACCATGAAGACATAGAAAACCTAAACAGATCTATAACCAAGACAGAAATTCAATCAGTAAGAAAGACTCTCCCAACAAAGAAAAGCCAAGGACCAGATGGATTCACTGCTGAATTCTACCAGACATTTAAAGAATAACTAACTCCAACTCTTTAAGTTATTCAAAACAATTGAAAGAGGGAATCCTCAAATTCTTTCTACAAAGCCAGCATCACCTTAATTCACAGGCCAGCTCTCTGCTGTGGCCAGGGAGGGCAGTGGAGGATGGCCCAAGTGCTTGGGCCCTGCACCCCATGGGAGACCAGGATAAGCACCTGGCTCCTGCCATCGGATCAGCGCGGTGCACTGGCTGCAGTGCGCCTACCACGGCGGCCATTGGAGGGTGAACCAATGGCAAAAGGAAGACCTTTCTCTCTGTCTCTCTCTCACTGTCCACTCTGCCTGTCAAAAATTAAAAAAAAAATTCATAAACCTGAAAAAGGTGCAGGAGAGAGAATTACAGACCAGTTTCCCTGATGAACATAGATGCCAAAATCCTCATTCTAGCAAATTGAATCCAATAAGACATTAGGAAGATCATCCACCCATACCAAGTGGGAATTATCCTTGGTATGCAGGGATGGTTCAACATTGCAAATCAATCAATGTTATACATAACATGAACAAACTGAAAAACAAAAACCATATGATTATCTCAATAGATGCAGAGAAAGCATTTGATAAAATACAACACTCTTTCATGATAAACTCTAAGCAAACTAGGTATAGAAGGAACATTCCTTGATATAATCAAAGCAACTTATGAAAAACCCATGTCCAGTGTCCTATTGAATGGGGAAAATTTAGAAGTATTTTCACTGAGATCCAGTACCAGACAAGGATGCCCACTCTCACCATTGCAATTCAATATAGTCCTGGAAGTTTTAGCCAGAGCCATTAGAAAAGAAAAATAATTCAAAGGAGTACAAATTGGGAAGGAAGAAGTTAAACTATCCCTATTGGCAGATGACATGATTCTATAAATAGGGGACCCAAAAGACTCCACCAACAGACTATTGGAACTCATAGAAGATTTTGGTAAAGTAGCAGGAAAATAATTCTGTACAAAAAAATCAACAGCCTTTGTATACAGACAATGCCAGTGCTGAAATTGAGCTTCTAAGATCAATCCACTTCACAACAGCTACAAAAAACAAAAACCTTGGAATAAATTTAACCAAGAATGTCAAGTGTCACTATGATTAGAATTACAAAACACAAAATATACAAAAAAATGGAAAAATCTTTCATGTTCATCGATTCTAAGAATCAATATAATCAAAATGTGCATTCCTCCAAAAGCATTTGACAGATTCAATTTGATGCCAATCAAAATACCAGGCATTCTTCTCAGATATAGACGAAATGATGCTGAAATTCATATGGAAACAAGGCAACCTTGAATAGCTAAAGCAATATTCTACAAGAAAAGCAGAGCCAGAGGCATCACAATGCCAGATTTCAAGATATACTACAAGATAGTTATCAAAGCAGTCTGGTACTTGTACAAAAACAGATGGCTAGAACAATGGAACAGAGTAGAAACACCAGAAATCAATCCATGTATCTACATCCAACTGATATTTCACAAAGGCGATAAAATTAATCCCCAGAGCAAGCACAATCTCTTCAACAAATGATACTGGGAAAACGGGATTTCCACATGCAGAAGTGTAAAGCAAGACCCCTACCTTACACCTTACACAAAAATCCACTAAACATGTATTAAAGATCTAAATCTATGACCCAACACTATCAAATTATTAGAACATCGGGGAAACTCTGCCAGACATTGGCACGGGCAAAGACTTCTTGGAAAAGACCCCAGAGGCATAGGCCATCAAAGCCAAAATTAACAAATAGGATTACATCAAATTGAGAAGTTTCTGTACTGCAAAAGAAACAGTCAGGAAAGTGAAGAATAGGAGAAATTATTTGCAAACTATGCAATTGATAAAAGATTAATAACCAGAATATATAAAGAGATCAAGAAACTCCACAACAAAACATACAACCCAGTTAAGAGATGGGCAAAGGACTTAAACAGACATTTTTCAAAAGAAATCCAAATGGCCAACAGACACATGAAAAAATATTCTGGATCACTAGCTATCAGGGAAATGCAAATGAAAACCACAGTGAGGTTTCACCTCACCCCAATTAGGATGGCTTTCATACAGAAATCAACAAATAACATATACTGATGAGGATGTGGGGAAAAAGCTACCCTAATCCACTGTTGGTAGGGATGTAAACTCGTAAAGCCACTATGGAAGTCAGTTTGGAGATACCTCAAAAATCTGAATATAGACCTACCATATGAACCAGGCATCCCACTCCTGGGAATTTACCCAAGGAAAATGAAATCAGCATATGAAAGAGTTATCTGCTCTCCCATGTTTATTGCAGCTAAGTTCACAATAGCTAAGACATGAAATCAACCTAAATGCCCATCAACAGAAGACTGGTAAAGAAATAATGAGATATTCACAGCATGGAATGCTACACAGTGGTAAAAAATGCAATCCAGTCATCTGCAACAAAATGGGTGAATCTGGTAAACGTCATACTTAGTGAAATAAGCCAGTCCCAAAGGGACAAATACCATATGTTCTCCCTAATCTGTGAGATTTAATAGAGCACCTAAAGAAACCTGTAGATGTGAAATTGACACTTCAAGAAGGGATGATTTGAGCTTCCTTTGTCTTGACTGGCTGGGAACAGTTTTCGTTTTGTTCTGTTTTTTTTTTTTTTAATTCATAGTATTTGTTGAACTCTTAGGATAGTTAATCATACGTGCATAAGGTCAATTGAAGATGAATATCAGTAAAAAATGAGTGGGAATAAGAAAAGGATAAGGAAGTTTAAGTTTAAAGCTGTATGGTAAAAATGCCATCTTAAGTGCTAAAGTGATCATACTAAGTGTTAAAATCAACATAGACAGGATTAAGTGTTAAAGTGATCATATAAATAAGATCAAGTGTTGAATAAAAATAGTTAGAATAAAAGATGACAGAATGTTTCAACATGGGAAGCAGTCCACACAGCAGACTCAAAGAATGACAATTCATTTGAGAAACACTGACTTCAGAATCAGCCCTTAAGGATTCCTGGTCTGGCTGAAAAGCCCATGAGAGCATTTCGGGCATGGAATCCCAAAACACTGTGGCCAAAATAAGTTTTACATGAGGGATCTCTGTGAGACCCCAGAGGAAATAAGTGGCCATCAAAGAAGGATGTACTTTTCTCTGAAGGGAGGGGAGAACTTCCACCTTGATTATGGCCAAATCTAAATACTGATGGAGTTTGTAGATTCAAAAGCCTTCCATAGCCTAGGCAGCTCATATCAAGTGCCTTGGGTGTCACTGATGTCATACATACTAGTGTTAATTGTTAAACTAACAACTGGAGTCACTGTGCACTAATTTCCAATGCAGGACCTCTGTCCTCAATGAGCTGTATTATGAGAATTAACTGTAAAACTAGTTCTCAGTTTCTTGTGTGTGCATGTGTGTGCAAATTGTTGAGATTTTTACTTAGTATAGAGTTGGTTTTCTGTGTACAAGGGTTAATTGAAAATTAATCTTAGTGGAGAATTGGACTGGGAAAGGGATAAGGAGGATGAGAAGGGGTGGGAGTATGGTGGGAAGAATAACTATTCTTAAAGTTGTACTTATGAAATTTATATTCAGAAAGAAAGAAGGAAAGAAAAAAAACGAGGAAAAAAACAAATATGAAGATAGGAAAAGACATGTATAAAAATTACCAGCCACAACACACTAAAAGATTGCTATAAACATAAAACAATGTTCATTATCATTGTTGTAACATAATTATAACAATCAAAGTGAACATATAAAATTTTTGGAAGTTTATTGATAAAATTTTTGAGTCTGAAGAAAATATAATTGTTATACATTTTATTGCCCATAGACATTTGATTGAAAACACCTGTATGGTGGACAATTTGGGGATATTTATCAAACAAATACATAAATATCCCTTTTGAGAAAGTAATCACTCTGCCATGTGCCAAGTTGCACTATTTCAGGAGCTAAAGATAAAGCAGTGTACAAGATCTAGGGGATTTTTGTTCTCAAAGGTTACCTTCTATTTGGATGATGAGCAAACAGACAATAGCCAATAAATAGGTAAATGAACAAGATTATTGCAGCCAGGCAAGTATTGAGGGCAATCAAATAGGGTGTCTGTAATGAGCATGTGAATATTTAATATTGGATTATCAGAGAAAGGCCTCCAGAGGAGTTGAAACTATACAGTGGGCTGAAGGAATAAGAATGTGAGTTACAGGGGAGTAGAAGGGATAATGGTTAGGAGAAGCATTTCACACAAAGTGCAAACATAGCCAATATAAAAGGATGGACTACATGCAAAAACATTATTTTTGTTTGAAATTCTACTTTTTATCTTTTATTTATTGAATATAAATTTTCAAAGTACAGCTTATGGATTACAATGGCTTCCCTCCCCTTAACTTCCCTCCCACCCGCAACCCTCCCCTTTCCCTCTCCCTCTCCCCTTCCGTTCACATCAAGATTCATTTTCAATTCTCTTTATATACAGAAAATCGGTTTAGTATATATGAAGATTTCAACAGTTTGCCCTCACATAGCAACACAAAGTGAAAAAATACTGTTGGAGTACTAGTTATAGCATTAAATAACAGTGTACAGCACATTAATGACAGAGATAAGTTTCAAGGCATACATCTGTCAAAAAAGTGCTAACAGTATGCATAGAATATTTCTACAAGTATAAAAGAAACCAGAAAAATCCATGATCTATCCAAAATGAAATCTGAAGTGATGCAGAACAGCCTGATAATATTGGTTGTTTATGAAGGAGAGAAGGGAGACTCAGAATCAGTAATGGAAGGAAGATTTAATTTTCACAGTATATGTCAAACCCTTCTATACCAATTGAATGTGTTGTCTGTCATATGTACATATCACTTTAAAAATTACTTGTGGTGTGTTCTAACATGCCCCAGATAAGACTCCTTGTCCTTGGTTATTCAAAAAAAAAAAAAAGCACTGGTATAGCTAATTATTGTAAAGAAACTTTGTAGATGAAATTAAAGTCACAAATTAGTTGACCTGGAAATATGTAGATTATTTGGGCCTGACCTAATTAAATGAAACTTTAAAAAAAAAACAACAACAACAGATTTTAATTATTTGAGAGGCACAGTTATAGACAGAGGGAGACAGGGAGAAAGGTCTTCAATCAGCTGGTTTACTCCCCAAATGGCCACAAAGTCCAGAGCTGTGCTGAGCTGCAGCCAGGAGTCTGGAGCTTCTTCCAGATTTCCTACATGGATGTAGGGGCCCAAACACGTGGGCCATCTTTCAATGTTCTCCCACTCTATAAGCAGAGAGCTGGATTAGAGAAGCATCTAGGACACGAACCTGTGCCCATAGGGGACGCTGGTCCCACAGGCGGAGGCTTAGCCTACTATGCCACAGTGCCAACCCCTAAATGAAACCTTTAAAAACAAAACTTACTTCGTAGTTCAGAGAAAAGGAAGACAGTTATTCAAAGCTCAAGAATCAAGTGCTGTGTTGCTGGCTTGAAGACAGATGGGTCTCCATAGCAAGGACTGAATAGCCACTAGGAGCTAAGAGTGGTCCTAAGTCAATAACCATCAAAAGAAGAATCTGTCATACAGTGGTGAGCAATTGAGTGCTGTCCACAACCCAAATGAGTTTGGAAAAGAACCCTGAGATGAGAAGAGATAGCAGCCTCACCTAGCATCTCCCATGCCATGCCCAGATTTCTGACCTATGGAAAATTTCAGGTAATAAAAATCTGTTGTATGAAGCCACCAATTTAGTGGCAACTTATTATACAACAATAGAAAACTAATATATAAACAATAAAGCAACACAACTACCAGAAAACTCTAATTTCCCAAGGATCCTAATACAAATGGTCTAAAATGGAATCCAGACATTTGCATTTTAAAAGGGGGTTTTCAGGTGTTTACTTTCACATCAGTATTTTATCTTAATGTGATGTTTCAATACATGTATGCAATGTGCAATGTCCAGTTGGGGTAAATACAGCTTACCTCCTTTAACATTTAACATTTTTTATGGTGAAAACATCCAAAACTATCTTCTAGGCTTTTTAAATAGAGAAATACACAGTATATTAACATTTTCTATAGTCACCCTACTGTGTACTAGAATCCCAGAACTTCTTACATTGGTCAAGCTATAATTAAATAAGTTTCAGTAATGATTTTAATACATGAAAATCAATAGATCACAGCTAGAGACTCTATAACTGTGGCTGATCAACCATACTGAATTAATTGAGTGTATATTGAAGGAGATTCAGAGTTCACCATAACCCTTTGGGCACTATGATTGATGTTGCCATTTGTCTGTCTTTGAGACTTGGTCCTACATTCAGCTAGTTGCCTTAGTCTTGTCCATTTTCAGTGTATCCCATCTTCCAGTGAGGCCTTTACATAACTCTGGTTCATGTAGGTTTCAGAAGCTTTATCCTATGACTCTATACCTTTCTTGAATTCATTTAGTATTTAATGTGTGTACACTTTCAGCTTTTAAATGTTAATTTATGATAATCTTATAAAGTTGTATGTGAATTTATTGCTAGTTGATTATAATGTCAGATTCTAAATAGCAAGAAATCAAGTTAGGATTCATTTGGTCTCTCTCATGTCTAATATCAGCTTTCTATACACATAATATTCTCTAGAATAAAACATGATTGAATAGGATTATTGGTATTTGCCTAGAGTCGTTTAATAAAATCAACTTTTTTTTTTACAAATTTATTGTTTATTTGAAAGGTAGAATGAGAGAGAGGGAGATCTTCTATCCACTGGTTCACTCCCCAGAAAGCTGCAACAGCCACTGCTTGGCCAGACCGAAACCAGCAGCCAGGAGCTTCTTCCAGGTCTCCCAAATGGGTGCAGGGGCCCAAGTCCTTGGGGCATCTTCTGCTTGCCCAGGCCATTTGCAGAGAAATTGTCTGGAAGTGGAGCAGCCTGGACTCTAACAGGCACCCATATGGGATGCCAGCATAGTAGGCTGCAACTTTACCAACTATGCCATAATGCTGGTCCCACACAACAAGTTTTAAACTGAATTTTTAGAATTTTTTAGCATTCAGTACAAAATTTTTTAATATTTACTGAGAGTCCGGGCATGAAGGACACTCTACTAGGCACTAGACAAATACAGAAAGATGAGAAATTCTTGAAATATTGAGTCTAATTGTAGAGCCATCATACAAGTAACAGTTCCTATACAACACTGGAAATATTTTAGATACATCGAGTATTAAGCATGGGGAAAGGACTATTAATGATGAAAGTATGTGAAGATTTTATAGTAACATATTCAAGGTGAATTTTGAAGAATTAATGTTTCAATATACACAAGAGAAGTAATTTAATGACTATATATTGAATTACACTTTGGTATTAAACATTAGGTATCACATTAGATGCACAAATACTACTATATGCTTTCAATTTCTTAGATCTAGATGTGCTTCAAAATTCAAGATAATTTAGTTTTTAAAAATGTAATAAGGTATATATTGCACATAGCACCGCTCCCATCACCATCTGGAACAGTGTCCCATAAACTAAAAGATTGATATTTCTGTCATAAACTATAAGAATATTTACTCTAGGTATTTAAATAAAGACAATAGATAGTCATAAAACAGATCATGTTTTGCTACCAAATGAATGCTCACAACTCAAACTGTCTTTTAAGTGCTTTTTGAAATTAGATTCTATCATAGAGCTCTGCATTAAACATTTTGTCAAAAGCTTTTGCTTCCTTTCAAGTAACTGCTGATTTGAAATAACTTTTGCCATTTGAAATGCCCAAGTCCCATATCAGAGTGCAGGTTCAAGGTCTGGCTACTCTGCTTGTGATCTACTATTTCTGCTAATGTACCCTGGGAGGCAGCAGATGATAGTTCAAGTGCTGGGAACCCTGTCACCTACATATAAGTCCTGGATAGAACTCCTAACTCCAGGCTTCGGCCTGGCCAGCCCTGGCTGTTGGAGCCACTTTGGGAGTGAACTAGCATTGGAAAACATCTCTCTGTCTCTGTCTCTCCCCCCAACTCTCCCATACTCTTTCAAGTAAATGAAAGTAAATAAACCTTAAGAAAAAGAGAAAGAACTCCTTCAGAGTAATAGAGGAAATAAGTGAAACCAGATAAATATACACACTACTTGCTGTCTGGTTTGATATCCCACAAGAATTAGTGTCTGCCAGTGGCAATCTACATGGGTACATTCACTTGGTAGAAAACTCCTGACTCTGAAAGAATAGCAAATGTGGTTGAAAATTTCTATAATGAATGAATATTTCATCACCTTCTATATTAATAGAGAAATAATTCTGGAAGAAAATATGACCTAAAATATATTAACACAAAAAACTCACAATTAAGGATGAGACAGACCTTCCAAAGTCTCAAAATTAAAGGAAGAAAACACATTTTTCTCATAGAACAAGATAATTGAGTGACATTTCCTCCTGGTAAATAATTCTCCACAGGGAGAAGTAAAGGAAGTGCAGACTGAAACATGGTCTGCAGTTGGCCAATGCATAAGGACACCAAATCTTTGCAAATGCTGGTATGATGACAAGCAAGCTATGGGAAAAGAGTGCAAACACATTACACTGCACTGAAGACAAACATCCTTCCTTTGCCACTCTTTCTCTACTTTTCCATGAAGCTAATTACTGTCTTCCTTGTTCCTGTGTATATTTGTTTAGATATGTGTGAAAGGGTTCATCACACTGTGTATTTATTTAAATAAGCTTCTCCAATACTAGACTGGGCTCCAGTTAGTGAGACTGTGTCCTGTTCATTTATGTGACTAACTGCCACAGTGCCTGTTGTGCACCTCTATCTAACACAGAGGTCAATAGCAGTTGGTCAATAAATAAGAAAATTTATGAATGAATGTACAAACTAAATAAAATGCAAATGAAAAAGAGAAATTCTGATAAACATGCTTTTGTCACTAATTTCAGCTTGAGTTATTTGTAGCTCAGAGTGACCTGTAGTCCTGTCAAAATAAAAGATATGAGACTGCTAATAAGTTCATTAAGTTCCACACCAGTGGGCATGTTCATTTACTAAACACGAGAAAACAGTGGAGGGCATTCAATCGCACAAAATGGGATTTCTTTTATTTCAAATTGCTTGCTATGAGTTTTTCTTAGGCACGAAAGATGTGTTAAATAGATATCCGCAGACTTGATTTTGTTTTCTCAAAACAGCCTTTTCTCAGATTTCCACTTGCTCCGTTGCCTTAAATATTGACAATTACTGATGGAAATTATTGTTTCAGGAACACAGAATGCATAGTTATCACAAATCCACAAGTTCACATGTGTAAATTTCTGAGAAAATGCTTCAATATCCTGTCTGCTTCTATTAAGTGTATCTTACTTGAAGAATAACTTCACACCAAATAAAAGATGGGTATATTCTGAAATATTTGACATGGTTTGATTTAGAATTATAAAAAAGCAGTCATTTTCCCTATTGCATATATTAAAATAAAGAGAGACTTGAAGGGAAAGTTTTAGTGAAATTCATTGTTACCCATGAAGTTCCAAAGCTTACTTGTCACTGGGATTTGTTTGTATAAACTTTAACCTCTGTTAACTGCCAGTTCACTAAACCATGACATTTAGCTACCTATATTCTTTGCAAAAATATCTGCAAAGGGAGACTCTCTAGGGTGATATATTCATGAGCCTAAATAAAGTTTTATAATGAGCTATTTCTAGCAATTACAGTGTTAACAGGATTATTTTGTGAGGAGTAGACATAAATGTGAAGAAAGACAAGACATCATTACTGATATGATCCCAATCATTACAGTGCTATCTCATTAGTATAACAACTCCATAAATTTTGATTTTGTTTCTTTCTCATTAAAGGAAATGATAAATAAAATACAAGTAAAATAGAGTACATGCAACTTCTACATTCTAGTCTATTCTGAAAATTGCTCTAATAAATTTCAGGTTCCAGACCCTATTACCACTCTACTGGGCCTATTAAAAATGCATTTCTAACAAATTGAATAAATAAAAATGAATATTTTACTGTCTTTTTATCAACTGCTGCCTTCTCTATACTCCAATGGTTGATGTACAAGTAAGTATAAATAAATACTAAATTGCAGCTGAGAAAACCTGAGCCACTGAAGTCACAGCTTAAATAGGACTATTTAAACCATACTGCATAGAACATGGTAACATTTCCAAAATGTGCCACTGCTACTAGAACCTTTGATAGATAAAGTAAGTACTGGCCTGAAATTCATGTTAATTTATATTTTTGTACTATCAAGATGGTTTGAAGTATGTTAATAATTTAAGAAATTTTGCTCTGGGAAAATTTCTTAAGTTCTAGGTCCTCTGGAAAGCTCCACCTGAGCAACTTAAATCCAGTTTACCCCTAAACAAATGCAGTGTCTTACACTTAAAATCTATTCATTTGCTCATGTGGTTCCTGTGCATGAGTCCATCATCTATCCAGTATTCCAAAAGAAAAGACAGGTTTTGCCCATCAACACAAGCGCCAATTCCTTCCATGTAGCCATTTATCAAATCCCCGCAACTCTCCCACATACAGCCCACGTTAACTTTTTGCCACCTTCACCAATCCATGCTACCATAATACACTTCTCTGTGCCTTGTTATTTTATAGCTCTGGGATTTACCTGTGCTTCTCTTCCTGTGTCAAACATCCTTTTTGAATAACTAACCCTTAATGTTTCCCACTTGATTCATCTCAGCCAACACTTCCTCTGAGAATTCTTCCCTGAAAACTCTAATGATCATAATCTGTGTTATCAGTAGGGTTATTTTTAAACAGATTAACGAACTACTTTTTACTTTATTTGAAAGAGGAAAAAAGAGAGAATCTCCCATCTACCAGGAAGCTGAAGTTACAAGTTGGAACCAGGAGTTGAACCCAGGTATTCCAATGTGGAATTTGAGCATCTTAACTACAGGCTAATTGCCCACTCCCATTCCTCAGAAATCTGAAAATAGATCTACCATATGACCCAGCCATCCCACTCCTGGGAATGTAACCCAATGAAATCAGCATATGAAAGACTTATTTGTACCCCCATGTTTACTCTCAAATAATTCTCAATAGTTCAATTTACAATAGATAAAATATGAAATCAACCCAGATGTCATCAACTGATGACTGAATAAAGAAATTGTGGTGTATATATACACGATGGACTACTACTCAGCTGTAAAAAAAAGAATGAAATCCTGTCTTTTTCAACAAAATGGATGCAATTGAAAACCATTATACTTAGTGAATAAGCCAGTCCTAAAAAGACAAATATTGTATGTTTTCTCTGATATATGGCAGTTAATATAGAATACAAAAAATGTATAGGAATGAAATGAATATCTTGTGATATGATTATTGTTTTTAGCCCTTGACTATACTTTTGTGGAACTGTGGGCTTCCTGCTTTTTACTTGTTGAATATTATGGTTAGTGGTGAATTAAAAACTAAAGAGGTACTGTGTGTGAACTACTGAACACAATTTGATCCATAGCATATTAATATTTAAGTTTTATAAAATTAAATCTAAATCAACATCAGTATAAAACTGTAACTCCTTGAGGCTGGTGTTGTGGAACAATAGGTTAAGCCACTATTCGTAACACCAGCAATCCATATCAGAGTACTGGTTTGAATCTTGGCTATTCTGCTTCTAATCCAGCTCCTTGCTAATGCTCCTGAGAAGGCAGTGGAAGATGGCCCAAGTGCTTGGTTCCCAGCCACCCATGGACCCTGATGGAGTTCCAGGCTCTTGACTTTGACATGGTCTAGCCCCAGTCATTGTGGCCACATGGGGAGTGAACCAATGGATGGAAGATCTTTCTCTCTCTCCCTCTCTTTCTCTCCTTCCTCCCTCCCTCTCTTCCCATCTCTCTCTGCTTTTCATAAATAAATCTCAGAAATAAAATCCTACTCCTTAATGTCCTATAAACATGCCTTCATAATCTCCTAAATAGTTCCTTTAGGTGATGAATTTACTCAAGTAAACATTCTGTCTTTCACCATCACTCTTCCCTGCATCTATGCTCCAATCATATTTACTACTTGCAGTTCCTGAAGGCACCATGTTTTCTTAGATCTATGGGGATTTTCACATGCTGCTCCTTATATAGAGAAATTAAGAATATTTTAGTCATATCTGGGTTAGATATCCATCTTCTGAGTTTCAGCAGTAATGCTTACATTCTATTTTCTCCAGCTGTCCATAGAAGACTGTGAAGGGATTACTTTTATTTATCTACATTTCTAGGGACTAGCATGGTAATTGAGACATTCCATGTGATCAACAAGAGTCAGAGGTAGTTGACTGAATGCATTTAAAATAATCATCAGATATTTTCTTTCTTTTTAAGGATTTATTTTTATTTATTTGAAAGCCAGAGTAACACAGAAGAGGCAGAGAGAAAGAGAAAGGGCTTCTATCCACTGGTTCACTTCCCAGATGCTGCAATGGCCGGAACTTCGCAGATCCAAAGCCAGGAGCCAGGATCTTCCTCTGGGTCTCCCACAAGGGTTCAGGGGCCCAAGGACTTGGGCCATCTTCTACTGCTTTCCCAGGCCATAACATAGCTGGATCAGAAGTGGTGCACCTGGGACTTGAACCAGAGCCCATATGGGATGCCGGCACTGCAGGCAGCAGCTTTACCCACTACACCACAGCGCCAGCCCCAGCCCCAGTTTTTTTCAATGTATAGTAATTTAGAAGTAGCAACACACAAGTAAATATCTGGTACATTAATTGTAATAAATATTTCCTAAAGGCAAATTTCTTGATTACCTGAATTTTGTGACACTATTATTCCAGTTATAGGAATGGTATGCCTTTGAAATTTGTAAATGCCTTATGTAAAACAAATACTTCATACTTTTCTGCTGTTTCAAATTAGAGAAGTTTGAAAAGCTACCATCTTTTATTTTAATGTTTTTTTTTTGAGTGAAGAATGGACTACATAGTATGTCTATCCAAACAGCATAAACATTCTACACTGAGGATGTATCTATAACAAATATAATTTCTCTATTAGTAAATTTATGTTATTTCAAATAATATCTAAAATTTATATATTATTCCAAATAATACCCAAAAGCATGTTGCTATAGGTGCAGAGGCTTCCAGAGAAGGGTAACCATAAAGTAAATTTCCCTGAGTTCTTTATTGAGAGAGAAACTCATTGGGTTCCAGTAGTTACCATTGATTCTTCATCTGCTTTAGTCTCTTTAATGAAGCACTCCACATCTTTACCTCAGATAGAGCCCCCTATTAGTCAAGAACCTCATACAAACTCCTAACTCCAGTGAGGAAATGTTTGGTTTTCTGCTCTGAATACTGAATGAGATCATTATACTTGTATTGACTTGTATTGATACAGAGATAAGCTCAAAGTTAACTAATAGTAACTAAGCCATAAGACCCAGAGCACACAGGATGAGAAGAAATAGGTCATGTGGGGAATGATCAGCAGAGAAAACAGGATGACAAGCAGGAAATTATCTAAAACAATAACAGGAGATGAGTCATGCAAACAGTCCACATTGTTGGCACATAGTAGTTAATTGCTCCTTTCAGAATTCTGAGAAGAATTTGAAACTGTACAAATCACTAGTACCAGAAAACTCTCAGTATCTTGCTATCCATTACTCCCCCAAAATTCTAAAACTATTGTAATTCAAACTTGTAGTATTGTACATTGCATTTCAGATTCTTTTCCTATAATTTATAGGAAGAATAATTCTTTGCACTTTTCATGTTCATAGAACCATCTTTCTCTTTTTAGTGTATAGTGTCAGTTATCTAAATGTTGATGAAACAGTAAGTGATAAATTTCAGTTATATGAAATTTCATTTAGGCATCATATTTCTTTGTAATTCTGGGATTCGATAAATAGAGTATCTTGTGTATAAAGTAACTTAATATAGGCAAGGTTAATCAGGTCATAATAAAGCAATCCTTTATTGATGGAAGATCTAATTGTTAGGTTTAACTTTATAACATGATAGTATGTAACTATAACCTCAAAAGAAAAAAATTAATTGGGTTTCCCTAACATCTTTGAAAATATGTATTAGAAAGTCTTGGTTAAATTCATAATATCTTTCTTATTCCTTGAAGGAAGTTACATTATCTAAAAAAGGCTTGTTTATTGCAACAAGTTGTTCAGTTAAAGACACTTTTCTTAATTACATATTTTGATGTCCAGTTATGAGACTCTGATGTTCTTTGATACAAAATTAAAAGTATAAATTTAACGTAACAAGTAACATCAGAGTATGCACAATGAGAAGCTCTGAAGATACAATTCCCTATGAAAACAATAAGAATACAGCCATAAATTGTCAGAATCAATTTACTCAGAAAACTAGAAAATAAGCAAAGGCTTATAGCAATCCAGGGAGTATATATGAAGACACTTTAAAAAGTGTGTAGAAATGTGTATTATGAACAAATGATGCAAGATTTCTTTATTTTTAAAAAATATATTTATCTTTATTCATTTGAAAGACAGAGACAAAGAGTCAGAAACAGATCTCTCATCTAATGATTCACACACAAAAGGCCTGCAATAGTCAATACTGGGCCAGGCTGAAGCCAGGAGCTTGAAACTCAACCAGAGTCTTCCACATGTGTCAGAGACCCAAGTACTTGAGTCATAACTAGGATACCCATTAGCAAACAACCAGAATTAGGAGCAGAACCAAGACTGGACAATTTGATGTAGGATGTAGGCCTCCTAATCACTGTTCCAAACATCTACATCTAATTTCAAAAATTTTTCTGCACTCTTCCCCAACCCCACCCCCCCCAAAAAAAAAAACCCAGATCTTTAAAAAAAACTTACTTTAGGAGCTGGTTCTACAACACAGCAGGTTAAGCCACCACCTGCAACACCAGCATCTTATACGGGTGCTGGTTCTAGTCTCAGCTGCTCTACTTCCACCCCAGTTCCCTGCTAATGTGCCTGGTAAAGCAACAGAGGATGGCCCAAGTGGCTTGGGCCTCTGCATCCATGTGGGAGACCTGGATGATGCTCCTGGCTCCTGATTTTGGCCTGGCCCAGGCCTGGCCATGTGGCCATTTCAGGAGTGAACCAGCAGATGGAAGATCTCTCTCTCTGTGTCTTTCCTCTGTCTCTCTGTAACTCTGACTTTCAAATAAATTAATTTTAAAAAACTTATTTGAGAGACCAAGAGATATAGACAGCTGCCATCCTCAAGTTCCCTCCCCAAATGCCCACAATGGCTATGGCTGGTCTAGAGCCAAAGATAGAACTCAAGAAAGAGTAAACTCAATCTAAGGGACCAGTATTGTGGCATAGCCAGTTAAGCTGCTGCCTGCAACACAAATATCCCATATAGTCACCAGTTTGAGTCCTGGCTTCTCCACTTCAAATTCAGCTCCCTGATAATTCCCCTGGGAAAGCAGTGGAGGATGGTTCAAGTACTTGAGCCCCTGCACCCACGTGGGAGACACAGGTAAAGTTCCTGTCTCCTGGCTTCAGCCTGACTCAGCCCTGGCTTTTGTGGCCATTTGGGAAATGAATCCGTGGATGGAAGATTCTGTCTCTCCTTCTCTCTCTTATTTGCCTTTCAAATAAATATTTTTTTTCAAAAAACTCAATTCAAGAACTCATACCTTCAGCTTTCACAGCATTAGCAAGAGACTGGAATAAGACTGAGCTGAATATCAAACCCCTTCAATATGTGGAACATGGGCATCTTAACTAGGCTTAACTCTTAAGACAAGTGCATACCCATAAACTTTTTTGTGTAACTCTGACTTTCAAATCTTTACAGAGAGGGGAAAGGCAGAGAGAGGTCTTCCCTCTGATGGTTCACTCCGCAATTGCCCGCAACAGCTGGAGTTGCGCCAATCCGAAGCCAGGAGCCAGGAGCTTCTTCCAGGTCTCCCACATGGGTGCAGGGGCCCAAGCACTTGGGCCATCTTCTACTGCTTTCCCAGGCCATAGCAGAGAGCTGGATAGGAAGAAGAGTAGCCAGGACTAGAACTGGTGCTCGTATGAGATGCTGGCGCTTCAGGTCAGGGTGTTAACCCACTGTGCCACAGCGCCAGCCCCACCCATAAACTTTTAATTCCATTTTCCAACAAATGTTTTGAAGTACTCATGTTTAAGAAAAGTAGGAATCTGGCTAAGAACACTGATCATTGCAACAATTTAATCTCTGCTATTCCTATCAGTCCCTTGCCAGATGTGGGGTACTTCTGAATGCCAAGACAAAGTAACACCAGCAGTCTAGAAGCCATTGATGGGAGCAAAATAGGGTTGGAGCTCAATTCCCAAAGAATTGTCATTATTTGAAATGACTTCTGAGTCTTTGAAATCTTATATAATTTCACTTATAATGTTGTCTATATGTGACCTGACTCGACTTGTCCAGTGTGAACAACCTTTTCACTAGAAGAATCTGTCCAATATAATCAGAGACAATGGTAGGTAACTGAGATGCTGGATAAAAGTTGGGACAAAATATTGGCCAAATAAAACCACTGAAATTAAAAGCTATGGGTGAGCATTTGGCACAGCAGTTAAACAGCTTGAGACACCTGTATTCCATATCACAGTGTCTGGGATTGAGTGCCAGCTTTGCTCTTGATTCCACCCTCCTGCTAATGTGCACCCTGTGAGGCAGTGGGTGATGACTCAAGTAGTTGGGTCCCTTCCACCCCCAAAGGAGACTTTGATTGAGTTCTGGGCTACCATATTCAGCCTGGCTCAGGCTTGACTGTTGTGGGCATATGGGGAATGAATCAGCAAATGGTTGATCTTGGTCTGTCTCTCTGTCTGTTGTCTATCTCTCTGCCATTCAAATAAACAAAAAAATATAAACTTTAGAAAATGATACTTGTAAAATCCTACAGGTGCTTTCAAAAATACTGTGAAGTAAGCAAGTGCCTCTTGCTGGTTGATGAGTTTATAATTTTAAACATGGCAGCATAAAGTCTTTTGTCATCCACAGTTATATATGATTTGCTGCTCATAAAACTAAAGCGTTGTTGGTTCTGTGTTTAGCTGTCCTCCTATAGGTTCCTATGGACTTTTTCCAGCCACTTCTATTGTATTCAGTACTTTGGGACAGCTCTGTAAACAGATGAAGCCAATAATGTATTAACAGTACCAACAGAGAGAAAGTATGCTTAACTGAGGTTACTAAAAACAAAAAGCAATTCAAATCAATTGGCAATTTACAAAAAAGAGTTAAAGATTTTAAAAGCTATTATTAAAATTGCTATATTGGTCTATTATGTTAGGTTATATGTGTGTACATATTGTATGTCCACATGGAAAAATTTTATTAAGAGTTTTATTTTAATTGGCTTATAGATAAGATTGTCCATAAATTTAAGCTGCTAAAATCAATCAAAGATACATTTTAATTCGTGTGACCTGAATCTCTGTATCATATGTTTTATACTTGTTGGTAGAAAGAAACTAAAAACATTTTATATGGTGGTGCTTAAGTTTACTGGTTAAACAAACTACACCATGTTAGATATTTAAGAGGTGCTTCTAAATACATGATTCTTAAAATTTATAGAAGGCATTGGACCTTCTTGTAAATGTTTTCTTAAGTTGTTATCTAAAGGTTGAAACTGTTTGCTAAGTATTCATGTGATATTGCTATTGTCAGCAAGCGATCTAGGACTTGCTCCCTCATTTCTCTATTCTAAGCCCAACTTGTTCTTTCATTTCTCTATTCTCTTCAAGGTAGGAAACTAATTCTATTATGAAGGAATCTGAAGGATGCACAATTTAATCGTTAGACCTCATAAAAGAGATGGCTAACATTTTTCTGTAATAGCATAGCCAAAATAAGAGCTTAAATTATAATTTCATAGCTAGATTCACTTCGCCATCAGCCAAGTATACAGTAAGTAGAAAAAACCTCCCTTTCAGACCAAAGGGAAAGAAAGTTTTAAAGTGAGTATATAATTTTCCTCATGGGCATTGTCTACCTTAGAAAAACTACTACAGAACATGCCTGTGACTATAGAATTGTAGTTCAGGCCACCGAAGATTAGAGATGGGATACGGGCACTCCCTTGACTTGCATCCTCTGGTCTGCTTTAACACAAAGCAGGAGGAAAAGAAAGCTAGGCATCAGAAGCAATGGGTGGCAGGCCTATTAATGGCTGATCTGTACAGTGATCTGCCCTCAAGGAGACCCAACAGGCCAGTCCACTGCAGTGGCTTTCAATGTGGTAAGCCTGGGCTTCAGCAAAAGTCAGCTTGTGAAGAGCCCTGGCAGCTCTGCCAAGAGTTGGATCACTGGAAATGGACCTGCCCTGGAGTTGAAGGATGCCCAGGTCAGAGCCACAGATCTTATTGGCTCTAAGCTGAAAAGCCCTTCACTCAGCCCAACTTCCAAAGTAACCACTGCAGCTGAGGGGATGGTCAAGTAGGGTCAGCAACATTGCAGGCAGAACTGTACATTTCTTGTTAGAGATGCCACCTGCCTTTACCTGGCCAGCTCTCCTCCCCGCCCAGCCAAGTAATGAAAGTCAACAGAGTGCCTTCCCCTAGGAGGTTCACACCTCCCTTAGGATGTACCCCATGTGAAGAGATAGGTCTGGGCCTCTTAACTTACAAGGCCTAAAGCCCAACAGATTATTATCAAGCCCCTTCTGTCAGGTTCTATTTGCCTCTCAATCAGAAAACTTAATTGTAACTTAGACAGCACCTTTCTTGGCTCTTCTATTAATGACTCTGTCTTTTGTTCTAGACCCTGTCTAGCGCACTTGGGCCTCATTCCTTTGTAATCATAACCTCTACTCTACCACCAATGGCTCTACTCCCAACCTGTGTGTACTGATGGTCCTCTTCCCCACTTAATGCTGTATAATTGTTCAAAATTTCTCTACAGACAAACCCCTCTACCTACAAAAGATGAGTGACATTTCTCCCAGTCTTGGCTGGAATCAGCTTTCTGGTCTGTTGGGTTTTCCCCAATAAACCCTTTCCCTTAAATAAAAAAAAGAGGGAGGTACCTTTCTCTGAAGGGAGGAGAGAACTTCCACTTTGACTATGACCTTGTGTAAATACGATCAGAGTCGGTGAACTCGGAAGGCTTCCATAGCCGTGGCAACTCATGACGGGAGCCTAGGGTGGTTACTGGCACCATAAACTAGAGCGTCAATTTGTTGGGTCAACAACAGGAGTCACTGTGCACTTGCTCTTCATGTGGGATCTCTGTCCTTAATGTGCTGTACATTTTGATTTAATGCTATAACTAGTACTCAGTGTGTTTTACTTTGTGTTTCTGTGTGGGTGCAAACTGTTAATCTTTATTTTATATACAGAAGATCAATTTAGTATAAAGAGAATTGAAAATGAATCTTGATGTGAATGGGAGGGGAAAGGGAGCGGGAAAGGGGAGGGTTGCAGGTGGGAGGGACATTATGGGGGGGGAAGCCATTGTAATCCATAAGCTGTACTTTGGAAATTATACTCATTAAATAAAAATTTAAAAAAAATGAAAAACTGACAAATGAATGGTACTTATCTGGTTCTGAAAAGCTGAGCTGGGCATATTCCTATAAATCTGAAATATCTTGCATGTTTCTATGACATGCATACACTCAAGAGAGACCTTCTGAATAGGTACTAATCCTAACATTGGCAAATTCTGAGGCTTTGAGCTGGCAAGAAGTAAAAGCTGAGATAGAATAGTAAAATGCTTGACTAAGTTTTCAAAGAACACAGAATCCCTCAGCAAAGACTGGGAGATTTACCGGTTACAGGTATTTAGGAAAAGCTTTATTCAATCTTTTGGTGACCATTAAGCCAAAAAAGAAAGACTTTGTGGCTATGCAGGACAAAGAATATAAATTTTGTGAAATAAATTGAGATAAATAAAATAAATAAAAATAAACAATAAATATAAATGATAAAAATAAAATGAGATAAAAAAAACAAAATCTGTTAACCAACTCTGAGTTGGAGTGTGTGTCTGTGTGTGTGTGTTTAGGGGGAAGAGTAGAATGTGATTTCCAGAGTTGCCACAATATATTAGATAAAATGCCCAGTTTTAAGTTGTATATACACACAACCATACACAGTGGAAAGACACACAAAAAAATCTACAATCCATACACATGGGAAAAATGCAAATACAAATTGCCCTGAAGAATCAAGAATTAGACTTACTAGGCAAACCTTCTAAATCAAGTACTTCAAACATGTTCAAAAACTAAAAGGAAGCATGAGAAAAATGTCAACAAAGAATATTTACAGGCACAGAATTTTTCAAAGGAAACAAACTTTCAAGTAAAAACATCAGTAATTGAAATAAAAACATTACCAGAGATTTCCAGTTTCAGGTCTGGCATGTAACAAGCTTAGAATCACCATTCTGACATAATAGTTATAATTATTCGCTTGTTTTTTTTTTTTTAACAAATCATCCCAGATCTCTCATAAGTGGCATAATGGAGCAAATGGCTGCCTCAAACACTGAAGAAATTGACAGCAGATACAAAGAGTCTTTCTTCAATATTTTTCACCAAAATAAACTTATCTTTTAATTCCATTTGTCAGCAAGTGATTAAAGTTCCCTGGGCTGGCGCTGCAGCTCACTTCACTAATCCTCCACCTGCAGCACCAGCACCCTAGGTTCTAGTCCCGGTTGGGGTGCCAGATTCTGTCCTGGTTGCTCCTCTTCCAGTCCAGCTATCTGCTGTGGCCTGGGAAGGCAGTGCAGGATAGCCCAAGTACTTGGGCCCTGCATCCGAATGGGAGACCAGGAGGAAGCACCTGGCTTCGGATTGGCACAGTGCACCAGCTGTAGCAGCTATTTGGGGGGGTGAACCAACAGAAAGGAAGACCTTTCTCTGTGTCTCTCTCACTGTCTAAATGTGCCTGTCAAAAAAAAAAAATTCCCTGGAAAGAGAAGAAATCCACAAGCAAGGACTTCCATGGGAACTAGTATTAGGGCAGGAATGCTAACTAGTAATGAGAAAATCTATAAAACTGCAAAATTCCGTGATAAAAATGAGCCAAATTCAGAATACTCTAACAGTGATTTCAGTGAGAAAATAACATCTTTAACATGAAATTTGAAACTTATTAAAACAATAGCTACAATAATTTCTTAAAGGATATATAACATAAAATGATAAATCACGGCAACAAACAAGATAATTTGGGGTACCAATGAAGTAAAATACTGGATTTTTAAGAATGCAACGGAAGTTGTTGCTTAAAATAGCCTGCTTTAACTGTAAGATTTTTTATGTAAGCCTCATGGTAACTAAAAAGCAAAGCAGTTAAGTAGATAAACGAAAGGCAGGATCAACACATCCCACTGAAGAAAATTCATCTAATCACAATGGAAGGCAGCAAGAGAAGAAATAAAGAACAAAGGTTCCATAATACAGCCAGAGAACAATTAACAAAACAGCTATAGTAAGTTGCCACCTATCAAAAATCACCTCGAATGGACATGAATTAAATTCTCCAATCAAAAGCCATACAATGGCTAAATGAATTAAAAAATAAACAAGGAACAACTGTGTACTGTCTAGCAGAGACACTATTCACCTTTAAGAATACACATATATTGAAAGTAAAAGGATGGGAAAAGACAATCCATGGAAACAGAAAATGAGAAGTAGGATAAGCTATATTGATCTCAGAAAAAATAGACTTTCAGTCAAACTGTAAATGAGGCAAAGAAGGCAAGTATATAATGCTAAAGGTGTAGATTCACCTAAAAGTTATAACAATTATAAATATAAGTACACCAGTCATGGAGAACATAAGCATATAAAATAAATAGTAATAGATGTTAAGAAAATGATACACTGCAATAAAATAACAAGCTCCAATACTCCACTCTCCAAAATGGGCAGATTACACAGACAAAAAAAAATAAGCAAACATTGAACTTGAACTACATTATAGTATGGTGGGGAAACTATTTCTTCTAAGGACCATTTGGATATTTATAACAACTTTTGCAGGCTATACAAAATTATCAACTTAAAACTAACCTGCCATAGATTTATAGAATTTTGAGTCCTGCCTGTGGTTACTGTGGTAGGGACAGACCAAATGATTTCACAGGCCTTATACAGCCTGCCAGCTGAACATTCCTCATCCCTATTAGATCAAATGAATCTGACAAACATATATAAAACATTTCATGCAATAGCAGTAGAATACATTCTTTTCAGATGCACATACAATATTCCTTAGGATAGATCATATAATTGGCCACAAAACAAATCTTAATAAATTTAAGAAGATTAAAAGCATATCAAGTACCTTGTCCATCCACCATCATATAAATCTAGAAATAAATAATAGGAGGTATTATATTTGAAAAATAAGAACAAATGTCTGAATTACCAGCAGGTGAAAGAAGTTGAAAGGGAAATTTTAAAATACCCTAAGAGAAATGGAAATTACAACATAACATACCAAAACTTATTGGATGCAACAAAAGGCACAAAATAAATGAGCTATCAATGCATCTCAAGGACCTGAAAAAAACAATAACAAACCAAATGCAAACTTAGGAGGAGGAAAAAATAATTAGAATTAGAGAGAAGAAATAAACAAAATTGAAACAAGAATACAAAAGAACAGTGAAGAGCTGTTTTTTTGAAAAAACAAGCAAAATTGACACACCATTGGCCCAACTAACCAAAAAAAGAGAAGACTCATATCAATAGAATCAAAGATGATAAAGGAAATTTAATAAAACAGACCACAGATATAAAAAGAATCTTCAGGAATTACTACAAAGAACTGTATGCAAACATGTGAGGAAACCTAGAAAAAATGGATAGATTCCTGGACACATGTAATCTACCAAAATTGAGTCATGAAGACATAGAAAACTTAAACAGACCAATAACCAAGACAGAAATTGAATCAGTAATAAAGACCAGCTAGCTTCACTGCTGAATTCTACAACATGCTTAAAAAAAAGAATGAATTCCAATTTTTCTCATGCTATTTAAATAACTGAAAGGTATGGAGTTCTCACAAACTCATTCTATGAAGCCAACATAAACTTAATTTTTAAAACTGAAAAAGATAAAACAGAAAGAGAACTACCGACCAATATCACTGAAGAACATAGATGCAAAAATCCTCAACAAAATACTAGCTAATTGAATCCAACAATGCATCAGAATGTGCTATACTACATTAACAAACTTAAGAATAAAAACCATATGATTAGGGCGGAGCCAAGATGACAGATAGTGAGGACGTGCACTGATAGTCTGGGAAAATTTAGTTTCATAAAAGTGGAATTACTGTAGCCTCAGGAAAAGACTCAAGAAAAAAACTGCAGAGGAAACGCTTCATGATCTAGTGGATGTGACACAGAGGACCTACAGGGAGCCCACCATGTGGAAGCCCAGCCGCGGGAGCCGAGCCGCAGAATCTTGGCAGCGCAGGACAAGAACCGGAGGTAAGACAAAAGCATCAGAAACCCGAGACATTGGTGGGGAAAGGCAGAGGCCTCTCTCTCCACTTGAGCAAAACAAAGAGCAGGAGCCATTTTACATATGCAAAGCGGCAACAAGTACACAAACTCAGGAACTTTGGGTCTATGGTGAAACTTGAGAACACATTGAGGGCTGCATAAACTCTTTGTGTGGTCCCAGGGGTAGATCAAACGAATACTAACAGAGGCCAGATTTCAACTACCCTCAATTCCACTCAGCTGTGCGGAAATACTTCCCAACTGAGTCAAAAAAAAAAAGAGAGAGAGAGAGAGAGAGAGAGAGAGAGAGAGAGAGAGAGCAATCCAGCAAGGAGCAAGGGAGAGAACAATCTGGGTGAGTCACTTTTTGCACAGCCTTAAACCTGAAGAATCAAGCAGAGCTCTCTGGCCACACCCATCACAGCCTCTAAGGATCCATCAAAGCAGACAACCCACTTAGAGGCATAGTATAACGGGAAAAAAACACAACAGGAAAAAAAAAACATAAATTATCTCCAACATGCCAAACAACAAACATAGAAGCCGAGGTAACAAGAGCAAGAAAGACACTCTGATGCCCTCAAATGAACAAGACACCCCAATGCAAGATTATGAAGATGAAAAGATAGAGGAAATGCAAGAAACAGATCACAAAAAATTGATAAGAACATTAAGAAGTTCTCAAAAACAAATTCTTGAACTACAGAAATCCTTAATGGACAAGACAGAAAATCTCTCTCATGAAAATGAAATATTAATGAGGAATCAAAATGAAATGAAACAACTAGCAGAACAGGAAACTGTGATAGAGATGAGAAACCATAATGAAATGAAGAACTCAATAGATCAAATGACAAACACATTAGAGAGCCTTAAAAACAGAATGGGCGAAGCAGAAGAGAGAATATCGGAATTAGAAGATAGAGAACAGGAAAGGAAACAGTCAAATCAAAGAAAAGAAGAAGAAATCAGAAATCTAAAAAATACTGTCAGGAATCTACAGGATACTATTAAACAACACAATATTCGGGTTCTAGGAGTTCCTGAAGGCATGGAGAGGGAGAAAGGATTAGAAGGCCTTTTTAGTGAGATAGTAGCAGAAAATTTCCCAGGTTTGGAGAAGGACAAAGACATCCTAGTACAGGAAGCTCATAGAACCCCTAATAAACATGACCAAAAGAGAGCCTCACCACGACACGTCGTAATCAAACTCACCACAGTGAAACATAAAGAAAAGATTCTAAAACGTGCAAGAGAGAAACGCCAGATTACTCTCAGAGGATCTCCAATTAGACTCACTGCTGACTTCTCATCAGAAAGCCTACAAGCTAGGAGAGAATGGCGAGATATAGCCCAGGTACTAAGAGAGAAAAACTGCCAGCCAGCCCAGAATACTATATCCTGCAAAGCTCTCATTTGTGAATGAAGGTGAAATAAAGACCTTTCATACCAAACAGACATTGAAAGAATTTGTCGCCACTCGTCCAGCCCTGCAAAAGATGATTAAAGATGTGTTACATACAGAAACACAGAAACACGGTCACCAATATGAAAGAAGGTAAAGGAAGGAAACCTCACAGCAAAAGATCACAAGAATCTCAAACCATATATTAGAAAAAATCTTTGGCAAATGACAGGGCAAAGTTACTCCTTCTCAATAGTCACATTGAATGTTAATGGCTTGAACTGTCCAGTTAAAAGACACCGATTGGGTTAAGGAACAAAACCCATCTTTTTGCTGCTTACAAGAAACTCATCTTTCCAACAATGATGCATACAGACTGAAAGTGAAAGGCTGGAAAATATATAACATGCCAACAGAAATGAAAAAAGAGCGGGCGTAGCCATCTTAATATCGGACAACATTAACTTTACCACAAGAACTGTCAGGAGAGACAAAGAGGGGCACTATTTAATGATTAAGGGATCCATTCAACAGGAAGATATAACGATTATCAATATATATGCACCTAATTACAGGGTACCAGCTTATTTAAAAGACTTGTTAAGGGACTTAAAGGGAGACTTAGACCCCAATACAATAGTTCTGGGGGACTTCAATACTCCACTCACAGAGATAGACAGATCAACAGGACAGAAGATCAACAAGGAGACAGTAGATTTAAATGACACTATAGCCCAAATGGATCTAACAGATATCTACAGAACATTTCATCCTACATCTAAGGACTTTACATTCTTCTCAGCAGTACATGGAACCTTCTCTAGGATTGACCACATACTAGGCCATAAAGCAAGTCTCAGCAAATTCAAAAGAATTAGAATCATACCATGCAGCTACTCAGACCACAAAGGAATGAAATTGGAAATTAGCAACTCGGGAATCCCTAGAGTACGTGCAAACACATGGAGATTGAACAACGTGCTCCTGAATGAACAATGGGTCATAGAAGAAATTAAAAGAGAAATCAGAAATTTTCTGGAAGTAAATGAGGATAACAGCACAACATACCAAAACCTATGGGATACAGCAAAAGCAGTGTTAAGAGGAAAGTTTATATCAATAGGTGCCTACATCAAGAAATTGGAAAGGCACCAAATAGATGAGCTTTCAAGTCATCTCAAGGATCTAGAAAATCTGTAGCAAACCAAACCCAAACCCAGGAGGAGAAGAGAAATAATTACAATCAGAGAAGAAATCAACAGGATTGAATCCAAAAAAAAAATACAAAAAATCAGCCAAACGAGGAGCTGGTTTTTTGAAAAAATAAACAAAACTGACATCCCGTTGGCCCAACTTTCTAAAAAAAAGAAGAGAAAAAACCCAAATCAATAGGATCAGAGATGAAAATGGAAACGTCACAACAGACACCACAGAAATAAAAAGAATCATCAGAAATTACTACAAGGACTTGTATGCCAGCATACAGGGAAATCTATCAGAAATGGACAGATTCTTGGACAAATACAACCTACCTAAATTGAGCCAGGAAGACATAGAAAACCTAAACAGACCCATAACTGACACAGAAATTGAAACAGTAATAAAGGCCCTCCCAACAAAGAAAAGCCCAGGACCAGATGGATTCACTGCTGAGTTCTACCAGACATTTAGAGAAGAACTAACTCCAATTCTTCTCAAACTATTCAGAACAATCGAGAAAGAGGGAATCCTCCCAAATTCTTTCTATCAAGCCAGCATCACCTTAATTCCTAAGCCGGAAAAAGATGCAGCATTGAAAGAGAATTGCAGACCAATATCCCTGATGATCATAGATGCAAAAATACTCAATAAAATTCTGGCCAATAGAACGCAACAACACATCAGAAAGATCATCCACCCAGACCAAGTGGGATTTATCCCTGGTATGCAGGGATGGTTCAACGTTCGCAAAACAATCAACGTAATACACTACATTAACAGACTGCAGAAGAAAAACCATATGATTCTCTCAATAGACGCAGAGAAAGCATTTGATAAAATACAACACCCTTTCATGATGAAAACCCAAAGCAAACTGGGTATGGAAGGAACATTCCTCAATACAATCAAAGCAATATATGAAAACCCCACGGCCAACATCCTATTGAATGGGGAAAAGTTGGAAGCATTTCCGCTGAGATCTGGTACCAGACAGAGATGCCCACTCTCACCACTGCTATTCAATATAGTTCTGGAAGTTTTAGCCAGAGCTATTAGGCAAGAAAAAGAAATTAAAGGGATACAAATTGGGAAGGAAGAACTCAAACTATCCCTCTTTGCAGATGATATGATTCTTTATTTAGGGGACCCAAAGAACTCTACTAAGAGACTACTGGAACTCATCGAAGAGTTTGGCAAAGTAGCAGGATATAAAATCAATGCACAAAAATCAACAGCCTTTGTATACTCAGGCAATGCCACGGCTGAGGAAGAACTTCTAAGATCAATCCCATTCACAATAGCTACAAATACAATCAAATACCTTGGAATAAACTTAACCAAGGACGTTAAAGATCTCTACAATGAAAACTAGAAAACCTTAGAGAAAGAAATAGAAGAGGATACCAAAAAATGGAGAAATCTTCCATGCTCATGGATTGGAAGAATCAATATCATCAAAATGTCTATTCTCCCAAAAGCAATTTATACATTCAATGCAATACCCATTAAGATCCCGAAGACCTTCTTCTCAGATCTGGAAAAAATGATGCTGAAATTCATATGGAGACACAGAAGACCTCGAATAGCCAATGCAATCCTGTACAACAAAAACAAAGCGGAGGCATCACAATACCTGATTTCAGGACATACTACAGGGCAGTTGTTATCAAAACAGCATGGTACTGGTACAGAAACAGATGGATAGACCAATGGAACAGAATAGAAACACCAGAAATCAATCCAAACATCTACAGCCAACTTATATTTGATCAAAGATCCAAAACTAATCCCTGGAATAAGGACAGTCTATTCAATAAATGGTGCTGGGAAAATTGGATTTCCACATGCAGAAGCTTGAAGCAAGACCCCTACTTTCACCTTACACAAAAATTCACTCAACATGGATTAAAGACTTAAATCTACGACCCAAAACCATCAAATTATTAGAGAGCATTGGAGAAACACTGCAAGATATAGGTACAGGCAATGACTTCTTGGAAAAGACCCCAGGAGCACAGGCAGTCAAAACCAAAATTAACATTTGTGATTGCATCAAATTGAAGTTTCTGTACTTCAAAAGAAACAGTCAGGAAAGTGAAGAGGCAACCGACAGAATGGGAAAAAAATATTTGCAAACTCTACTACAGATAAAGGGTTGATAACCAGAATCTACAAAGAAATCAAGAAACTACACAACAACAAAACAAACAACCCACTTAAGAGATGGGCCAAGGACCTCAATAGACATTTTTCGAAAGAGGAAATCCAAATGACCAACAGACACATGAAAAAAAAGTTCAAGATCACTAGCAATCAGAGAAATGCAAATCAAAACCACAATGAGGTTTCACCTCACCCCGGTGAGAATGGCTCACATTCAGAAATCTACCAACAGCAGATGCTGGAGAGGATGTGGGGAAAAAGGGACACTAACCCACTGTTGGTGGGAATGCAAACTGGTTAAGCCACTATGGAAGTCAGTCTGGAGATTCCTCAGAAACCTGAACATAACCCTACCATACAACCCAGCCATCCCACTCCTTGGAATTTACCCAAAGGAAATTAATTTGGCTAATAAAAAAGCCATCTGCACATTAATGTTTATTGCAGCTCAATTCACAATAGCTAAGACCTGGAACCAACCCAAATGCCCATCAACAGTAGACTGGATAAAGAAATTATGGGACATGTACTCCATAGAATACTATACAGCAGTAAGAAACAATGAAACCCGGTCTTTTGCAACAAGATGGAGGAATCTGGAAAACATCATGCTGAGTGAATTAAGCCAGTCCCAAAGAGACAAATATCATTTGTTTTCCCTGATTGGTGACAACTGAGCACCAAAGGGGAAACCTGTTGAAGTGAAATGGACACTATAAGAAACAATGACCTGATCAGCTCTTATCCTGACTCTAGATGTACAATGTAATACTTTATCCTTTTTAGTATTTGTTGTTGTTGTTGTTGTTGTTGTTGTTCTAGTACTAGTGGTTGAACTCTGTAATTAACACACATTTATTCTTAGGTGTTGAAATTTTAACTGAAAAGTGATCCCTGTTAAATTTAAGAGTGGAAAAAGAGAAGGAGGAGATGTACAATTTGGGACATGCTCAATCGGACTTGCCCCAAATGGTGGAGTTAGAAATGTGCCAGGGGATTCCAATACAATCCCATCAAGGTGGCATGTACCAATGCCATCTCACTAGTCCAAGTGATCAATTTC
Organism: Lepus europaeus; assembly: GCF_033115175.1. Lineage (NCBI taxonomy): Eukaryota > Metazoa > Chordata > Mammalia > Lagomorpha > Leporidae > Lepus > Lepus europaeus. The sequence goes on along the minus strand of NC_084850.1, from coordinate 72,272,379 downwards.
AGTTCACAATTGATCACACTGATAGGTCTAAGAGTCAAAGGGATCACACAAACAAGACTAGTGTTTGCTAATACTAACTGATAGAATCAAAAAGGGAGAGAAGGATCCAACATGGGAAGCAGGATACACAGCATACTCATAGAATGGCAGATGTCCTAAACAACACTCTGGCCTCAGAATCAGCCCTTAAGGCATTCGGATCTGGCTGAAGAGCCCATGAGAGTATTGTAGGCATGGAAAGCCAAGATACCATGGAAAAGAAAAAAAAGAAGACCTAAATGAAAGATCTCAGTGAGTGAGATCCCAGTGGAAAGAACAGGGCCATCAAAGAAGGAGGTGCCTTTCTCTGAAGGCAGGAGAGAACTTCCACTTTGACTATGACCCTATAGGAATAAGATCAAAGTCAGCAAACTCTAAAGGCTTCCATAGCCCTGGCAACTCATGACTAGAGCCTAGGGAGATTACTGACGCCATAAACAAGAGTGTCAAATTGTTAAGTCAACAACAGGAGTCACTGTGTACTTACATCCCATGTGCGATCTGTCCTTAATGTGTTGTCTAATGTGTAGTGATGCTATAACTATTACTGAAACAGTATTTTTACACTTTGTGTTTCTATGTGGGTACAAACTGATGATATCTTTACTAATTATATACTGAATCGATCTTCTGTATATAAAGATAATTGGATATGAAAAAAAAAACCTGGTGTTAAATTGGAAATGGCATAGAAAATTAATTTTTTAAAAAATATATCATGTAGGATCTGTCTTTAATGTTCTCTACACTATTATTTAATGCCATAACTAGTACTCCAACAGTATTTTTTTCATTTTGTGTTGCTATATGGGGGCAAACTGTTGAAATCTTTACCTAATATATACTAAACTGATCTTCTGTATATAAAGAGAATTGAAAATGAATCTTGATGTGAATGGAAGGGGAGAGGGAGCGGGAAAGGGGAGGGTTGCGGGTGGGAGGGAAGTTATGGGAGGGGGGAAGCCATTGTAACCCATAAGCTGTACTTTGGAAATTTGTATTCATTAAATAAAAGTTTAATAAATGAAGAAAAAACGTATTATTTCAATAGATGCAGAGAGAGCCTTTGCTAAAATAAAACATCCTTTTATGATGAAAACTTCATGCAAAATGGGTACTAAAGGAACATTCCTCAACACAATCAAGGCAATTTATGACAAACCAACAGCCAGCATCTTATTGTAAAGGGGAAATGTTGGAAACATTCCTGGTAAGAGAAGGAACCAAACACAGATGACAACTCTCATCGTTTCTATTCAATATAGTTCTGGAAGTTGTAGTCAGAGTCATTAGGAAAGAAAAAGAAATCAAAGGGATACTAATTGGGAAGGAGGAAGTCAAAGTATCCCTATTGCAGATGACATGATTCTGCATATAGGGGAATCAAAAGACTTCACTAAAGACTATTGGAATTCATAGTTTGGTTAAATAGCAAGATATAAAAACACACAAAAATCAATAGGCTTTGTATACACATAAAATGCCACGGCTGAGAAAGAACTTCCAAGATCAATTCCATTCACAGTAGCTACAAAAAATTAGATACCTTGGAATAAATGTGACCAAAGATGTCAAAGATCTCAGAAATCAAAAATTTTTTTTCTTTTATTTAATGAATATAAATTTCCAAAGTACAGCTTATGGATTACAATGACTCCCCCCCCCATAACTTCCCTCCCACCCGCAACCCTCCCCTTTCCTGCTCCCTCTCTCCTTCCATTCACATCAAGATTCATTTTCAATTCTCTTTATATACAGAAAATCAGTTTAGTATATATAAAGAAGAAATCAAAATTATAACACATTAAAGGACAAAATAGAAGGAGACACAAAAAAATGAAAAAAATCTTCCATGTTCATGGATTGGTGAATTAATATAATCAAAATGTACATACTACCAAAAGCAATTTACATATTCATTGCAATACCAATTAAAATAACAATGACATTCTGAGATCTAGCAAAAATGATTCTGAAATTCATATGGAAACATGAGTCCCCCAAATAGCTAAAGCACTCTTATACAAGAAAAACAAAGCTGGAGGCATCACAATACCAGATTTCAAACAGGGAAGATTACTACAGGACAGTAATAATCAAAACAGATGGATACTGACACAAAAAAAGATATGTAGACTTATGGAACAGAACAGAAACACCAGAAATCCTTCCACACATCTACAACAAACTAATCTTTGAAAGAGGAACTAAAATCAATCTCTGGAGCAAGGATGGTCCTATTAATAAATGGTGCTGTGAAAACAATCTCCACATGTAGAAGTAAGAAACAAGACCGTATCTTACATTTTATACAAAAATCAACTCAAAATGAACCGAGGCTCTAAATCTATGCCCTGATACCATCAAATTACTAGAGAACATTGGAGGAACTCTGAAAGACATTTGCCTAGGCAAAGACTTTTTGGAAAAGACCTCAGAAGCACAGTCAATCAAAGCCAAAATAGACAAATACATCAAATTGAGAAGCTTCTAAACTGCAAAAGAAACATTCAGAAAAGTGAAGAGGCAACCAAATGAATGGCTCAAGAAACTCAACAGCAACACAACAAACAATCCAGTTAAGAAATGGGCAAAGGAACATTTTTCAAGAGGAAATTCAAATGGCCAACAAAAACATCAAAAATGCACAGGATCACTAGCCAACAGAGAAATGCAAATCAAAACCACAATGAAGTTTCACCTCATACCAGTTAGAATGGCTCTCATAGAGAAATCAACAATCAATAAGTGCTAGTAGGATGTGGAAATAAAGGTACCCTAATCCAGTGTTGGTAGAATATAAACTAGTACAGCCATAGTATAGATGGTATGGAGATGTCTCAGAAAGCTGAAAGTAGATCTACCATATGACCCAGCCATCCCACTCCTGGTAATTTTCCCAAGGCAATGAAATTAACATATGAAAGAGGTATCTGTATTCCCATGTTTATTGCAGCTCAATCCACAATAACTAAGAAATGGAATCAACCCAGATGTCCATCAACTGATTACTATATAAAAAATTGTGATGTATATATACATGATGGAATACCATTCAGTGGTTAAAAAAAAAAATGAAATCCTGTCTTACGTAACAAAATGGATTCAACTGGAAACCATTATACTTAGTGAAATAAGCCAGTCCCCAAAAGACAAATACTATACATGTTTCCCTGATCTGTGGTAACTAATAGTGTAGATAAAAAGTAGTGTATAGGGGCCAATGCTGTGACATAGTGGGTAAAGCTGCTTCCTGCAGTGCCAGCATCCCATATGGGCTCCGGTTTGAGTATGGGCTGCTCTACTTCTGATCTAGCTCTCTGCTATGCCCTAGGAAAGCAGTAGAGGATGGCCCAAATCCTTGGGCCCCTGTACCCATGTGGGAGACCCAGAAGAAGCTCCTGGCTCCTGGCTTTGGATCTGCGCAGCTCTGGCCATTGTGGCCAACTGGGGAGTGAACCAGTGGATGGAAGACCTCTCTCTCTCTCTCTCTCTCTACCTCTCCTTCTCTCTCTTTGTAACTCTGACTTTCAAGTAAATAAATAAATCTTAAAAAAAGGAGTGAAATTGACATGCTGAGGTTCAATGATTGTTTTCAGATCTTGTTTCTACTGCTGAGGAGCAGCATTTTTGTTGTTGTTGTTTCCTTCATACTATTTTTGAATTCTTTAGAGTAGGGTTAATAATATAAGTATGAAGTAACCTGAAAATAGATCTTTGTAAAAGTAGGAATAGGAGAGGGAGGAGGAAGAAAAGTGGGAGTGTGGGCGGGTGGGAGGATAGGGTGCAAGTATCACTATTTTCCTGAATCTATATATATGAGATAATGAAATCTGTATACCTAAATAAAATTAAATAAATAAATAAAACAAAGAAAAACTGTATCTATGAAATACATGAGGTATGTTCTCTTTATATTAATACATTTTTAAGAGATTGAAATAAATAAAATCAGACACTTACGGAGAGACATTACACAGATACCACAGAAATAAAGACTCATGTAAGACCACTATGAACAATTACCCAACATCAAATTGAATAAACTTAAAGAAATGGATAAATTCCCAGAAACATACACCTTACCAAGACTGAACCATGAAAAAAAAGAAATGTGTTTAGATAAAGTATAAATAATGTTATCCAATAAAAATCTTCTGTGAAATAAAAATCCAGGAGTTTGTCTTCACTGTTGAATTCTATCCAATATTTAAAGAAGAACTAATACTAATATTAATACTATTCCAAAAAATTGAAGAGGAAGGAAATTTTCAAAAATCACTCTATGAGGTCAGCATTACCCTGATATCAAAACCAGGCAAAACACAACCACTAATCATAACTAGAGACCAACATTCCTATGGAACATACATGCAAAATATTTAAGAAAATATGAATAAACTTAATTCAACAGCACATTGAAAGCATTATTCACTATGATCAAGTAGTATTTATCCCTGTGATACAAGGATAGTTCAACATATGCAAATAAGTTAATATGATACATAATATTAAAAGAATGAATGGCAAATCCACATGGTCATCTCATTAGGTACTGAAAAGGCATGTGACAAAATTCAACATCCTTTCATGTCAAATCACTCATCAAATTAGATATAAAAGGAATTCATCTCAACATAATGAAGGTCATATATGACAAGGCAATAATTAATATACTACTCAATGGTAAAAAAATTGAATATTTTTCCCTAAGATCAAGAAAAAGATCAAGATACCCATATCTTAGCTCTTCATTAGAAGTTGATAATCTCTAATGAAACCAATCTCATAGTAATAGGGTAATACTTCTATTCAACAAAATACTGGGAGTCCTAGTCAGAGCAAGTAGACAAGAAAAAGAAATAATTGTCATCTAAATTGGAAATGAAGAAAATTAAATCATCTGTTCACCAACAGTGTGATTGCATATACAGCCTGTATTAGTCCATTAGGTTTTTAAAATTTATTTTTATGTATTTGAAAGGCAGAGCAACAGAGAACGAGAGAGAGAGAAAGAGAATCTTTTTGGTTCACTCCACAAATGCCTGCAACAACCTAAGCTGGGTACTGTCAAAGCCAGGTTCCCAGATCTCCATTTAGGCTCCCATGTGTTTGGCACTCACCCAAGGACTTGAGTCATCATCTTAGAGTATGCAATAGTAAGAAGCTGAGTAGAAAACAGGTTTGCGACTTGAGCATTCCAAGATGGAATGTGGGCATCTCCACCACTGCATCAAGTTCACACCCTAGTCCATTGATTTTTGACAAAGACACCAAAACAAAAAGGTGAAAAGACTGTCTTCAAATAAGTGCTGAGAAAATTGGTGCTGAGAAAATTAGATATCCACATGTGGAAGAACAAAATTTAAACATTTCACACAAAAATATACCAAAATCAGCTCAATCTGGATTAAATCCTTTAAAATGAGGTGAAACAATGAATCGGTTAGAAAACAAAGTCAGAAAACTCCAAAACATTGCTCTGAGCATGTATTTTTGTATATGATCCCAAAAGCACAAGCAATGACAATGAAGAGACAAGAGACAAATTAGGCTACAACAAAGCAAAACGATTCTGCATAGAAAATTAACCAGTTAACAGAATGAAGAGACAACCTACATATTGAGAGAAAATATTTGCAAACCACACATCTGATAAAGAGTAAATACCCAAAATGCTCAGGGACTCAATTCAATAGTTAGAAAAGAATCTAATTAACAAATGGGCAAGTAACCTCATTAGACATTTCTCAAAGGTATTTATGCAAATGTCCAATAGATGCATGGAAAAAATGCTCAGCATTAGCACCTGGCATTGTGACACAGTGAGTTAAACCATCATCTGCCACACCAGCATTCCATACCAGAGTGCCAGGTTGAGTCTCAACTGCTCTGCTTCTGCTCCAGGTCCCCACTAATGTTCCTGGGAAGGCAATGATGATGGGTCCATGTACTTGGGTTCCTGTTACTCATAATGGAAGAACTGGATGGAATTCTTGGCTCCTGGCTTTAACATTGGGGAGTGAGCCAGTAGATGGAAAATCTCTTCTCTCTCCCACATTCAAATAAAAACATTTTTTAAAAGCTACTCTACATCATCAATTATCAAAGAAATACAAATTTGAATCAATGGCATATCACCTGACATCTCTTAAAGTAGCTATTATCAAAAAGACAAAGGATAATTAGGGTTGGTTAGGATACAGAGAAAACAGAACCTTTGGACATTGCTGGTTAGAATGTAAATTGGCACAGCAATCATGGAAAATAGAATGGAAATTTCCTAAAATTTAAAAAGCAAAACAGTCATATGATTCAGAAATCCCATTACTGGGTATATATACAAAGGAAATGAAATAATTATATTAAAGAGATATCTGCACTCCCATATTTATTGTAACATTGTTCACAATAGCCAAGTTGTGGAATCAACCTGCATATTCATCAACAGATGAATGGATAAAGAAAATGTTATATAAATACACAATGAAATACTATTCAGTCTTTAAAAAGAGGGAAATCCCGTTATTCACAATAATGTGAATGAACATAGAAGACATTATGTTAAGTGGAATAAGCCAAGCACAGGAAGACATTACTATCTGATCTCATTTACATGTGGAATCTAAAAAGTGGTGAACTTGTAGGTGTATAAAGCATAACGATGGTTATCAGGGGCTGGGATGGTTGTGGAGATTGCAGGCAAGGATGTTGGGAGATGTTGGTCAAAGGGAACAAAATTGCAGTTGGACAGGAGGAATAAGTTCAAGAGATTTATTGTACATCATGGTTACTATAATTAATAACAGTATATTGTACACCTGAAAATTGCTTAGGGTACAGATTTTAAGTGTTCTCACCATAAACACAAAAAAAGGTATACATGTGAGGCAATACATATGTTAGACTGTTTTTGATGTATATATCAAAATATAACTTCTTACACCATAAATACAAATTTCACTTATCAATTTAGAAAAATCTAAGCTAAAATTTAAAGTAAATCCCCATTTACAAACAAACCAAAAAACTCGAGTATGACTAGTAGCAAGCATTTCAATAATGAAATTCACATGTTCTGAACATTGCACTAACATTTACTTATTGATAGTGAATTTAAAAGACAGTAGAAAATTATTTAGCACTCACTTTTTCATGTAAACCCTTCCCCAGAGAGTATGTTCTGATAACATCTGATAAAAAAGACCTATTACAACTTAATCCACTAATCTCTTCAACAACTCCACACCATAGGAGTCTGTTGAGGCTACAGGATGTAACCCAGTAGCTACCAGATAAAGCTCTGAAGTTCTGACCTGAGTCCCAATTTGTATATTAAATGTCATAGCATTTAAGTGCGAAATTAATAACCTTTTGATTTACATTTTGAGAAATTCATACCAGTATGTAAATAAGAAGTACATGGAGTTCAATAGGGTAATCTTCCAAGTCCTTAGTTTTATTCCAGCCCTTCATATAACAGGATCAGTAATAGAAGAGAGGACAAGCAAGGCTTGTAAAAAAGAGTCATGGCCAAAAATATATTATCCATATACTTTGAATTTGTCTTTTATTAAACTTTTATTTAATGAATATAAATTTTCAAAGTACAGCTTATGGATTACATTGGCTTCCCTCCTCCCATAACTTCCCTCCCACCCGCAACCCTCCCCTTTCCCACTCCCTCTCCCCTTCCATTCACATCAAGATTCATTTTCAATTCTCTTTATATACAGAAGATCAGTTTAGTATATATTAAGTAAAGATTTCAACAGTTTGACCCCATATAGCAACACGAAATAAAAAAATACTGTTGGAGTACTAGTTATAGCATTAAATAGCAGTGTACAGGACATTAAAGACAGAGATCCTACATGATATATTTTTTAAAAATTAATTAATTTTCTATGCCATTTCCAATTTAACACCAGGGTTTTTATTTCATATCCAATTATCTTTATATACAGAAGATCGATTCAGTATATAATTAGTAAAGATTTCATCAGTTTGCACCCACATAGATACACAAAGTGTAAAAATACTGTTTCAGTAATAGTTATAGCATCACTACACATTAGACAACACATTAAGGACAGATCGCACATGAGATGTAAGTACACAGTGACTTCTGTTGCTGACTTAACAATTTGACACTCTTGTTTATGGCGTCAGTAATCTCCCTAGGCTCTAGTCATGAGTTGCCAGGGCTATGGAAGCCTTTAGAGTTTGCTGACTTTGATCTTATTCCTATAGGGTCATAGTCAAAGTGGAAGTTCTCTCCTGCCTTCAGAGAACGGTACCTCCTTCTTTGATGGCCCTGTTCTTTCCACTGGGATCTCACTCACAGAGATCTTTCATTTAGGTCTTCTTTTTTTTCTTTTCCATGGTATCTTGGCTTTCCATGCCTACAATACTCTCATGGGCTCTTCAGCCAGATCCGAATGCCTTAAGGGCTGATTCTGAGGCCAGAGTGTTGTTTAGGACATCTGCCATTCTATGAGTATGCTGTGTATCCCGCTTCCCATGTTGGATCCTTCTCTCCCTTTTTGATTCTATCAGTTAGTATTAGCAGACACTAGTCTTGTTTGTGTGATCCCTTTGACTCTTAGACCTATCAGTGTGATCAATTGTGAACTGAAATTGATCACTTGGACTAGTGAGATGGCATTGGTACATGCCACCTTGATGGGATTGTATTGGAATCCCCTGGCACATTTCTAACTCCACCATTTGGGGCAAGTCCGATTGAGCATGTCCCAAATTGTACATCTCCTCCTTCTCTTTTTCCACTCTTAAATTTAACAGGGATCACTTTTCAGTTAAAATTTAAACACCTAAGAATAATTGTGTGTTAATTACAGAGTTCAACCACTAGTACTAGAACAACAACAACAAATACTAAAAAGGATTGTACATTGTACATCTAGAGTCAGGACAAGAGCTGATCAGGTCATTGTTTCTTATAGTGTCCATTTCACTTCAACAGGTTTCCCCTTTGGTGCTCAGTTGTCACCGATCAGGGAAAACAAATGATATTTGTCTCTTTGGGACTGGCTTAATTCACTCAGCATGATGTTTTCCAGATTCCTCCATCTTGTTGCAAAAGACCGGGTTTCATTGTTTCTTACTGCTGTATAGTATTCTATGGAGTACATGTCCCATAATTTCTTTATCCAGTCTATGGTTGATGGGCATTTGGGTTGGTTCCAGGTCTTAGCTATTGTGAATTGAGCTGCAATAAACATTAATGTGCAGATGGCTTTTTTATTAGCCAAATTAATTTCCTTTGGGTAAATTCCAAGGAGTGGGATGGCTGGGTTGTATGGTAGGGTTATGTTCAGGTTTCTGAGGAATCTCCAGACTGACTTCCATAGTGGCTTAACCAGTTTGCATTCCCACCAACAGTGGGTTAGTGTCCCTTTTTCCCCACATCCTCTCCAGCATCTGCTGTTGGTAGATTTCTGAATGTGAGCCATTCTCACCGGGGTGAGGTGAAACCTCATTGTGGTTTTGATTTGCATTTCTCTGATTGCTAGTGATCTTGAACTTTTTTTTCATGTGTCTGTTGGCCATTTGGATTTCCTCTTTCGAAATATGTCTATTGAGGTCCTTGGCCCATCTCTTAAATGGGTTGTTTGTTCTGTTGTTGTGGATTTTCTTGATTTCTTTGTAGATTCTGGTTATCAACCCTTTATCTGTAGTAGAGTTTGCAAATATTTTTTTCCCATTCTGTCGGTTGCCTCTTCACTTTCCTGACTGTTTCTTTTGAAGTACAGAAACTTCAATTTGATGCAATCACAAATGTTAATTTTGGTTTTGACTGCCTGTGCTCCTGGGGTCTTTTCCAAGAAGTCATTGCCTGTACCTATATCTTGCAGTGTTTCTCCAATGCTCTCTAATAATTTGATGGTTTTGGGTCGTAGATTTAAGTCTTTAATCCATGTTGAGTGAATTTTTGTGTAAGGTGAAAGTAGGGGTCTTGCTTCAAGCTTCTGCACGTGGAAATCCAATTTTCCCAGCACCATTTATTGAATAGACTGTCCTTATTCCAGGGATTAGTTTTGGATCTTTGATCAAATATAAGTTGGCTGTAGATGTTTGGATTGATTTCTGGTGTTTCTATTATGTTCCATTGGTCTATCCATCTGTTTCTGTACCAGTACCATGCTGTTTTGATAACAACTGCCCTGTAGTATGTCCTGAAGTCTGGTATTGTGATGCCTCTGGCTTTGTTTTTGTTGTACAAGATTGCTTTCGCTATTCGAGGTCTTCTGTGTCTCCATATGAATTTCAGCATCATTTTTTTTTTGACAGGCAGAGTGGACAGTAGAGGGAGACAGAGAGAAAGGTCTTCCTTTTTGCCGTTGGTTCACCCTCCATGGCCGCCGCGGTAGGCGCGCTGCGGCCGGCACACCGCACTGTTCCGATGGCAGGAGCCAGGTGCTTCTCCTGGTCTCCCATGGGGTGCAGGGCCCAAGAATTGGGCCATCCTCCACTGCACTCCCTGGCCACAGCAGAGAGCTGGCCTGGAAGAGGGGCTACCAGGACAGGATCGGTGCCCTGACCGGGACTAGAACCCAGTGTGCCGGTGCCGCAAGGCGGAGGATTAGCCTGTTAAGCCAGGGCGCCAGCCTTCAGCATCATTTTTTCCAGATCTGAGAAGAAGGTCTTTGGTATCTTGATTGGTATTGCATTGAATGTATAAATTGCTTTTGGGAGAATAGACATTTTGATGATATTGATTCTTCCAATCCATGAGCATGGAAGATTTCTCCATTTTTTGGTATCTTCTATTTCTTTCTCTAAGGTTTTCTAGTTTTCATTGTAGAGATCTTTAACGTCCTTGGTTAAGTTTATTCCAAGGTATTTGATTGTTTTTGTAGCTATTATGAATGGGATTGATCTTAGAAGTTCTTCCTCAGCCGTGGCATTGCCTGAGTATACAAAGGCCGTTGATTTTTGTGCATTGATTTTATATCCTGCTACTTTGCCAAACTCTTCGATGAGTTCCAGTAGTCTCTTAGTAGAGTTCTTTGGGTCCCCTAAATAAAGAATCATATCATCTGCAAAGAGGGATAGTTTGAGTTCTTCCTTCCCAATTTGTATCCCTTTAATTTCTTTTTCTTGCCTAATAGCTCTGGCTAAAACTTCCAGAATTATATTAAATAGCAGTGGTGAGAGTGGGCATCCCTGTCTGGTACCAGATCTCAGCGGAAATGCTTCCAACTTTTCCCCATTCAATAGGATGTTGGCCATGGGGTTTTCATATATTGCTTTGATTGTATTGAGGAATGTTCCTTCCATACCCAGTTTGCTTTGGGTTTTCATCATGAAAGGGTGCTGTATTTTATCAAATGCTTTCTCTGCGTCTATTGAGAGAATCATATGTTTTTTCTTCTGCAGTCTGTTAATGTAGTGTATTACGTTGATTGTTTTGCGAACGTTGAACCATCCCTGCATACCAGGGATAAATCCCACTTGGTCTGGGTGGATGATCTTTCTGATGTGTTGTTGCATTCTATTGGCCAGAATTTTATTGACTATTTTTGCATCTATGTTCATCAGGGATATTGGTCTGTAATTCTCTTTCAATGGTGCATCTTTTTCCGGCTTAGGAATTAAGGTGATGCTGGCTTGATAGAAAGAATTTGGGAGGATTCCCTCTTTCTCGATTTTTTTGAATAGTTTGAGAAGAATTGGAGTTAGTTCTTCTCTAAATGTCTGGTAGAACTCAGCAGTGAATCCATCTGGTCCTGGGCTTTTCTTTGTTGGGAGGGCCTTTATTACTGATTCAATTTCTGTGTCAGTTATGGGTCTGTTTAGGTTTTCTATGTCTTCCTGGCTCAATTTATGTAGGTTGTATGTGTCCAAGAATCTGTAGTAGGTGATAACTTTCTAAAACCAAAATTCAAGCCTTAGAATTGGGTATTATGTCCTTCCCTCTTTATCACTCTGCTACAAGCTAATAAACAAATCACTAATACTTGCACATACACTTTCCTCTTGAGAGAAAAGGAAAGTTGTGATGATAGGCAGGTTTCACCTTAAACTTGGAAAAGTTTTATGCTCTTGATGTTTTGACATTTCAGGGAAAATAAGTACTTTGAGATAAGCCATGCGTCATAATTGCCTCATTCGTGGCTAACTGACCCTGCTGGGTTCAGACCTTCAATTACCCAAGCAGCAGGGAGGAACTGATATGCTTGTTTCTCTCCATTGCCAAGAAATATCCTAATAAAGTGTGCTTCAAAGCAACCCATTCTAAGACATTTTCATCAATTTCTAGGTTTTGAATTATAAGAAAAACAACTGAGAAATACATATCATTTCCTAAAATATTTAAAGCATATAGTAAATGAGAGTTTCAGAGGTAATTTTTCTGATCATGTTCAGCTCATCAAGATAACTCAGGCCTTTATTAGATGAGGCCAGCTATTATGTGATAATTTAAGAGTGTCCTTGTTTCCGGAAGTGTTTAGGGTTGTAGGGAGGTTCCACTCCAGAATACAAAAGCATATTATGGTGACAGCTGTTTAGTTTCCCTGTAATATTGTGGGTCATAGCTGGCCTGCTGTTTCTCATTTAATTAAATGGGAAACTGCAAGCAAACTGCTAATCATTCTGTAATAATGGGGACAGTAATTTGATCCTACAGAAAATAGAAAGTAAGATGCTCTCTTCATCTTTTTCCAAGAACTTAGAAGTCTAGTCTAGGGAAAGACTATGGGCCCAAGGTGAGTTCTTTCTGAACTTGTCACATCCAGCCCCTGACGGTGGACCTGGCCTATATCCAATTGCTCTGCTATTTTACTTCACCATTTGTAGATGAGGCTAAATAGACTGAGAATCTCTAATGAAACCAGTCTCATAGTAATTAATGCACTAGTATCTGTGAACTACCCAAACAGGAAAAAAAATGCAAAAGTTTTCCATAAAGGCAAATAAAATCATTTTGCATCAGATGAGAGTGTGTAGTACTACAGGAGACTAGAACAACAAATACATTTCAAAGGTGATGAATCAGCAAAATGGATCATATTTTATCTTAGAGAGCCAACCTGTCAGCCAATTTTGAAATGATAAACAATCTCTGATTTTCCCCCTACCCTTTACACCATATCAAAAGCTACAAATTTTCCACCAATTTCCATTCATTCCCTTTCACAAGAAGGGCTGCTCCAGTGTCCTAAGAATGTTAAATGAATATTGAAGGGAGTATAGATGATCCTGTAAATAACTAATTCCCTATGGGCTTTCATTGGCAGAATAAGGACAAACAATTTTTTTATTAGCAAATAAGCCATATTATTTCACTTTCCCTCATGAGAACAACAGGTATCCAGCCCAGGCATGTGATTACTAATAACTGTTTCCACTAGTCTAGCTTACCAAATTGATTATTATTATTTCATGTATTAGAATAAAGGATAAATTGGTTCCACAAAGGGTACAAAAAGAATGTGCCTTGAAGAGAATACATGTTTTTCACTCTTTTCTAAAGTTCATAAACCGTCAAACTGACTAGATGGTTATACTCACACTCAGAGATGTATGTTCCTTCCTTTTTGTTTTTTGTTATTTTTTTAAAGATTCATTTATTTACTTGAAAGTCAGAATTACACACAGAGAAGGAGAGGCAGAGAGAGGCCTTCCATCCGCTGGTTCACTCCCCAATTGGCCACAAAAATTGGAGCTGGGCCCATCTGAAGCCAGGAGCCAGGAGTTTCTTCCGGCTCTCCCATGCAGGTGCAGGAGCCCAAGAACTTGAGCCATCTTGTACTGCTATGGCCTGGGAAAGCAGAGAGCTGGATGGGAAGTGGAGCAACTGGGACTCAAACCGGCACACATATGGGATGATGGTACTGCAGGCAGCAGCTTTACCCACTACACCACAGTGCTGGCTCCCATTCTTCTTACTCTACCATGCTCTAAGGCATTGCCATAGATTGTAAGCTTAATACTAGGTTAGTAACATACTCATGTTCTACCCTATGAGAATGGAAAGTATAGAGAAAACTATTTTCATTTAAAAATTAAGACAGATGTTGCATTTATCACTTCTGTACATATACCATATCTGATGATTCAGTCACAGGGTCTGGAAAGCTGTATGATGTAGTCTATATTTGAACAGTTGGATTAACTCTACTACTTTGAAAGAGATTTTGTTAGATAACAATTTTCTCTATACCTATGGGGGACTGGCATATCTAATTAAAATCACAAATAGCTAATATAATTGAATTCATTCTAAAGGAAAAATCTTATCTCCTCCAATCTCTCACCCTTATAATCAATAAGGAGGCTTACAAATAACTTACTTCCATTTTAGGACATTCAGAATGTTGATACAATAGGAAGGCAGGGCTTCTTGTAGATTTAGAGAGTCAGACATCAAAGGGGAATCTGATGAGGGCTGTGGAGGTTGGAGTCTTCTATTTTATTTTGCCAGATCAGAGATTAATTGCCAAGAATATTTATGTATGCACCACTTTAAGCTATATGTTAGAATACTATTTTATGATATAGGAACTCTAAGGAAGGCAGCTGACATCCAGGTAAAACAAGACTCTGTATGGAAGAACTATTTCCTAGTTTTGAAATTTTATAGGATATGTGCAATAATTAACTCAGAAGTTTTAACATCATGCAGGTATGCAAAGACAATCAGGATTCAAGTCTTTTGGAAAATAAGTTCACCTAATCTTTGACTTCTTATTCACTCATAAAACTCCTAGATGCATGTTGGAGATCAAGGTGCTTAGGCTAGTTTTAATAATCTGGAAATATGACATTTGTTTTAATAAAACTTAAGCAATGAGTGGAACTACATTTATATTCAGTTGGTCAGATGTCTCAATATTAACTAAGTCTGAGAAATTTATTTGGAAAACCTAACCCTGTGTATTTCCTCCTCTTGCTAATTTACTCCTGTTAAACCAGCTATGCATTACTATAACAAAATATCTAAGACAAGTTCTTTATGAAATAAAGATAGGTTTATTTAGTTAAGTTTTGGAGGTTCAACTACATGGCACCTGCATGGGCACAGTTCTTCTAAGGATTGCATGGGGAATGTCAGATGGCCATGGCTGGAGTGCATTTTGGAGCATAGAGGGCTCAGAATGAGATTCCACAATTCCCTTTATTTTTTATTTATATAAAGGGAACAAATTTCATAATATAAAGTTTTAAGAACATAATGACATTTCCTACCCTACTCTTCTATGCCCCCATTCTTGCCCTTCCCCCTCCATCCTTATTTTTCTTTTAATTTTTACAATGACATACTTTCAATTTACTGTGAAATCACAAGCTTAACCCTCCACTAAATAAAGAAGTCAACAAGTAGTAATTAGAAAAAAAAATTATTCTTAAGAGTTCAGACAAAGACTATAATCAATAATCAAGTCTAGAATGTCAATTTCCCTCATACATTACATTTTTTGTGTGCTCTGTGTATTAGCTACCACAAATCGGAAAACATATGATATTTGTCTTTTGGGGATGGGCTTATTGCATTAAACATAATGGTCCCCAGTTGCATACATTTTGTTGGGACACAATTCCCTTTAAAAGCATGCCCTCAAGTCCCTAAGGATTTTGCATTCGGCCTCACTTCACTAAAACTTCACCACTCCCCAAAACTGCCACCCTGGCTACAAGCTTTTAACATATTGACTTTTGGGAGTTCCCCAAGCCAATACTTAAACCATAGCACATTCTTACAAGATTAAATAGCAGTCAGTTTGCAGCAAATCTTCCCCCACTTTATCTTGGTTAATTCTCTCTGGTGATTTCTTAATAAGTAAACTATCCTTTTTTTCTTGTGGCATAATTTATCAGTCCCAGAACTAGAGTGAGAAAACAGATCAGATTCAAGGACTTCTGAAAGTTCATGGAAAACATATATAATGAAAACATTTATGCATGGATTAAAAAACTTTTTGCAATAAAATAAACTTATCTTGTAAATCAATTTTTCCATGAGCTTTTCAAAGTACCCTTTAATGTGTAGCTTGTGGTGGGTAGAACAGACACTGTGTTAAAATTTAAAATGACTCCACTCTTTTAACCTTTTTATACTTCAAGTGGTAGTTGTGGGCGGGTGGGGGGAGGATTATAGGGCTATCAGTGGCACAAAGAGAGCTAGGAAAGCTGAGGTCTATAAATTTTGCTACATTTTTAGACTACTGAAAGCTACAAGAAAGTTTACATAGTGTTCTGGATTTGTCTGTACCCTTGGCAGCATAGCCACAGATCTGGCCTTCACTATGATCCCCTTTCTTTTCTTTGTTAGAAGCAGATAGGTAAATTAACATGCTAGCAATATTTAACTGAAGCTCACTTGTAAAATTGTAGTGATATGGCCTGAGTACCATGTTATGAATTTTATTATAGCAGAAATCAGATGAGAGATTTTTTCAGAGGTGCCTTTTTTAACAAGCACAATAAAAACAAAATCTATTCTTTGAAGCACTGAAAGAAAGTAATTTGTTTTGAAAGCTTTCTAGGACATCCTTTTATAACAAGCACTGAGATTCAATAGTATAGAACCAATGCTCACACTTTAAATCTTCAACACAGAGAACGAAAATTGTCTCCTTCCTGTTGTAATCCAAATGAAACTGAATGTGATTAAAGATGGAAGGCACTTTTGCATCACTGCCTGCAGAGCACTGCCAGCCAATTTTCAAAATGTTCAGCCAATGAGTGAATGACAAGCATAAGAGATGGTGAAACTGCATACAAATGGATATGGTTCTGTCATCTGCACAGTACAAGAATGCTAAACCTCTTCTGATTGACACCATAGCATGAGTATTTGTAAATTAAGAATCCTATCCTGAATCTGAACTATTCCATAGCCATGTTTTTAACAGAATATTATTTTATTTAATTATCTGCAAAAGTGATTCTAGCCAAAGCAGAATGAGAAAAGGGGGAAAAATTAAAGGATTTAATATAATCACTATAAGTAATTTAGAAGTTAGATCATCAGTATCTACATAAAGGTGTCTATGTGTGTATGTGAGTGTGCAGTTCACAAAACTATTTACTAACCAATTATTTTATTCAATTACGATTATCTTGTTTATTACAGCTTAGTACAATACATGTCACATAGTGGAGGTTAAATATACGTTCAACTCCAGTAAGCTTTTCTCAACTCCTGTATGCTTTTGTTATGGGTATATTCACCAAATACCAGTCAAAAACCAATGCTTATCAAAATAACTAGCTTTTTAAGCTAAATTGTGTTATTCCAACTAGAAAAATTCAGTAAGTAAACCAACTGTTTTGGATATTTGAATTTTCAATATCTAAATATCCATATACCTTGAATTCTTTTGTAAAAATGCTCCTCAAAGAGTGTTAGTTTTCTATTGGGATCTCCTAAGAGTTCTTCCTAGCATGAAGAATGCCCTACAGATGTTTTTTGATACTTTATTTTGAATTCATTCTTTGGGCAGGGGGTCTAAAAGTGAAATCATCCTTCCTTCTGGCAGTTAGCAAGCTTTTATGTTTAAATACTGAGGTTGGTTAGGAGGAAAAAAAAATAAAAGGAAATAAAAAGGTTACATATAGGGCCAGGCAAATAGTCTCATTAGTTCTCGAACAGCATTTTCTAAAGATAAATGCATATATTTGCAGCTTTCAGTTTGACAAAAAAAAATGTAGCTTTGGTTTGTGCAAACCCTAGTAAACAGGTGGTAACAAAGGACAAATTAGAAAGTATTTTAAAATGGACTAAAGGAGTATTTGCTGGCTTCAACAGATAATAAGCTGTTTTCTAGAATACAATTATAGTTTATCTGATTTCATTGAGTTCTGTGCAGTTTTTTTTTTTTTTTCATCTTTAAACTATTACAAGGGATACAGGAACTCACACTGACACAAGCTTTTTTTGTCCTTAGAAATGCAAATGTTTCCTGTATAATGGAGTTGATTACAACTCCTCTCTCTCTCCCTCTCTCTCTCTCTCTCCACACACACAAATATACATGCACACATTTGAATTATCTAATAATTTTATTAACAAAGTAAAATGTTAGACATTTGTCTTATAGTTATGCTAGGGTTATTATAATGATCTTTCATAATTTGTCGTTTTACGGTTGTGGAGATAGTATAGAGATGTCTGGATTCACTTGACAGAGTGAAGTATATTGCAGTACTGCTGAAGCCCCCTCATTGGAGGCTTAATACTCTTCTTTTAACTCTGCTGAACCACAGCAGTGTTAATCTAGGGCTAATTATTCACATGACTAAGAAGTAAGATGAAAGGATTTAACCAGGGAAAGCTCCTGGGCATTGGCTGTAGTAATGATTTTTTTGGGTATCACACCAGGAGCTCAGACGGCAAGTGAAAAAATTGATAAAGGAGACTATATCAAGCTACAAAGCTTCTACACAACAACGGAAACAATCCACAAAAAAATGATAATCTTACAGATTGGGAAAATTTTCAAACTATGTATCTGATAAGGAGTTAATATTGAAAATTTATTAATGTATAACACTCATTAGTGGAGAAACACACAACTCCATTTAGAAATGAATAAAATATATGAGTAACAGTTCTTGAAAGAAGACATGGAAATGGCTAACAGGTATGCAAAATATTCCCGGCATCTTTAACCATCAAAGGAAAGAAAATCAAAACTATGAGATATCACTTCATAGAAGTTAGGAAGGCTATTATCAAAATGTCAAAAGATAACAAATCCTGGTGAGGGTGTGGAGAAAAGGAAAATAATGTACTCTGTTGGTGTGAATGCAAACTGATACAGCCATTATGGAAAACAGTATGTAGGTTCTTAAATAAATTAAAAATAAAATTACCATGTGACCTAGAAATTCATCTTCTGAGCATATATATGCCCAAAGAATAAAATCACTATTTCATAAAGATATCTGCACTCCATGTTCATTGCAATATTATTCACAATAATTATGAAAACTAAGTACTCATCAATGGATAAATGAGTAAATTGTAGCACATACAAGCATACTTCAAAACGTTCATGGAAAACATATTTCAAAGGTAAGTATATTTTGGTGCAAAAAGTTTTGAGATGCAGTCATACAAATGATCTTCAAAAAGTTAATGGAAAATTTGGTTTACAAAAGGCCTATACATGGATTTCAATTTTTTTCACATAAAAATATCTTTTTTAAAACCTAGAAGCCTTTTATATAAGGCATAGAAACTTCAAGCATTTCATATATACAAATTTAGGAACATAGGAATTATTCTCTCCCTACCCTCTCTCCCCCACCTGCACTCCTGCCCTTCTTCCTACTCCCTCTTCTATTCCCGTTCTTACTTTTTACTAAGATCTATTTTCAATCAACTTTATACACATAAGATTAACCCTACACTAAGTAAACAGTTCAACAAATAGCATGGGAAAAAAAAAAAAGTTCCTCAGCAGTTAAGACGAGGTCTGTTCAAAGTCATTGCATCTCAAAGTGTCCATTTCACTTCTATAGATTACCTTTTAAATATTCTATTAGATACTACAGATCAGGGGAAATATATGGTATTTGTCTTTTTGGGATTGACTTAATTCACTAAGTATAATGGTTTCCAGTTGCATCCGTTTTGTTTCAAACAACAGGATTTCTTTTTAAAAAGATTTATTACACAGAGAGAGAAGGGAGAGGCAGCGAGAGAGCGAGGTCTTCCATCCACTAGTTCACTCCCCAGATGGCAGCAACTGCTGGAGCTGTGCCGATCCGAAGCCAGGAGCTTCTTCAGGGTCTCCCACGTGGGTGCAGGGGCCCAAGGACTTGGGCCATCTTCCACTGCTTTCACAGGCCATAGCAGAGAGCTGCATTGGAAGTGGAGCAGCCAGAACTCTAACTGGTGCCCATATGGGATGCTGGCACCGCAGGCAGCGGCTTTACCCACTACGCCACAGCCCGGCCCCAACTTTTTGGTTTTTTTTTATCACTGTGTAATATTCCAGGGTGTACATATACCATAATTTCTGTATGCAGTCTTCAGTTGATGGACATCTGGGTTGGTTGATTCCATACCTTAGCTATTGTGAATTGAACTGCAGTGCTGAGTTCCAGTTTCTCTGCTTCCAATCCAGCTTCTGGCTACTGCACCTGGGAAGGTAGCAGAAGATGGCACAAATACTTATGTCCTTGCTATCCATGTAGGAGAACAGGATGAAATTCCTGACTCCTAGCTTCAGCCTGGACAGACTTGGCTGTTGTAGCCATTTGTGGAGTGAAACAGGGGATAGAAGATTCTCTCTCATTCTCTCTCTGTTGTTCTGCCTTTCAAATAAATCTTCTAAAAAAACAAAAACAAAAACAAGGTTGTATTGGTTGAGACTCATGCTAAATGAGTAGATTTTAGTTGCTCTTATCAGAAAAACAGTGAGTGTGTGTTACTGGACATCTTAATTTGCTTCATTGTAGAAATTTTTTATATCTGCATGTATCTCATAACATCATGTTGTATATCTTAAACATACACAGTAAGATTTTTTTTAAATGAATGAAAATTAAAGTCAGAGGGTGAATTCAGCCTCTGTGTGTGTCTGTGTGTGTATATCTGTCTGTCTTCTCTTTCTCTATTTCCCTTCCACTGTCTATTATGAAATGATGTAGTAAGGCCCTCACAAGATGCTGGCCCCTTAATCTCGTTCTTCCCAGCATCTATAATTATGAGAAATAAAGTTTTGTAAGCTATGAATTACCCAGTCTATGATATTCTGTTATGTAGCAGCACAAAATAGACTAAAACAATTCCCACTGCACTCAGAACAATGCCTGGAATATAATAAGCCCCCGAATTGTTTTATAACATAAAACAAAAATATACAATTGAGTACTAGGCATCTCTATGTACTCAATGGGGAAAGACTTACTTGACTTCTTCCATTTCTGTGACCTCTCACAATCATCACACTCAGTTTATTTTACTGACTAAATGTTTATTAAAACCATCATTTTCTTTATAACTAACTCTCCTGACTGTAGGCTATTACCTAAGCCGCCTTCTTTCCGCTGTTGGAGCCACTTGAGGAGTGAACCAGCAGATGGACGATCTCTCTCTCTTTCTCCCTCTGACTTGCAAATAAGTAAATTTTTAGAAAAAAATCTATGCAATAGTAGCTCAGAATGAAGTACAGCACTTACAACATTATAAAAGGATGAGTAATGTGCTAAGATATTTAGGATATATGAAAAAGACAATTGTTTGTTCATGTAAAGTGACTAAGAACACCAGTTCTGTACTGATTTTTCAGTGTCATCTTGGGAGAACAACTTCTGACTATTCTCTGCCCCCCTTTTTTTAAAAAAATATTTATTTGAAAGTCAGAGTTACACACAGAGAGAGCAGAGGCAGAGAGAGAGGTCTTCCATCTGATGGTTCACTCCCCAATTGGCTGCAACAGCTGGAGCTGAACTGATCTGAAGCCAGGAGCCAGGAGCCAGGAGCCAGGAGCTTCTTCTGGGTTTCCCACGTGGGTGCAGGGGCCCAAGGACTTGGGCCATCTTCTACTGCTTTCCCAGGCCATAGCAGAGAGCTGGAGTGTAAGTGGAGCAGCCGGATCTTGAACCAGCATCCATATTGGATGCTGGTGCTTCAGGCCAGGGCATTAACCCGCTGCACCACAGCGCCGGCCCTTTTTTTTTTCCCCACTTTTCAAAACTCCTCAAATTGCTCCAAGTGTCACTTCAAATTGAAAATAATCAGTGTTCTAAGTCAGTGATCATAACACATGGATTGCCAGGTGCTATCATTTTTAACAGTAAATCAACATTTATTTCAGTTGTGCTTAGGCAATTTGTTGATGGAAACTTTCCCAAGTTGTCACAATGATTTCCAAGAACCCTCAAGCAAATGGCAAGTCTAAAAGAATAACACTGACTATTAAAGATGTCCTGAACTAGACTATTGATGAGATTAGTTAATGAGATTAGTTAATTAGACTTGTCAAGTTTCTCATTGTTCCAGGTGTTATTTCAGTATCAATTACAGCAGTGGATTCTGCTGACTTACCGATGGGAACACAATGTAAAATTATATTTCATAAATTTCAAAGCTTAGTGAAACATCACCCACCTTCCCTATCTCCCAAATAGTTTACAAAGCTAACCAAGAGCGGCCTGTACTGTGGCTTACTGTGTAAAGCCACATCCTTCAGTGCCAGCATCCCATGTGAGCTCCAGTTCAAGTCCTGGCTGCTCCACTTCCGCTCCAGCTCCCTGCTAATGCACCTGGGAAAGCAGCAGAGGATGGTCCAAGTCCTTGGGCCCCTGTACCCACATGGGAGACCTGGAAGAGGCTCTTGGCTTTGGATATGCCCAGCTCCAGCCATTGGGGCCATTTGGGGAGTGAACCAGCATATGGAAGATCTCTTTCCTTCTATGCTTCTTCCTCTATGTAACTCTGGCTTTCAAATAAAGAAAAAAATCTTTTTTCAGAAAAAAAAGCTAATCATGAGTTATCTTGTTTCAGTCATGTGTGTCTCATTTTTTTTAAATGAGACATAATGTTTGTTAGAAACTATGAACATTGGACACAGAAGGTATGAGACTATAATTTAGGTCATGAGAACTGTGTCACAGAAGATGCAGGATAGAGAAATATCATGTTAGTCAGCTGCAAAGACATCATTCCTCACTATCATTATTTCAGTAACTTTCCATGTCCACAGAACAAGCTCAGGCAGCTATATTTTTTTGTTATCTATGCCATCTATGCCACATTCATTCACTTAATTCTTACAACAATGTATATGAGAAGTTCTATTATTTTTAAAACTTAGGAGAGTGAGGATCAAAAAAGACTAAGTTATTTGTCTAAATTTTTTTTGACAGTCAGAGTGGATAGTGAAAGAGACAGAGAAAGGTCTTACTTTTTGCCACTGGTTCACCCTCCAATGGCCACCGCAGCTGGCACGCTGTGGCCAGCCCACCGCGGTGATCCGAAGGCAGGAGCCAGGTGCTTATCCTGGTCTCCCATGTGGGTGCAGGGCCCAAGGACTTGGGCCATCCTCCACTGCACTCCCGGGCCATAGCAGAGAGCTGGCCTGGAAGGGGGGCAACCAGGACAGAATCCAGCGGCCCGACCGGGACTAGAACCCGCTGTGCCAGCGCCACAAGGCAGAGGACTAACCTAGTGAGCCGCGGCGCCAGCCTTTGTCTAAATTTATGTACTTACATCCCATGTGGGATCTGTCCTTAATGTGTTGTCTAGTGTGCAGTGATGCTATAACTAGTACTGAAACAGTATTTTTACACTTTGTGTTTCTGTGTGGGTACAAACTGATGAGATCTTTACTAATTATACACTGAATTGATCTTCTGTATATAAAGATAATTGGAAATGAAAAAAAAAACCTAGTGTTAAATTGGAAATGGCATAGAAAATTAATTTTTAAAAAAATTATTATATAGGATCTCTGTCTTTAATGTGCTGTACACTGTTATTTAATGCTATAACTAGTACTCCAACAGTATTTTTTTCACTTTGTGTTGCTATATGGGGGTAAAGTGTTGAAATCGTTACCTAATATATACTAAACTGATCTTCTGTATATAAAAAGAATTGAAAATGAATCTTGATGTGAATGGAAGGAGAGGGAGCGGGAAAGGGGAGGGTTGCGGGTGGGAGGGAAGTTATGGGAGGGGGGAAGCCATTGTAACCCCTAAGCTGTACTTTGGAAATTTATATTCATTAAATAAAAGTTTAATAAATGAAAAAATAAATAAATTTTAATAAATGACTAAGTCAGATTGGAAGTCAGAATTTCTATTTACCCATTAAGCCTATATATTTTTTCTACATGCATCCCCCCCCCTTTCAGTGAAAAACAAATCCACTGTTTTCTCAGGTCACAGACATTAGTGGAAGATCATAGGTATATGTGTATGTGTGTGTGTGTGTGTATTTGCTAAAGTAATTTAATGAGATTTTGAAAATATGTATTTGTAATTCATAAGATTCATTTAACTCAAAAGCAGAATAGGTTTTAAATATGATAAGGAGTTTTACCCATAAAATGACAAAATGATGACTGTTTTAGATTTATTTTGGTGCATTACATAATGATTGACTGTAACTTTAGCTCAACATAGTTGCTACTGAAATGTATAACCTTGGGAAAGCATTTCATTATTCTTTGCCTTGGTTTTCTTATTTTTTAAATGAGGAAAAAAATGAGAATAAGGGGCCGACATTGTGGTGTAGTAGGCTAAGCCTCCACCTGTGGCAACAGCATCCCATCTGGGCGACAGTTCCTGTCCTGGCTGCTGCTCATCTGATCCAGCCCTCTGCTATGGCCTGGGAAAACAGTGGCAGATGGCCAAGGTGCTTGCGCCCCTGAACCACTGTGGAAGGCCTGGAAGAAGCTCCTGGCTCCTGGCTCCTCGCTACTGGCTTCGAATCAGCCCAGCTCCGGCCATTGCAGCCATCTGGGGAGTGAACCAGTGGATGGAAGACCTCTCTCTCTGTAACTCTATCTCTCAAATAAATAAATACATTTTTAAAGTGAAGATAATACGGGTGCCTATAAAGTGACATGACAAATGTAAGATGTCATCACAGTGTCTGCAACACAGAAAACACTCAATCAGTTATTATCTTTTAGAAACTATTCACTACTTGCCTTTACATTTTATTGTTTTTTTTTGTCTTCATTTTTATTTACACATAGCCCAAAATATAGCACTGCTCCCTTTCTACTCAAAATAAAATGCATTGACCTAGAAATGAGAATGGTAGAAATGGAGAACAATTATACATATTAGTACATTGACGTGCTTAAGTTTGG
Source organism: Lepus europaeus (assembly GCF_033115175.1). Lineage (NCBI taxonomy): Eukaryota > Metazoa > Chordata > Mammalia > Lagomorpha > Leporidae > Lepus > Lepus europaeus. Next base: position 72,247,534 of record NC_084850.1, on the reverse strand, counting down.
GTAGGTAGGTTGGAATAAGATCACTCCTAGATTTATATGCTAAATTCGCATGTTTACAATTTCCTACATGTAATGAAAATCAATGAAAGTTTTTGATCAAAGCAAGATATGATGATGAATATGATGTCTGGGAAAGCTCAATCTATCAGAAATACGACGTAAACTAGCATTAGTAAAAGCAAAAGACTAAATGCTAATGCAGCTAGAATATAGTTCTCACATTTTTAAAATACATTCAGGGGAAAAATCAAAAGCAATTTACAGATTCAACATGATACCAATCAAAGTACCAAAGACATTCCTCTGAGATATAGAAAAAATGATGCTGAAATTCATATGGAAACACAGGATACCTTGAATAGTTAAAGCGATTTCATATAACAACAACAACAAAAAAAAAAAAAGCCAGAGGCATCACAATACCAGATTTCAATACATACTACAAGGCAGTTATAATCAAAACTGCCTGGTACTGGTACAAAAACAGATGTATAGACCAATAGAACAGAATAGAAATACCAGAAATCATCTACAATCAACTTATATTCGACCAAGGAGCTAAAACTATTCCCTGGAGCAAGGACAGTCTCTTCAACAAGTGGTGGTGGGAAAACTGGATTTCCATATGCAGAGTATGAAGCGAGACTCCTATTTTACCCCTTACACCAAAATCCATTCAAAATTGGTTAAAGACCTAAATCTATTTCCTGATAACATCAAATTATTAGAGAACATTGTGAACCCTGCAAAACATTGGCACTGGCAAAGAGTTCTTGGAAAATACTCTAGAAGCACAGACAGTCAAAGCCAAAATTAACAAATGGGATTACATCAAATTGAGAAGCTTCTGTACTGCAAAAGAAATACTCAGGAAAGTTAAGAGGCAATTGACAGAATGGGAGAAGTTATTGGCAAACCATACAATTGATAAACGATTAATAACCAGAATATATAAAGAGATCCAAGAAACTCAACAAAACAGACAACCCAGTTAGGAAATGGGCAAAGGACTTGAACAGATATTTTTCAAAAAATCCAAATGTCCAGCAGACACGTGAAAAAATGCTCAGGATCACTACCCCTCAGGGAAATGAGGTTTCACCTCACCCCAGTTAGAATGGCTTTCATACAGAAATCAACGAACAACAAATGCTGGCAAGGATGTGGGGAAAAAGCTACCCAAATCTACTGTTGGTGGGAATATAAACTGGTAAAACCATTACAGAGGGGGTCGGCACTGTGGCACAGTGGGTTAATGCCCTGGCCTGAAGTGCCAGCATTCCATATGGGCACCGGTTCAAGACCTGGCTGCTCCACTTCTGATCCAGCTCTCTGCTATGGCCTGGAAAAGCAGTAGAAGGTGGCCCCAAGTCCTTGGGACCCTGCACCCACATGGGAGACCCTGAGGAAGCTCCTGGCTCCTGGCATTGGATGGGCGCATCTCTGGCTATTGCGGCCAATTGGGGAGTGAACCAACAGATGGAAGACCTCTCTCTCTTTGCCTTTCCTTCTCTCTCTGTGTAACTCTTTCAAATAAATACATAAATTTTTTTAAAAACACTATGGAATGCATTTTGGAGATATCTCAGATATCTGAATATATACCTACCCTATGACCTAGCCATCCCACTCCTGGGAATTTACCCAAAGGAGATAAACAAATAAAAGAGTTATCTGCACCCCCATGTTTATTGCAGCTCAATTTACAATAGCCAAGACATGGAATCAACCTAAATGCCTGTCAACCAAAGACTGGATAAAGAACTTATGGGATGTGTACATCATTGAATACTATACAGTGGTAAAAAAAAAATGAAATCTGAAAAGTACTTTATACTTTGTGTTGCTATATGGGGGCAAACTGTTGAAATCTTTATTTAATATATACTAAACTGATCTTCTATATATAAACTAAAGATAATTGAAAATGAATCTTGATGTGAATGGAATGGGAGAGGGAGTCGAGATGGGAGGGTTGCGGATGGGAGGGAAGTTATGGTGGGGGGGAGCCACTTTAATCCATAAGCTGTATTTTGGAAATTTATATTTATTAAGGTTAAAAAAAAGTGAAATCTGGGCTGGCGCCGTGGCTCAACAGGCTAAGCCTCCGCCTAGTGGTGCCGGCACACCGGGTTCTAGTCCCGGTCGGGGTGCCGGATTCTGTCCTGGTTACCCCTCTTCCAGGTCAGCTCTCTGCCGTGGCCTGGGAGTGCAGTGGAGGATGGCCCAAAGTACTTGGTCCCTGCACCCCATGGGAGACCAGGATAAGCACCTGGCTCCTGCCTTCGGATCAGCGTGGTGTGCCGGCCACAGCGTGCTGGCCGCGGCGGCCATTGGAGTGTGAACCAACGGCAAAGGAAGACCTTTCTGTCTCTCTCTCTCACTGTCCACTCTACCTGTCAAAAAAAAAAAAAAAGAAATCTGGTCATTTGCAACAAAATGGAAGAATATGCAAAACTTCATACTTAGTGAAATAAGCCAGTACCAAAGGGACAAATACCATATGTTCTCCCTGATCTGTGATAACTAATAGAGCACCTAAAAGGAAATCTGTTGAAGTGAAATTGACACTTTGAGAAGCAATAACTTGAACAGCACTTGTCTTGACCATCATTCCTATAATATTTCTTTAACTTTTAGCTAATTTCCTAACAGATTTTAATTATGATCAAAGTGACTGCATGGATATTAGAAATGTTTGATTTCATGTATCCAAATCAGAGTTATATGTTCTTTATTAACACAAGCATCATTCAAGATGTATAAATATGGTTAAAATACTAGAAACACCAGAGCAGTTTTCTCTGACATGCAGACATTTGAATGAAAATCTCTAACAAGCATCAGAAGAGTATTTTAAATATTCTAATTCCCTTTAATGTGGGATTTATAGGTAAGAATGAAAACTAGAAAAAAGCCAAGGTCTGGGTTTTTTATAACTTTGAAATATTGTCTTTAGATGCTTTTATATTATTTAAAAGACTACATGCTCTAGAAATTCGCCTTCTATAAAATTAAATCTTTAAGCAATAATTTAAAATACATTATCTGTTGAGGCCATAGGGTACTTTCTGTTTTCTTTTAGGAAGAAGTTAAGGGAATATTCTTGGCTTTGAAGTAGAAAAGGAAATTGAAAATGATTGTAGAGCAGAACTGATCACTGACTGAGAAAAGCACTCGCTGTGCGGCACGATAAATCTAATTCAGACCCTAATATCCTTCTGGGACTAGAAAATGACTATTACTTATGAGTGAGGGGTTTTATAAAGGCATTGCTTATAATGTTTTGCCAAATAACAGATGAAAAACACTATGTTTACCTAAGGTTTCCTTACTGAATACCAGAGGAACATCTTAATGTTCTTAATTAATCAGTGCTTAAGGCAACAGGCATACAAAGAAAGAAAGCAGAATGTTTCTGGGATAGATGGCATTAAAAATAAACAAAAATACAGCCATTATTAAACAGAGTCAATGGTAGTCCTTCAATTAAATATACTGTAATGTGTACAAATTAAGAGAAACAGTGAAATAGTGAATTATATAAATAGGTTTAATAGAAAATAGATTCAGATGTTTCAGAAGTGAAATTAAATGCAGCTAAAACAAAAGAAACACTGTTGTCATAGCCTTGGAGATCTATCTGACTAGTAAAATGCTGTAAGTTACAAATTCTCTTAAGTAATGAACTCTTGTACCTTACGGTTAACTTTTTCAACTGTTGAATAGTATGTACAAGCTGGTCTTAATTTTTCAAGCTTTATTTTAATACATGTTGGCATTCTTTTCACACTAGCAGCTTGGCTGGTTGGTTGGTTGATTGATAAGGAAAAGGTTGTTCATGTGTGTTCCACATTAATACATTCTTATTGTGACTGGTAGCTGATGCTCAATGTTTTGGGGAGATCCTACCACCAATGTTACCGGGCTTCTTTCCATTTCTCCTCCACTGGCCAAATGGTTCTTTTTTTTCTTAGAGGTTTGAAGTGAGGAATGACTCAAGTGAAACTGACTTAACTGACTTTAAAAAGACAAAGCTACTTGAGGAAAGCTTTTTTCTTTTAATTTTGGAAAATAAATGAAGGGTATGAAGAATAAATACTGCCATTTCACCTTGAAAGCAATTAAACAAAATTCAAAAGAATAAAATTTCCATTTTGTTCTACTTCTATTATAACTTTGCTTAATATAATGACAGCTTTTCCAAAGTTATTACTGAAAAAAAAATCATATTTCAGAAACTTTGAGGAAACATTTCTCAGGTTTTTTATATGCTCTTTACCTTGTGCTTTACTCAGATATCAAACACCTGTTTGAGAAAGGTTTTAGAGCCTGACAGCTCTGAAGGGCTATCTAGGTAGCCTTCATAGCATTCCAAAAACGTGCCTTTCAATAGAAAGCCCTGACACCAAGCTGTGTAGCAGTGACAGCTTGTACATTCCATCAAGTCCCAGTACTTTTTTTTTGTCTGACACAAAGGAAAATCTGCATTGTCAATAACCTCGATGAACCTCCCACAGAGCTTCACTCACAGAAGGCTACAGGTACAGTATAATATTGGCAAAAGAAGAAATGAACATATCAAATGGACACCAATGAAAGCTTCTCTGTTCTTGGTTAAGAGGACATTAATGCATACCCTTTAGAATGTGCTAAAATATACATAAAACAGAATGTGCCACCTTAAGCATTTTTAAACGTATAGTTCTGTGATATTAAGTGTATTAATATTGTTGTGCAGCCATCACCACTGTTCATTTCTAGAACTTTGTTCATCATGCAAAACTGAGACTTTATATTATTGAACAATACTTTCCCATTGGCTCTTATTCCCAACCCCTAGAAACCACCATTTTATGTTCTATCTCTGTGAATTTCACTATTCTAAATACTTCAAGTAAATGGAATTATACATTTCTTTTTGTAACTAGCTTATTTCACTTGGCATAATGTCCTCAAAGTTTGTCCATGTTGTGGCATGTGATAGAATTTCCTTTCCTTTTAAGGCTGAATAATTTTCTTTTATATGTATACATCACATTTGTTTATCCATTCATCTAAAAATGAATGTTAGAATATCTTTCACATTTGGCTACTATGAAAAATGCGGCTATGAATATTAGTGTGTGAATACCTCTTCAAGATTTGACTTTCAATTATTTTAGGTATACACATAAGGTGGAATTGCAGGAACATAATGGCAATTCTATTTGCCATTTTTTGAGTAAACATTATACTGTTTTCCATAGCATCTTAAATTCCCAAAACAGAATAAAGCTTCTAGTTTCTCCATATCTTTGCCAATGCTTACAAGAGGCCTTCAAAAAGTTCATAGAAAATGCATATTAGGAAAAAGCTGCAAGAATTTCAAATATTTTGCACCAAAATAAATTTACCATTTGATTCAGCTTTAACCATGGACATTTCAATCTAACTGAATCTTCGTACCCTTTGATCAACATCTCCTTTCCCCCCATACTTTCACCTCCCTCACACTAGTCTCTGGTGATAGCTTGCTATTCTCTGTTTCTAGGAGAGTGACTTTTTCAGACTCCATATATAAATGAGATCATAGAGTATGTGTTTCACTGTGCTTGGTTTATTTCACTAAGCATATATTGTGTTTTCATTTTCATTTATCTCAAGATAAAGATATTTTAAAATTTTCTTTCTGATTTCTACTTCAGCTTGTTGTGTAGGAGTATGCTGATTAATTCACATAGTTATGTGTTTTCTGATTTTTCTTCACTATTCATTCCATTGTAATTGGAAAGGATACATACTTTGAATGATTTTCATCTAAATTCGTAAATTTGTCTAGGCATCTTGTGGATAAGCATTGTTTATACTAGAAAATGTTCCACATTCTCATTTTTCCACTTAAGACAAATATGTATTCTGTTCTTCTTGATTGGAGTGTTATTTTATCTGTTAGATCCATTTGTTCTATGTTGTTGTTCAAGTCCTCTATTTACTTATTGATCACATGCCTCATTATATCTTCTACTATTTTAAGTGGGATATTGACGTCTCTTACTATTATTGTAGTGGTATATATTTCTCTAAAATCCTGTTAATGCTTTATTCATCTATTTAGGAGCTCTGATGTTTGGTTCATGCATATTTATGGATATAGTATCATTTTAAAGAATTGATCCTCTTATTATCTAATATTTTTCTTGATCTCATAAGATTGTTTAGCTTAACATATTTTTTTTCTGATGTTCAAGTATATAGCCCTGTTATCTTTTGGTTAATTATTTTTATGGAATGCCTTTTTTCTATACTTTCATATCAATTATGTATGTACTGACATTTAAGGTAAAACTCATAGACAGCATATATTGGATTCTGTTCTCATACATTTTGGCAATGATTGATTTTGATTAGAGTTCAATCAATTTTCATTATAATTACTGATACAGAAGGATTTATTATCACACTTTATTTATTTTCAGTATGTCTTAAAGCTTTTTTGTCCCTCATTTCCTTCCTTCTTATCTTACTTTTTGTCTAGTTTATTTTCATGTATTTTTTAAAATTTTTAAAACATTTCTAAAAATATAACAGAGAAAGAGACAGAGGTCTTCCATCTGCTGGTTCTCTTCCAAACTGTGTGCAACAGCCAAGTCTGAGCCAGGCCAAAATGTGCTGTGCAGGAGGTTGGAAATCAATCTACGTCTTCTCAGTGGGTGGCAGAGACCCAAGTACTTGAAACATTATCTGCTGCCTCCCAGGGTGCGTATTAGCAAGAAGGTGAAATCATACATGAAGCCTGGACTCTAACTGAAGCACTTCAATACAGGATGCAGACCTCCCAAGTGGCATCTTAACTGCTGTGCTAAATGCCTACTCCATAGTTCATTTTTCATAATGAAATGTCTTCATTGTCTTCTTAATGTGTACATTCTTCAGATACTTTATTTGTGGCTATGATAGGGATTGTGTGTAACATTTTAAACTTGTAGAAATGGCTTTTACACTGATAACAACTTGTGGTTTGGATATGATTTGCCCCTAGTAAAATTCATGTTGAAATTTGATTCCCAAAGAGAGATTCCAAGATGGTGGAATAGGGAGAGAGCTTATTGCTCTAGCTTAGGGGAAGGTAGTTAAAAAAATAAAGTGGAGAGAGTGAAATCTCAGGGAAGAGTTGGGGAGAAAACTGCAGTGGAAACTCTGCACAACTTAGAGGGATGCTGTGGATCTACATGGAGGGTGTGGATGTGCAGCATGAACATGGATACAACACAGGACCCCAGCAGCTGAGAGCCAGCTTTGGAGAGTGAAGTGAGACCAGACTGTAGAAGCCCAAGCCACTGGCAATAAAGCTGTGGGGAAAGCCTGACATGAGTCCAGCTTGGAGCCCAGTGGGGGACAGTGTATCTGCCAATCTAGAGGGAAAAGAGGAGGGCACGTTTCTTTCTCCCTGATCACCCAACAACAGTATTCTGTAACTAGTTGAGAGAGGGCAGGTGCCATTTTGGAAATACATAACAGCTGTGCCAGCAACCAGCAGAAAGGAGATGCCTGAGTTTGGCTGGGAGAATTGAGAGGAGGCTGTGTGCCCATGACTGTGTGAGCCTTATGTGCTGGGACTGTGAAGACTGTTGTTGTGTGGAAAGGCATATGGTGTGGCTAGGTCTTTGGGAAGTTGCTGTGGGCAGCTCCACATGCTCAGTGCCCACTGATTGTGTGGGGAAGGTTATTGTTGTGGGATCCATGTTCACACTGAGTTGAGGACTGCACAGATCCTTTGTATGGATCTGGATGAATATTGCACCTACTTGTGCTAGCGCCCAGGCATCGGTTGCCTTGGAGAAGAGGAGGTGAACATGAGACTATGCCAACAAAGCTGACCAAATCCACCCCTCTGATAAAAAAAGAGATTTACCACATCCAACATGGGTGTCACCTTGTACACACCCCTCACCCTGGAGCTCTGAACAGAGCTCCCTGGCCACACCCACAACACACCTCTAGGTATTCACTGAAAGAGCAGACACTCCATTCAGCCACAAAGGAATAGATAAAAAAATAAAATTTTGTCCATAGATAAAATCCATCAGAGGGGAAAAAAGAAAGCAATAAGTACCTCCACAAATGCATAAAAATAATCACAGAAATTAAAAAAAAAATAAGACACCATGATGCCTTCCAAAGAACAAAACATTTCAATACTAGAATGTGAAGGTGATGAGACTGAAGAAATGCCAGAAATGGAATTAAAAAATCTGATAGTAGGATTACATAGAAGTAATCAGAAGCAAATCCATGAAATAAAGAAATCCATACAGGACATGAATGAAAACTTTCCCACTAAATAGAGATTTAAAAGAGAAACCAAAATGAAATATGAGAAATGAATGTGGTAGAAAGCCTTAAAAACACTCAGTGAGGCAGAAGAAAGAATATTTGAATTAGAAGACAAATCTGGAAATTTTACGGTCAGATCAAGAAGAAGAAGAAGAAAAAGAAGAGAAGAAATTAGAAAAATTAAAAACAGTGTTGGAGATTTATGAGATATTATCAAATGACCCAATATATGGGTCTTAGGAGTTCCTGATGGCATGGAAAGAAAGAATGGATTAGAAGGTGTTTTTAGTGAAATGACAACAAAAAGTTTCCCCAATTTGGAGTAAGATAGGAATGCCCAAATACAGGAAGCACATAAAACTCCTAATAGACATGATGAGAAAAGATCTTCACCATGACACATTGTAGTCAAACTTTCCACATTAAAACAAAAGAATCTAGAATGTCCATGAGAGAAATGCCAAATTACTTTCAAGGGATCACCAGTTATATTCACAGTTGACTTTTCATCAGAAATCTAACAGGCAAGAAGACAATGGCAAAATATATTCCAAGCCTTTAGAGAAAATAACTGCCAATCCAGAATACTGTACCCTGCAAAACTCATTTATGAATGGAGATGAAATAAAGATCTTCCATAACAAACAGAAATTGAACGTATTTGTCACCACTCAACCAGCCTTACAAAAGATGCTTATCAATGTGCTACACACAAAAATAAACATCGTCATCACGATGAAAGAAGGTGAAGGGGCTGGCACTGTGGCTCATCGGGTTAACGCCCTGGCCTGAAATGCCAGCATCCCATAAGGGTGCCAGTTCTAGTTCTGATTGCTCCTCTTCCAATCCAGCTCTCTGCTATGGCCTGAGAAAGCAATAGATGATGGCCCAAGTCCTTGGGCCCCTACATCCACGTGGGAGACCCAGAGGAAGCTCCAGGCTTCTGGCTTTGGATTGGCTCAGCTCCAGCCATTGCAGCCAGTTGGTGAGTGAACCATTGGATCCTAGCTTTTTAAAAGAAATGTTAATAGATGTAAAGGAAGACATAGCCCCCAATACCATAGCAATGGCAAATTTCAACAACCCACTCTCAAGTGATGGACAGATCAACCCAACAAAAAATCAGCAAAGAAACAACAGACTTAATTGACACTATAGAACAAATAGAAATAACAGATATCTACAGCACTTTTCATCCCACATTTGCAGAATACCCATTATTATCTGTGCATGAACCTTTCTCTAGGATAGACCACATGCTAGGCCATTAAGCAAGTCTCAGCAAATTCAAAAGAATTGAAATCAAACCATGCATCTTGTCATACTGCAATGAAATGAAGCTTGAAATCAACAACTCAAGAATCTCTAGAACATGTGCAAACATGGAAACTGAATAACATGCTCCTGAATGTACAGTGGCTGCCTACATCAAGAAATGGGAAACGTGCCAAATAAATGAGCTATCAATGCATCTCAAGGATCTAGGAAAACAACAGCAAACCAAACCCCAAATTAGTAGGAGGCAAAAAATAATTAAAATTAAAAAAGAAATAAACAAAATGGAAACTGAAAAACAATATAAAAGATCAGCAAAATGAATAGCTGTTTTTTTGAAAAAATAAACAAAATTGATATACCATTGGCACAACTAACCAAAAATAAAAGATGAACTAAACCAATAAAACTATAGATAAAAAAGTAAACATAACAACAGATACCACAGAAATAAAAAGAATCATCAGGAGTTACTACAAAGAGCTGTATGCCAACAAATTGCGAAACTTAAAAGCAATGCATAGATTCATGGACACAAACAACCTACAAAAATTGAGCCTTGAAGACATGGAAAAACCTAAACAAACCAATAATCAAGACAGAAATTGAATCAGTAATAAAAACCCTTCCAACAAGAAAAGCCCAGGACCACATGGCTTCACTGCTAAATTCTATGAGGCATTTAAAGAACTAATGCCAATTCTTCTCAAGCTATTCAAAACAATTGAAACTCCTTCTATGAAGCCAACATCACCTTAACTCCTAAATCTGAAAAAGATACAACAGAGAAAGAGAATTACATGCCAATTTCCCTGGTGAACATGAATCCAAAAGTCCATGACAAAATCCTAGCCAACTGAATGCAATGACACATCAGAAAGATCATTCACATGGACCAAGTGGGATTTATCCCTGGTATGCAGGGATGGTTCAGCATTCGCAAATCAATCAATGTGATACATCACATTAAAAAACTGAAGAACAAAAACCATGTGATTATCTCAATAGATGCAGAGAAAGCATTTGGTAAAATACAACATTCTTTCACGATGAAAACCTGAAGCAAATTGTGTATAGAAGGAACATTCCTCAACATATTCAAGGCAATTTATGACAATCTCATGCCCAGCATCTTATTGAATGAGGAAAAGTTGGAAGCATTCCCACTAAGATCCAGAACCAAACTAGGATAAGCATTCTGACCATTGCTATTCAATATAGTTCTGGAAGTTTTAAACGGAGCCAATAGGAAAGAAAAAGAAATCGAAGTGATACAAATTGAGAGGGAAGAAGTCTAACTCCCTATTTGCAGAAGACAAAATTCTATATATAGGGGAACCAAAAGACTGCACTGAGAAACTATTGGAACTCATAAAAGAGTTTGGTAAAGTGGCAGGATATAAAATTAACACACAAAAATCAATAGAATTTGTAAACACGACAATGCCACAGCTGAGAAAGAATTTTTAAGATCAGTCTCATTCATAGTATCTACAAAAAATTAAATACCTTGGAATAAATTTAATCAAGGATGTCAAAGATGTCTAAAATGAAAATTGCAAAACATTAAAGAAAGAAACAGAAGAGACACAAAAAGTGGAAAAATCTTCCATATTCATAAATTGGAAGAACCAATATTATCAAAATATTCATGCTACCAAAAGACCAAAAGCAATTTACAGATTCAATGCAATCCCAATCAAAATACCAAAGACATTTTTCTCAAAAGAAAAAAAAGCGATTCTGAAATTCATATGGAAACACAGGAGACCCTGGATAGCTAAAGCACACTTATACAACAAAAACACAGCTGGAGGCATCACAATACCAGATTTCAAACATACTACAGGGAAGTTATAATCAAAACAGCCTGGTACTGACACAAAAACAGATGGCTAGACCAATGGAACAGAATAGAAATGCCAGAAATCAATCCACCCATCTACAACCAACTTATCTTTGACAAAGGAGCTACTTTGAGCAGCCCTTGTCTTGACTGCTGAGGGACAGTTTTTTTTTTTTTTTTTCATAGTATTTGCTAAACTCTATACTTTAGTGTAGGGTTAATCTTATGTGTATAAGTTTAATTGAAAATATATCTTATTAAAAATAAGAATGAGAATAGGAGAGGGAGGAGAAAGAAGGGTGGGAGTGCAGGTCAGAAAGAGGGTAGGGTGGGAAGAATCACTATGTTCCTAAATTTGTATTTATGAGATGTATGAGGTTCGTGTACCTTAAATAAAAGGTATCTGGGGAAAAAACTTGATTCCCAATGTAACAATATTGAGAGGCAATGGGACCGTTAAGAGGCAATTAGGTTGCGGTGCCTCAACCTTCCTGAATAGGTTAATGTAGCTCCTGCAAGACTCAGTTAGTTATTTGTTTGCTTTTAACAATGTACTTATTTTTGAAAAGCAGAGTTAGATTCTGTTTGCTATGAAAAGTCTTAATTTCACCTTCATTCACAAATGAGAGCTTTGCAGGATTTGTTGCCACTCATCCTGCCCTGCAAAAGATGCTTAAAGATGTCTTACACACAGAAACACAGAAACATGGTCACCAATATGAAAGAAGGTAAAGGAAGGAAACCTCACAGCAAAAGATCACAGGAAGCTCAATTTCTCTTTGACATAGAATTAAACTCTGATGCTCTGTTAAAGCAATGTGTTAAAGTAATCTATTATGTTCTCTTGATGTCTGTTAAATTCTAATTGTTCAAAAACAGCTGAATTTTTATTAAGAGCTATGGGTTATTTAAATATGTGCTTTTTTCAAAAATTTGAATAATCACCTTGTAACAATGATCAGATTTGGTCTATGTTATATCATGATTTTAAGAAATCTTATTTCAACCAGATATTTTGGATTTTGAGCCTTCTTGGCATTCTTGACAGGCATTCAAAAAATCAAAGTTTCAAACAATCTGGTCTCTAAAATTTCCAGTAAATCCTGGACTTTGGTTTTTCCAGTTTGGGCCCAACTGAAAAAATCGAAGGACCTAGGTCTCTCATCTTATAGAGACACCAACTAATCAGTCTATTTGGAGTATATTAGAAGGACTGTCAAGATGTGATGTGGTACCAGACTTTAAGTTTCTATAATGGAAAATGCTATTAATACAAATGTTTGAGAATTAAAAAGTCTAATGATCTTGTGTTACTAGACATGATAGTTATCTTAATGAGAAAGCCCCAGAGGCTTAAAGGGTTAAATACTTGTAAAATCCTACAGGTGCTTTCAAAAATACTGTGAAGTAAGCAAGTGCCTCTTGTTGGTTGATGAGTTTATAATTTTAAACATGGCGACTTAAAGTCTTTTGTCATCCACAGTTATATATGATGTGCTGCTCATAAAACTAAAGCGTTGTTGGTTCTGTGTTTAGCTGTCCTCCTATAGGTTCCTATGGACTTTTTCCAGCCACTTTTATTGTATTCAGTACTTTGGGATGGCTCTGTAAACAGATGAAGCCAATAATGTATTAACAGTACCAACTGAGAGAAAGTATGGTTAACTGAGGTTACTAAAAACAAAAAGCAATTCAAATCAATTGGCAATCTACAAAAAGAGTTAAAGATTTTAAAAACTATTATTAAAATTGCTATATTGGTCTATTATGCTATATTATATGTGTGTACATATTGTATGTCCACATGGGGAAATTTTATTAAGATTCATTTTTTTAAGATTTATTAAAATTGCTATATTGGTCTATTATGCTATATTATATGTATGTACGTATTGTATGTCCACATGGGGAAATTTTATTAAGAGTTTTATTTTAAATGGCTTATAGATAAGATTGTCCATAAATTTAAGCTGCTAAAATCAATCAAAGATACATTTTAATTTGTGGGACCTGAATCTGTGTATCATATGTTTTAGACTTGTTGGTAGAAAGAAACTAAAAACATTTTAGATGGTTGTGCTTAAGTTTACTGGCTAAACAAACTACACCATGTTAGATATTTAAGAGGTGTTTTCAAATACATGATTCTTAAAATTTATAGAAGGCATTGGACCTTCTGGTAAATGTTTTCTTAAGTTGTTATCTAATGGTTGAAATGGTTTGCTAAGTATTCATGTGATATTGCTATTGTCAGCAAGCGATCTAGGACTTGCTCCCTCATTTCTCTATTCTAAGCCCAACTTGTTCTTTCATTTCTCTATTCTCTTCAAGGTAGGAAACTAATTCTATTATGAAGGAATCTGTAGGATGCACAATTTAATCTTTAGACCTTATAAAAGAGATGGCTAACATTTTTCTGCAATAGCATAGCCAAAATAAGAACTTAAATAATAATCTCATAGCTAGATTCACTTTGCCATCAGCCAAGTATACAGTAAGTAGAAAAAACCTCCCTTTCAGTCCAAAGGGAAAGAAAGTTTTTAAGTGAGAATCTAATTTTCCTCATGGGCATTGTCTACCTTAGAAAAACTACTACAGAACATGCCTGTGACTATAGACTTGTAGTTCAGGCCACCGAAGATTAGAGATGGGACTTGGGCACTCCCTTGACTTGCATCCTCTGGTCTGCTTTAACACAAACCAGGAGGAAAAGAAAGCTCGGCATCAGAAGCAATGGGTGGCAGGCCTATTAATGGCTGATCTGTACAGTGATCTGCCCTCAAGGAGACCCAACAGGCCAGTCCACTGCAGTGGCTTTCAATGTGGTAAGCCTGGGCTTCAGCAGAAGTCAGCTTGTGAAGAGCCCTGGCAGCTCTGCCAAGAGTTGGATCACTGGAAATGGACCTGCCCTGGAGTCGAAGGATGCCCAGGTCAGAGCCACAGATCTTATTGGCTCTAAGCTGAAAAGCCCTTCACTCAGCCCAACTTCCAAAGTGACCACTGCAGCTGAGGGGATGGTCAAGTAGGGTCAGCAACATTGCAGGCAGAACCGTAAATTTCTTGTTAGAGATGCCACCTGCCTTTACCTGGCCAGCTCTCCTCCCAGGCCAGCCAAGTAATGAAAGTCAACAGAGTGCCTTCCCCTAGGAGGTTCACACCTCCCTTAGGATATACCCCATGTGAAGAGATAGATAGGTCTGGGCCTCTTAACTTACAAGGCCTAAAGCCCACCAGATTATTATCAAGCCCCTTCTATCAGGTTCTACTTGCCTCTCAATCAGAAAACTTAATTGTAGCTTAGGCAGCACCTTTCTTAGCTCCTCTAATAATGACTCTGTCCTTTGTTCTAGGCCCTGTCTAGTGCACTTGGGCCTCATTCCTTTGTAATCATAACCTCTACTCTACCACCAATGGCTCTACTCCCAACCTGTGTGTACTGATGGTCCTCTTCCCCACTTAATGCTATATAATTGTTCAAACCTGGTAAATGACTCTTAGGATCATTGGTTACTATCCTCACTCTGTCTTTTATGACCTTGTCTAAATATGATCAGAGTCGGCAAACTTGGAAGGCTTCCATAGCCTTGGCAACTCATGACGACAGCCTAGGATGGTTACTGGCGCCATAAACTAGAGTGTCAATTTGTTGGGTCAACAACAGGAGCCACTGTGCACTTGCTCTTCATGTGGGATCTCTGTCCTTAATGTGCTGTACATTGTGATTTAATGCTATAACTAGTACTCAAACAGTATGTTTCACTTTGTGTTTCTATGTGGGTGCAAACTGTTGAAATCTTTATACTAAATTGATCTTCTGTATATAAAGAGAATTGAAAATGAATCTTGATGCAAATGGAAGGGGAGAGGGAGCGGGAGAGGGGAGGGTTGCGGGTGGGAGGGAAATTATGGGAAGGGGAAGCCATTGTAATCCATAAGCTGTACACTGGAAATTTATATTCATTAAATAAAAGTTAAAAAAAAAGAAAAGCAGAGTTAGAGAGAGAAGGAGAGACAGAGAGATCTTCCATCTGTACCCTGAACCAGCGTTCAGTCCCCAAATTGCCACATTGGTGGGGTCTGGGCTGGGCTGAAGCCAGGATCCAGGAGCTTTGTTGAGGTGGCAGGGACCCAAGGACTTGGGTCATTTTCTGCTTCTTTCCCAGGCACATTAGCAGGGAGCAGGATTGAAAGTGGAGCAGCCAGGACTCAAATCGGCTCTCATATAGGATGCCAGCATCACAGGCTGCAGCCCCTGAGTTAGTTGTTTTGAGAGCAGACTTGTAAAGTGAATTTGACTTCCTGGACTCACTCTCCTTTCTTCTCTGGCACTTGTGCCACTTGTGCTTCTCTTCTGCGTATGCCTACATCCGGTTTTCCATGACATGGCCCTCAACAGAAGTCAAACAGAAGACAGTGCTGTGCTCTTGGACTTCAGCTCTTGTGAGCTGTAATAAGCAACTATTCTTCATGAACTACAATCTCAAGTATTCTATTTTAGCAACTGAGAAGACTAAAAAACAATTCAAGTTCAATTACATAAAAATACTCCTATACAGTTCTGCCTATGCACTTTACGTTATTCATGTTCCAATTTACATCTTTATATACTGTGTACTCATTAACATAGCTTTATAAATATTTCTATGCTTTCATTTTTCAAAATTATAATACTGGATTCTATATTTGTCTATGTATTTACCTTTTCTATAGAAGTTCATTTTCTGATGGTTTTGAGTTAGTATACTTTCTTTTTAAAAAGTGTATTTATTGGAGATATTTGGTTTCTTCACTGTGGTGTTTTTTCTTGTTACACTATGGCTCTATATTAAGAGGACTGTCTGCTTTCGGTGGAGCCTTAGAGGCTTGAGATAAGTGTGGACTGAGAGCTGAGTTTGGTTCCTCAGGGTTGAGGGTGTGTCAAAGATGACACTCCCAGGTTAGGCGTGGTAAATCTCTCTCTCTCTCTTTTTTTTTAATTCAAAATGGAAGTAATTCCACACAGCTGAACGTAATTGGAGGTAGTTAGCAGGCAAATGATATACCCACAGGAGCCAGAGATCGGAAGCTCTTTTCCAAGGACCACACAGGGAATCTCTGCTGCCCTCGGTGTGGGCTCCAATTCTCCTGCAGTCTCCCACTGGATTGCCAAGTTAGATGCTAATCTCCTGTTATTTCACCCCTCCCCCCAGAGTCAGGTTTTTCTGCTAGGCTCAGGGCTGGTGCAGACCTGAGGTCGCCCTGCTTATGACGTATGTCCAAAATGGCGCCTGCTCTTTGTCTTGCTCACCTTTGAGGGGTGAGCAGAGAGAGAGAAACTCGTGTCCGTATCGGTCACTTTTTTTTTTTTCCCTCTCTCTCTTCTAGTTAGCCTGGTGAACTTTTCCCCACGGAGTTTCAAGCCTCGTTCCCTCTAGTCTCCTCTTTCCGCTTGCCCGCTGGTGTCTCGGGCTATTGAGGTTCGGCTCACCTCGCGTTCCAGCGCTGGTATGTTGAGTCTGCCGCTGGTGTCCCGAACTTGGGCTCCCACGCTCTCCACGCAGGTCCACTGTGAATCACTAGTTCCGGAAGAGTTTCCGCTGCTGTTTCTTCCCCTACTCTTCCTTGACCCTGCAATATCTCCACTTTTATTAACCTGTGTGTCTTGCTGAACTATCAATGTGCTCCCTTCCTATTCCGCCATCTTGCCGCTCCCCAACAAACAAACGCAAAAACCGAGGTAACAAGAACAAGGAAGACACTATGACGCCCCCAAATGAAAAAGACACCCCAACTCAAGATTATGAAGATGATGAGATCGAAGAAATGCAAGAAGCGGATCTCAAAAAATTGATAAGAACATTAAGAAGTTCTCAAAAACAAATTCTTGAACTACAGAAATCCTTCATGGACAAGATAGAAAATCTCTCTCGTGAAAAGGAAATATTAAGGAGGAATCAAAATGAAATGAAACAACTAGTAGAAAATGAAACTATGATAGTGACAAAAAACCACAATGAAATGAAGAACTCAATAGATCAAATGACAAACACACTAGAGAGCCTTAAAAACAGAATGGGCGAAGCAGAAGAGAGAATATCAGACTTAGAAGACAGAGAACAGGAAAGGAAACAGGCAAACCAAAGAAAAGAAGAAGAAATTAGAAATCTAAAAAATATTGTCGGGAATCTACAGGATACTATTAAAAAACCTAATATTCGGGTTCTAGGAGTTCCTGAAGGCATGGAGAGGAAGAAAGGATTAGAAGGCATTTTCAGTGAGATACTAGCAGAAAATTTCCCAGGTTTGGCGAAGGACAGAGGCATCTTAGTACAGGAACCTTATAGAACCCCTAATAAACATGACCAAAAGAGATCCTCACCACGACACATTGTAATCAAACTCACCACAGTGAAACATAAAGAAAAGATTCTAAAAGGTGCAAGAGAGAAACGTCAGATTACTCTCAGAGGATCTCCAATTAGACTCACAGCAGACTTCTAATCAGAAACCCTACAAGCTAGAAGGGAATGGCGAGATATAGCCCAGGTACTAAGAGAGAAAAACTGCCAGCCCAGAATATTATATCCTGCAAAGCTCTCATTTGTGAATGAAGGTGAAATTAAGACTTTTCATAGCAAACAGAAATTGAAAGATTTTTTTTTTCCACTCATCCTGCCCTGCAAAAGATGCTTAAAGATGTGTTACACACAGAAACACAGAAACATGGTCACCAATATGAAAGAAGGTAAAGGAAGGAAACCTCACAGCAAAAGATCACAGAAAGCTCAATTTCTCTGTGACATAGAATTAAACTCTGATGCTCTGTTAAAGCAATGTGTTAAACTAATCTAAAAAAAAAAGCAATTCAAATCAATTGGCAATCTACAAAAAGAGTTAAAGATTTTAAAAGCTATTATTAAAATTGCTATATTGGTCTATTATGCTATGTTATATGTGTGTACATATTGTATGTCCACATAGGAAATTTTATTAAGAGTTTTATTTTAAATGGCTTATAGATAAGATTGTCCATAAATTTAAGCTGCTAAAATGAATCAAAGATACATTTTAATTTGTGTGACCTGAATCTGTGTATCATGTTTTAAACTTGTTGGTAAAAAGAAACTAAAAACATTTTAGATGGTTGTGCTTAAGTTTACTGGTTAAACAAACTACACCATGTTAGATATTTAAGAGGTGTTTTCAAATACATGATTCTTAAAATTTATAGAAGGCATTGGACCTTCTGGTAAATGTTTTCTTAAGTTGTTATCTAATGGTTGAAACGGTTTGCTAAGTATTCATGTGATATTGCTATTGTCAGCAAGCGATCTAGGACTTGCTCCCTCATTTCTCTATTCTAAGCCCAACTTGTTCTTTCATTTCTCTATTCTCTTCAAGGTAGGAAACTAATTCTATTATGAAGGAATCTGTAGGACGTACAATTTAATCTTTAGACCTTATAAAAGAGATGGCTAACATTTTTCTGTAATAGCATAGCCAAAATAAGAACTTAAATAATAATCTCATAGCTAGATTCACTTCGCCATCAGCCAAGTATACAGTAAGTAGAAAAAACCTTCCTTTCAGACCAAAGGGAAAGAAAGTTTTAAAGTGAGAATATAATTTTCCTCATGGGCATTGTCTACCTTAGAAAAACTACTACAGAACATGCCTGTGAATATAGACTTGTAGTTCAGGCCACCGAAGATTAGAGATGGGACATGGGCACTCCCTTGACTTGCATCCTCTGGTCTGCTTTAACACAAACCAGGAGGAAAAGAAAGCTAGGCATCAAGGGCAATGGGTGGCAGGCCTATTAATGGCTGATCTGTACAGTGATCTGCCCTCAAGGAGACCCAACAGGCCAGTCTACTGCAGTGGCTTTCAATGTGGTAAGCCTGGGCTTCAGCAGAAGTCAGCTTGTGAAGAGCCCTGGCAGCTCTGCCAAGAGTTGGATCACTGGAAATGGACCTGCCCTGGAGTCGAAGGATGCCCAGGTCAGAGCCACAGATCTTATTGGCTCTAAGCTGAAAAGCCCTTCACTCAGCCCAACTTCCAAAGTGACCACTGCAGCTGAGGGGATGGTCAAGTAGGGTCAGCAACATTGCAGGCAGAACTGTAAATTTCTTGTTAGAGATGCCACCTGCCTTTACCTGGCCAGCTCTCCTCCCAGGCCAGCCAAGTAATGAAAGTCAACAGAGTGCCTTCCCCTAGGAGGTTCACACCTCCCTTAGGATATACCCCATGTGAAGAGATAGATAGGTCTGGGCCTCTTAACTTACAAGGCCTAAAGCCCAACAGATTATTATCAAGCCCCTTCTATCAGGTTCTATTTGCCTCTAAATCAGAAAACTTAATTGTAGCTTAGACAGCACCTTTCTTAGCTCCTCTAATAATGACTCTGTCCTTTGTTCTAGACCCTGTATAGCACACTTAAGCCTCATTCCTTTGTAATCATAACCTCTACTCTACCACCAATGGCTCTACTCCCAACCTATGTGTCCTGATGGTCCTCTTCCCCACTTAATGCTGTATAATTGTTCAAACCTGGTAAATGCCACTCTTAGGATCATTGGTTACTATCCTCACCCTGTCTTTTATGACCTTGTCTAAATATGATCAGAGTCGGCAAACTTGGAAGGCTTCCATAGCCTTGGCAACTCATGATGACAGCCTAGGGTGGTTACTGGCACCATAAACTAGAGTGTCAATTTGTTGGGTCAACAACAGGAGCCACTGTGCACTTGCTCCTCATGTGGGATCTCTGTCCTTAATGTGCTGTACATTGTGATTTAATGCTATAACTAGTACTCAAACAGTATGTTTCACTTTGTGTTTCTATGTGGGTGCAAACTGTTGAAATCTTTATACTAAATTGATCTTCTGTATATAAAGAGAATTGAAAATGAATCTTGATGTGAATGGAAGGGGAGAGGGAGCGGGAGAGGGGAGGGTTGTGGGTGGGAGGGAAGTTATGGGAGGGGGAAGCCATTGTAATCCATAAGCTGTACACTGGAAATTTATATTCATTAAATAAAAGTTTAAAAAAAAAGTGTATTTATTTATTTGAAAGAGCTACAGAAAGAGGGATAAACAGAGCAAGAGAGAGGTCTTCCATGCACCGGTTCACTCCCCAAAGGGCTGCAATAACCAGAGCTGGGCCAGGCTGAAGCCAGGAGCCAGGAGCTTCATCCAGGTCTCCCATGTGGGTGCAGGGGTTCAAGTACTTGGGCCATCTTTCACTGCTTTTCCAGGCACATTACCAGGGAGCTGGATTTGAAGTGGAACAGCCTGGACAAGAACCGGCACCCATATGGGATGCCAGCAAGACAGGTGCAGCTTAGGGTGCTATGCCACAATGCTGGCCCTAACTTAATATACTTTCTTAGTATATTTGAGTCTAATATTTTTTCTTTTGAACTGGACGGGCTCTAAAATTTCTGGAAGGGCAGGTCTAAGGGTTAATGAGCTCTTTCAGGTTTTATTTATCTGGCAAAGACTAAATATCACTCTCATATTTGAAGCAAAGTCTAATAAATATAAAATTATCAGTTGACAGATTTTCCCTTTCACATATTGAAATGTATCATCCCACTGCCTTATAGCCTGCAAGACTTCTGTTATGAAATCCATGAATAATCTTAAGTGTCATTTATGGATGAGTAGTCACTTTTCTAATATTGTTTTCTAAATTATTTGTTACTGGCTTTGGAAATTGGTTAAAGTGTGGCTTGGTGCATTTGTTTTCAGTTCAACCTACTTGGAATTTGTTGAGCTTCTTTTATTTGTATATTCATGTCTTCTCTCACTTGGGGGGAATTTTTGCCATTATTTGAATAAGCTATTTGCCCCTTTCCCTCCTTTTTCTTCTTCCTGTGACTCCTGTAAAGCACATATGGGTCGGCTTTATTGTATATCATAAACCTCTTATGCGCTCTCCTCTTTCTCCATTCTTTTTTTTCCTCTCTTCTGACACAAGAATGTCAAATGATCTGTGTTCCAATTTGCTTATTATTTTTTCTATTGAAATCTGTTATTCAAATACTGTAGTAAATTTTTCCATTCAATTATTTTATTTTTCAATCCCAGAATGTGTTAATTTCTTTATCATTTCTAACTTTCTTGATATTCTCATTTTGTTCATGTTTAGCTTTCCTGATTTATTTCCTTTAGTTCTCTGTCAATGTTCTCTTTTAGGCCATTGAGCATTTAGACAGTTTTGAAGCTTCTGCCATGTAATTCTGAATCCTATCTTCTTGAAAGAATGATTTCTTGATTTATTTTATCTTTTTGAAAAGGGAGTGTGTCCTAGTCTTTATCTGATGTACGATTTGCTGTCGAAATTGCACATTGAAAAACCAGTCACTTCCTTTAGTCTGTGCAGATTGGCTCTGTGCCAGCCCTTCACTGTTCAGTACAGCATAAGGATTTGATGTGTTCTTGGGCCTTTTCTGAACTTATGTCTTCTCTGGGTTTCTGTATGTGCTTTTTCTCCAATTCCCCATTGTACATGACTCATTTTAAAATGTCTTAATTTCCCCCAGAGTGTCAACCTTGCTTATTCTTCAGGTCTTAGGTATTTGCTTGCATTCTTCTGTCTATAATCTCTTGCTCCCCAGTACTCACGAGTGTTTAGTCTTTCAGTCATTTGCATATGCTGTGGCACCAACCTCTGCCATTGGCGAACTTCAAGCTGATATACGATCTAAATCACCATTCCCAATACTCTGAGTCTGGTGAAATAGAAGCTATTCCCTCAGGCAGGCCCTAGACAAGCTAGAATGTTGAAAACAAGCTTTTCTTTCTTCTGTTCTTACCTATGGAGGGTCCAGGTATTGAGCAGCTTCCCTTTAATGTTGCCATACCAGAATGGGGAGGAGGTGGGGAAAGAATAAGCAAAAAATCTTTAAAAAATGTTATTGTTTCCAGGGTCTTTTTCTTGACTGGACATTCAGTTGGATACTGTAGATTCTTAACTGTCAGAATTCCCAAAAAGTACTTTGTTCAGAATATTGTTGCTTACTTATTGTTTGCATGGGGAAGCTTCCTAATCTGCCTTCTGGCTGAGATCACTCTAGTGTCTGCTTTCATATGTGCTTTTTGCACATGAAAATCCAGGCAATAATTAGCCACATTGCAATGATGCCTCCTTCTTTGTACTGTAAAACTACAGATGGCTCCATTTTGTTTTCCAAAATAATACATTTTATTTTACCAATTAAGAGGTACTCACCATGTTATCTGCTTGCATTAACCCAGATGTCCATCAATTGATGACTGGATAAAGAAAATGTGAAATATATACACTATGGGACTACTACTCAGCCATGAAAACAAATGAAATCTTGTCTTTTGCAACAAAATGGATGCAACTGGAAACCATTATTCATAGTGAAATAAGCCAGTCCCCTTAGACAAATATGTTTTCCTTGATATGTGGCAGCTAATATAGAATACAAAAAAAATGTATAGGAATGAAACAGACATCTTATGATTTGATTGTTTTAGCCCTTGTTTGCACTTCTGTGGGACTGTGGTCTTTTTACTTTTTACTTGATGAATATTATGGTTAGTAGTGCATTAAACCTGCGATTATAGAGTATATTGAAATTATGGTTTTTCAAAAATTAAAAAAAAGGGAAGGAAGGAGGGTGGATTGAGGGAGAGAAAAAAGAAGGTAGGGAAATATGGTTACTTTCTTAGATTGTACCTATAAAATATACCAAATCTGTTCTGTTTATATTAATACAATTTTAAAAAAACCAATAAAAATTAAAATAAAAATTAGACCAGGTAGCAAGAGTGAAGCATAAATATTAACATCTTCATTTTGCAATTTTTCATTTATCATTCTACTAATTTCCATTATATTATATTTTTATGATTCCTCTATAGTTTTCTAGTCACTTACAGTCTTCTCCTCTTTCTCCCATCACATAAGGAAACATTTCTCAAGGTTCAGTGCCACCTCTTCTACATATCTTCTTTGGATCTAGGTCAGGCTGAAGCTGGAAGCCAGGAACTTGATCCAGGTCTCTCACATGAATGGCAAGAACCTCACTACTAAATCTATCACCTGCTACCTCCAAGGGTACACATTATCAGGAATCTGGAATTGGGAGTAGATCCAGGATTCAAACCCACATAACTGCTATATGGCATACAGGCAGTCCTACCAACAGCTTAAGTGCTGGGCCGAATGCCTGCCTGGAGTTTCCTGGTCTTCTGTCACTGCTTCAACTAGGATCACTAAGATCATTTTTATCTCCAGCTGGTGCTTCTCATGTATGCGTCTGTCTGTAGTTCAATTTGGACTCAAAATGCTGACATTTGGATGTCCTGGCAAAACCTCACAGTCACAGGCCTATGTATAAATTTACCACCTCTATCACCACCATTACAAAACCTTATCCCCAAAACTTATTTTTTGTCAGTTTCTCTGTTCTTCTAATAATCAATTGTACTTTTCCTTGCTTTAGTTCATTACACCCAGTCAATAACTGTAGTCTTCCAACAATTACTTGGAATGGTTTGAATTATTTGGTTTTCAACCTTAGAATGTCATAACTAAAAGTGATGTTGAGAGCATTTAATTTTAATTAATTTTTCCTCTTGAACTTTCAGAATCTTTGTGAGATTTTAACTGCAAGAAAGCACATAAGGTATTCAAGCTTCTGCAACAGGAAGGACACAAACAGGGAGGATCTCTTGAAACATAAAAATCAGAGGGATTTTAAAGGAAAAAGAAACAAAATTTTCAGAGTGCCAGGAGTGTGATAGGTTTTGGGAGCTTTGATAAATTGTTACAGTCTTTCAGAAATAAGTTATTTTTCTTTGAGATTTGGCCTTTATCTGTTTTGTTCTGTTCTTGGAATTCTTGATTCAGACCAGGAATTTAAATGGAGAATGTTATTCTCTTTGTAACAAGGAACAATGAGCCTAGAAGCATTTCACAGCAGATTTCACAGTTCTCATTAGGAAACCAATACCTTCTTTATGCAAAAAAAATTCAATGATAATTCAGTAAAAGTCTAGATGGGTTCATGCTGTTCTGTGTGACCTAAAATGTTAAACTACTGACCTAAAACTACTTCTATTTCAGACTAATTGCAGAAGGAATTTCATTTTGGTGTACTCCAGCACAAATGAGAGCATATACATACACACACACAAATTTTTTTTTACAATTTTATTTTAAATTTTTTTTGAAAGATGGACATACATAGAGACAGACCGGGATCTTCCATCAGCTGGTTCATTTCCCAAATATTCACCAACAGCTGAGACTGGGTCAGACTGAAGCTAGGGGCTTACAACTCAGTCTGGGTCTCCCATTTGCCTGGCAGGAACCCAAGTACTTGGAATCATCACCTGCTGCCTCCTAAGGTACAGGATGCTAGAATCAGAAGCAGATCCAGGATTTGAACCCAGGAACTCCAACATGGGATGTAGGTGTTCAATGTGGTGTGGGCAGCTGCAGACAGTCGCCTTTTTTGTTTACATTTTAACATATGGATGGAGACATCACGGCACAGACAAAAGGCTAAGGAGGTTCCAGGAAGAGGCAGGAAAAACCTTATCCCACTGTTACACTTCTTACAAGAGACCGATGTAGATAATCAATCACACTTGAAACTTGCATTTATCCCTTAGGTGTTTTATTGTACCCTTGTAATGAATGATTGATAACATTTTACAATCTGTTAAGTAGTAGAACCTTGTGGGGAACTCTTTGTAACCCCAAAAGTCTTTTAGATATGTAAATCTTTTATGTGCCTTCTTGTATACAACTGGTCATGTTTAAATACTGCTGGATTTGTTGAATAAACAGCCTTGATCAGGATTTGTCTTGGCTCCATCCTTTGCATCCTTGTCCCCATTCCCACTCTCTGTTTCAGGAAACCAGGTTCTTTGTGCTGCAGGCTGGCACAATGTGGCATCTTAACCTCTGTGTCAAATGTCCACACCACATGAAAACTTCTTGCATGGCTTTGAGTAAACAAAGATCTTTAGAATGTTAAACCCTGAACATCTAAATAGATTTAGCATATCATCTGGCGTGAGCACAAACTGGCTGTCAAATATGAAAAAGAATATGTTGCTTGAATGCATAAGCTTAATTTGTTTAAATTTGTAGGTAACTTTAAGCATCATTCAATTTAACTATTTACAACTTAAGAAACCCAACAGACTCAAAATAATGGGCCTGCAATTCTCAAGGCAGAAATGAACCAGAATTCTGGAACACGTGCCCATTTTGGCCAGATTATCACTATCTGGCTTGCCACACTCCTCGACACTCTGCTCCAATTATTTAGGTTATCTATTTAGCTCTGTAGCCATTTGGGTTTGCAGTTCCTCTGGAGTCAATCCTCTAATTTCCCTCTGGTGACACTGAGGGTCAGAGACTTTGTGTCTTTGACAACTACGAAGTCAGAGATGGCAGAAGGACTCAGCTTCAACTCTCCAGTTAAAAGACACAGACTGGCTGAATGGATTAAAAAATAAAACCCACCTATTTTCTGCCTACAAGAAACACATCTAACCAACAAAGATGCATGCAGACTGAAGTTGGAAGGGTGGAAAAAGATATCCCATGCTAAAAGAAACCAAAAAAGGCCGGCGCTGTGGCTTAACAGGCTAACCCTCCGCGTTGTGGCGCCAGCACACCGGGTTCTAGTCCCGGTTGGGGCGCCGGATTCTATCCCGGTTGCCCCTCTTCCAGTCCAGCTCTCTGCTATGGCCCGGGAAGGCAGTGGAGGATGGCCCAAGTGCTTGGGCCCTGCACCCACATGGGAGACCAGGAGAAGCACCTGGCTTCTGGCTTTGGATCAGCGAGGTGTGCCAGCCGCAGCGGCCATTGGAGGGTGAACCAACAGCAAAAAGGAAGACCTTTCTGTCTCTCTCTCTCTCACTATCCACTCTGCCTGTCAAAAAAAAAAAAAAGAAAGAAAAAGAAACGTTAAGGGATCTAAAGGTAGACACAGACTGAAATACAGTAGTAATAGGGGACTTCAATACCCCACTTTTAACAAAAGACAGATCAACCAGACAGAAAATCAACAAGGAAACCTCAGAGTTAATCAACATTATAGACCAAATAAACCTAATAGATATCTACAGAACTTTCAATTCTACAGCTACAGAATACACATTCTTCACACCAGTGCATGGGACTTTTTCTAGGATTGACCACGTGCTAGGCCATAAAGCCAGTCTCATCAAATTCAAAAAAATCGAAGTCATACCATGCATCTTCTCGAACCACAATAGAACAACACTGGAAATCAGCAACTCAGGAATCTCTAGAACATATGCAAACACATGGAGACTGAACAACAGGCTCCTGAATGAAGAGTATTTCATAGAAGAAATCAAAAGAGAAATCAAACAATTTCTGGAAACAAATGAAGATGACAATACAACATATCAAAATGTATGGGCTACAGCAAAAGCAGTGTTAAGAGGAAAGCTTAAAGCAACTGGTGCCTACATCAAGAAATTGGAAAGGCACCAAATAAATGAGCTATCAATGCATCTCAAGAATCTAGAAAAACAGCACCATTCCAAACCCAAAATTAGTAGGAGAAAAGAAATAATTAAAATTAGAGAAGAAATCAACAAAATTAAAATAAAGATTAGCAAAACAAAGAGCTGTTTTTTTAAAAAAAATTAAAAAAAAAAAACTTGACGCAGCATTGGCCTGACTAAACCAAGAATGAGAGAGAAGATCCAAATCAATAAAATTAGAGATGAAAAAAGAAAAGTAACAATAGACATCACATAAAAGGAATCATCAGAAATTACTATAAAGAGCTGTCCACCAACAAACTGGAAACCCTAGAAGAAATGGATAGATTCCTGGTCACATACAACCTACATAAATTGAGCCATGAAGACATGGAAAAACTAAACAGACCCATGACCAATACAGAAATTGAATCAGTAATAAAGACCTTCCCCACAAAGAAAATCCACCGACTGGATAGCTTCACTGTTGAATTCTATCAGACATTGGCCAGACAGTTAAATGAGAACTAACTCCAGTTCTTCTCAGGGTATTCAAAACAATTGAAAGAGAAAGTATCCTCCCAATTTTTTTTTCTATGAAGCCAGCCTCACCTTAATTCCTTAAACTGAAAAAAAAATGCAACAGAGGAGAACTACATACCAATTTCTCTGGTGAACATAGATGCAAAAATCCTTCAACAAAATTCTGGCCAACTGAATCTAGCAACATATCAGAAAGATCATTCACACAGACCAAGTGGCATTTTCTCTGGTATGCAGGGATGGTTCAACATTTGCAAGTCAAACAATGTGATACACTTCATTAACAAAATGAAAAATAAAAACTATTATTACCTCAACAGATGGAGAGGAAGCAGTCAATAAAATATAATACCCCTTCATGATGAAAACTCTAAGAAAATAGGATATAGAAGGAACATTCCTCAACACATTCAAGGCAATTTATGACAAACCCATGTCCAGTGTCCTATTGAATGGGAAAAAGTTGGAAGCCTTCTCACTGAGATCCAGATCCAGACAAGGATGCCCACTCTCAACACTACTATTCAATATAATCCTGGAAGTTTCAGCCAGAGACATTAGGAAAGAAAAAGAAATCAAAGCAATACAAATTGAAGGAGGAAGTCAAACTATTCCTATTTGCAGATGACATGATTCTATATACAGGGTATCCAAAGACTCCACCAAGAGAATATTGGAACTCATAAAAGAGTTATGTCAAGTATCAGGAGATAAAAACAATACACAAAGATCAACAGCCTTTGTATACACAGACAAAGCCTTAGCCAAGAAAGAAGTTCTAAGATCTATCCCTTTCACAATATTTACAAAATAAATAAATAAATAAAATACCTCAGAATAAAATTAACCAAGGATGTCAAAGATCTCTACAATGAGAATTACAAAGCATTAAAGAAATAAATAGAAGAAGATACAAAAAATGTAAAAAAATCCATTTTCATGGATTGGTGGTATCAGTATCATCAAAATGTCCATACTTCTGAAAGCAAATTATATATTCAATGCAATATCAAGCAAAATACCAAGGACATTCCTCTCTTATAGACAAAATGATGCTGAAACTCATATGGAAACACAGGAGACACTGAATCTCAATACATACTACAAGGTACTTACAATCAAAACAGCCTGATATTGGTACAAAGACAGGTGGATAGACCAATGGAACAGAATAGAAACACCAGAAATAAAATCAAGTATCTATAACCAACTGATATTTGACAAAAGCTCTAAAACCAATCTCTGGAGCAAGGACAGTCTCTTCAACAAATGGTGGTGGGAAAACTGGATTTCCATATGCAGAAGTATGAAGCAAGACCCCTACCTTACACCTTACACAAAAATCCATTCAAAATGGATTAAAGACCTAAATCTATGACCTGATGACATCAAATTATTAGAGAACATTGTGGACCCTGCAAAACATTGGCATTGGCAGAGTTCTTGGAAAAGACCCTAGAGGCACAGACAGTCAAAGCCAAAATTAACAAATGGGATTACATCAAATTGAGAAGCTTTTGTATTGCAAAAGAAATACTCAGGAAAGTGAAGAGGCGACCAACAGAATGGGAGAAACTATTCGCAAGCAATACAATATATAAACGATTAATAACTAGAATATATGAAGAGATCCAAGAAACTCAACAACAACAAAACAGACAACCCAGTTAGGAAATGGGCAAAGGACTTAAATAATTTTCAAAAAGGAATCCCAATGTCCAACAGACACATGAAAAAAATGCTCAGGATCACTACCCCTCAGGGAAATGCAAATCAAAACCACAATGAGGTTTCACCTCACCCCAGTTAGAATGGCTTTCATACAGAAATCAACGAACAAATGCTGGCAAGGATGTAGGGAAAAAGTACCCTAATCCACTGTTGGTGGGAATGTGAACTGGTAAAACCACTCTGGAAGATAATATGGAGATATCTCAAAAATCTGAATATAGACCTATCATATGACCTAGTCATCCCACGCCTGGGAATTTACCCAAAGGAAATGAAATCAGTAAATAAAAATGTTATCTGCACTCCCATATTTATTGTAGCTCAATTCACAATAGCAAAGACATGGAATGAACCTAAATGCCTATCAACCAAATCCTGGCTAAATTATGGTATATGTACATCATGGAATACTACACAGTAAAAAAAAATGAGATCCAGTCATTTGCCACAAAATGGGTGAATCTGGGAAACATTATACTTAGTGAAATGGGGCAATCTCAAAGGGACAAATACCACAGCAGACTCAGAATGAAAATCGCTTTAAGTGCTCAGAATCAGCCCTTAAGTCTTCTTGTCTGCGAGCATTTCAGGCATGGAAAACCAAGACACTGTGGCAAAAATGTTTTACATCAAGCATCTGTGTTAGTGAGACCCCAGCGGAAAGAAGTGGCCATCAAAGAAGGGTGTGGAATGGGACTGGGAATTGAAGAGGGAGGAGGAGGAGGGGTAGGAGATCAGGTATGGTGGGAAGAATTACTGTATTTCTAAAGTTGTACTTATGAAATGCATGAAGTTTGTATTCCTTAAATAAAAGGTTTCTTTGGGAAAAAAATAAAACAAAGATTTACAAAACATTATATTTGTAGCAAAACTGATACACACAAGCATTCCTTCTTTTCTTTCTTTAAATTTTACCTCCTACATGTAAGCAGAGCATATGGTATTTATATTTCTGTGTCAGCCTTATTTCACTCAACACAATATCCTTCAATTCCAAGTATATTCATACAAATGACAGAATTTCATTTTTATAGCTGAATAATATTCTATTTCATGATATTCATTCCATTTTCCTTATCCATTCATCTGATGTTGTACACCTTTATTGATGACATATTTTCATTATTGTGAACAGTGCTGCTATAAACACGGTGGTTCATGTATGCCTTTTGGGTGTTACGTGTGTTATTCAGATATATTCCATTTTTGACTATTTCATCTATTGTATATTTTCAGAATCACATTGAAGTTTTGTATTACTATTGTGATTTTGTCATTTTAATCATTTTCTAACTCATGTTAGTGCTATATTGTTTATTAAAATTTTTGATTGGTATTTTTCTAGTGTTTTTATTTTCATTAATTAAGAACAATATTTTCCGTGAACATTGCTGGTATTTTGGATATCCAAATTGGAAAAACAACAAAACTTGATCCCAGCTTCCCAATGTGTTTGAAGATCTAGCTACAAAAAGTAAAATAATGAAGCCTCAAGAGAACAATTTAAGAGAATATCTTCACTATCTTGAAATAGAAAAAGATTTCTTAAACAGCATACAAAACGTAGTGATGTAAAGGAAAGGATTGATAACCTGGATGACTGACAAGTTATGAAATTCTGTCATCAAAAGATGCCAGTAAGATAAAAGAATAAACCAAAGAAAAAGAAGACACTTGGAATATATAAACCTGACAGATGGTTACATTAATGATAAGTAAAAAATAGCTACCAGACAATACGAGGAAGACAGCCAATAGATAAAACAAAAATCAGACTTGAACCAGCATTTTACAAAAGGTGATACTCAAATGACTAATAAATATATGAAATTATTCAGTTATATTCACCAGGGAAATGCTAATTAAAGCTATAATGTGATAATACTACAACACTCACCAGAAAGCTAAAATTAGAAAGACTGATGTTTCAGCAGAATATGGAAAGCAAGAAAACTCACTGCTGGTGGGAGTATAAACTGGGAAAATCACTTCAAACCTGGCATATCTCCTAAAGCTCTGTGTGTGTTTGTGTGTAGGCATACACACAGTAATTTTGATAGGAATGCATGCAGGTAGCCACTAAAAGATGAGTGTAGTCATGTTCAAAGTAACATTATTTGTATTAGCCAAAACCAGAAAACACAAATGTCCACTGGTGGTAAAATGGATAAGTTGTGCAATAGTCAATCCATTACTATATGACAATAAGTAAAGTGATGAAAATGCATGAACTACAGCTCCATGCAACAGCAAAAATAAATTACAAACATTTTGATAAAAATAAACTAGGCACTAAAAAGGACCTACTAAATTGATTTCATGCGTATAAGATTCAAAATCAGGCAAAAGTAGGAATTAGATTATAGGAAAGTGGTTATTTTTATAGAGTAGGAAGGAGAAGTGGTATTGGGCTTCTAGATATTAGTAATGTTTTGTTTTTTGACATAGGTGGTAGTTGTATGAGTAATGAGTAATCTGACTTTGGAATAATTCAGTGAGTTGCATAATTTGTGATTTGTGAGCTTTTTGGCATGTGTGTTGAACTTTAATTAAAAAAAGTCCAGGTTATGACAAAAATGTTGCTTTAGTGTAGAGACACTATTAATATTAAAATAACTGTAGGAATTTAATGCAACTTAGCCATAATTTTACCACTATTGAAGATATCAATAAATAATGTCCTCCAAAAATAAATAAATAGGAAAAATAATAAATTGCCCCATGCTTCTCTAATGTCTAGTCTAGCATTTGTGATTCAGTATTCTATTGCATGTAAGGTCACGCACAAATCTATAATTCGAACCTGAAGTTAGACTTTTGCCAGGAAAATGAGAACGTAAATTGCCTTTTGAATCCCATGTAGATGCTCAGGCAGAGTTGTTCTGTGATGTGTATGCTTTCACAATCTGCAGCACAGTGCATTGTGGGGTTTTAGATTTGTTTTCAAAACTGAATCCAGGGAGAGTGCTGTGGCATAGTGGGTAAGGCTGCCGCCTGCAGTGCCGGCATCTCAAATGGGTGCCGGTTCAAGTCCTGGATGCTCCTCTTCTGATTCAGCTCTCTGCTATGGCCTGGGAAAGCAGCAGAAGATGACTGAGTCCCTTGGGCCGCTGCACCCACGTGGGAGATACGAAAGAAGCTCCCTGCTTCTGGCTTCTGATCAGTCAGCTCTGGTTGTTGCGGCCTTTTGGGGAGTGAACCAGTGGATAGAAGACCTCTCCCCCCCCCCTCTCTGCCAATGCCTCTCTGTAACTGACTTTCAAGTAAAATAAGCAAATCATTAAAAAAAGAAAACTGAATCTATGATGATTTAGAAATAGAAATAAGATAATGTACTTAATAAATCTTAGTGTTATAACTGTCATGTTTACTAGAGAAAAATAATTTAAATTGTTTTATTACCTCACTACTATTTCTTCCTAGTTTGCAACTATTTATATTCTAGTAATACTTTGTATGAAGATAGTTGCCAATAGTTGGGGCATCTGTAGGTAGAGCAGAAGAAATAAATTGTAAATGGCGCAAAGGAATTAATATTTAGACCAAAAGCATTGAAATACAATAGATAGGAAACTACTTTGATGATCAGAAGTTCCAGATCTTATTCCCTACTCTACCATTAATAAATGACGTAAACTTGGCAATTTAAGTTCTGTGATCTTTAGACTCCTTTCTGGTAAAATATAAGTGGTGAATAAGTTGCTCTCCAGATTTACATTTGTACCATTTTTGTTTAAGCACCCTTTGTATATCAGTAAATCCTATGGAAATAACATAATTGTTGGATGAAAAAGCCATTTGAGGGGCTGGTGCTGCTGGGTAGCCGGTTGAGCTGTTGCCTGTAAATCCAGCATCCCATATCATAGCACTGGTTTGAGTTCCAGCTGCTCCAATTCGGATCCAACTCTGCTAATGTGACTGATAAAGCAGTGAAAGATGGCCCAATTGCTTGTGCCTCTGCCACCTACGAAACCAGGATGGAGTTTCTGTCTCCTGGTTTCAGCCTGGCCCAGTCCTGGCTGTTGCAGCTATGAAGAGAATTAACAAGCAGATGGAGACCTCTCTGTCTTCCTATCTCCCTTACACTCTGCCTTTCAAAATAATAAATATTTTTAAAAAGTCATTTGAATACTAGTCTTAACTAGCAACATTTTTCTTCTCACTCTCCATTTAGATTGAGGTGCTTATTAAGCAAAGGACAGGGTTTCCAGAGCTCCAAGTATTTTGGTAGATTTTTGGTTAAAATAAATTACTTTAGCCACTGAAACTTACCATCTGAGTCCTGCCTCTGCTTGGCGATTTTTTTATTTATCTAGGTCCACATTCTGACCATTTTCTTTGGATTTTTACCACTTCAAATTCTGAGAAGAGAAGAGTTGATACATCTCAAAAAGTAAGAGAAGGGATAGAAAAAAGGGCAAAAAATGGGATAAAGGTGAGAGTGAGGAGGTGAAAGTGAATAAAAAGATAAGAAAACAGAGGATAAAGAAAGAGATATGGGAATACTGAATAACAAGTGCAAAACAGTCACAGAGAAACATGTTGATGCAAAGGCCTGGAGCATCCAGGATCCAAAATGTGGCTTCTGGATTATGGGGTAAATGATCAAAGTATTCAAATCTGGAAGTCATAATAAATTACCAAGTTTTAGCAGGAAATTAATTCCTTGTTCAGAAGTAAAGCTTTATGGAATCCCATGATTGTGATTAAGACTTGAACTAATTTATAGATAGTGGTGTTGGCAAAAACCTAATGATTACAGTAGATGCATCCTTATGCAATGTATCTATTCCACTGAGAAAAAAATTATTGAACTCTCTGTTATGGAAGCAATCCAAAGTAATAAATTCAACATACGGTAGATGGATGCTTACTTCACATAATGGTGCACAACAAGGGTTCAGCTTTACCCTCTGTTGATGACAAACTTAATATCCATCAGTGACAGAATCTACATCAGCCTAACAGAGGATACCATCATATTTTGAGCACAAGCAAAGCCTCAATCCTTGTTGCTTTCTATGTGTCTATTGTCCAAGTAATGAAAGTAGATGGAAAAAGATGCTCACAGACCTCTAAAGAACAAGGCAAATTATTCACTTTATTAAGAAAAGCCACTGCACTGGAGATTCATTTAGAGTATTCAAATAGAACAAAAATATTCTCAGCCTTGGGCTCATTCCAAGAGGTCAATTTTCAAACTTCATATCTCTCCCTGAAACTTTCTTGCTACCACTGCACAAATATTGTATCTTCTAAGCCTCTTTGCCATCTTACCAAGCCACTGGACAATGGCATAAATTTTCCAGCCTGCCCATCTTTTCTTCTCAGAAAAGTAAATGATTAGATACAATGTTCAGAGTTCTGTTGTAACAAAAGGTTCTCATTCTCTTTGACCCTCTACATCTCCCTCAGAAGCCCTGAAATGCTGTAGTAATCAACTTTCTTCTGGTGCTGATATATCCTGCAAGATCATCTTCAATCAATCTTATATGTTTCATACTTTCTCAACCCGCCATAAGGAAATTCCCATTAGGCGATAGGTGGGTGCTGAGGAATATATATCAGTGCAGTGCCACTAAACAATCCAACTTTATGGTTTCATGTGTCAAATGAATCCAAGTTACTGCAGATAGCTCCATTACTAAAGTCATGACATCCATGATTGGATATTTAATTTCTTTTTTTGTTATTTTTTTAACTTTAATTTAATGAATATAAATTTCCAATGTACATCTTATGGATTACAATGGCTTCCCCCTCCCACTTGCACCCCTCCCCTCTCCCACTCCCTCTCCCATTCCATTCACATCAAGATTCATTTTCAATTCTCTTTATATATACTAAATTGATCTTCTGTATATAAAGTAAAGATTTCAACAGTTTGCACCCACATAGAAACACAAAGCGAAACATACTGTTTGAGTACTAGTTATAGCATTAAAACACAATGTACAGCATATTAAGGACAGAGATCCCACATGAGGAGCAAGTGCACAGTGAATCCTGTTGTTGACCCAACAAATTGACACTCTAGTTTATGGTGCCAGTAACCATCCTAGGCTCTCGTCATGAGTTGCCAAGGCTATGGAAGCCTTCCAAGTTTGTCGACTCTGATCATATTTAGACAAGGTCATAAAAGACAGAGTGAGGATAGTAACCAATGATCCTAAGAGTGGCATTAACCAGGTCTGAACAATTATACAACATTAAGTGGGGGAAGAGGACCATCAGTACACACAGGTTGGGAGTAGAGCCATTGGAGGTAGAGTAGAGGTTATGATTACAAAGGAATGAGGCCCAAGTGCACTAGACACGGTCTAGAAGAAAGGACAGAGTCATTATTAGAGGAGCTAAGAAAGGTGCTGTCTAAGCTACAATTAAGTTTTCTGATTGAGAGGCAAATAGAACCTGACAGAAGGGGCTTGATAATAATCTGGTGGGCTTTAGGCCTTGTAAGTTGAGAGGCCCAGACCTATCTATCTCTTCACATGGGGTACATACTAAGGGAGGTGTGAACCTCCTAGGGAAGGCACTCTGTTGACTTTCATTACTTGGCTGGCCTGGGAGGAGAGCTGGCCAGGTAAAGGCAGGTGGCATCTCTAACAAGAAATGTACAGTTCTGCCTGCAATGTTGCTGACCCTACTTGACCATCCCCTCAGCTGCAGTGGTCACTTTGGAAGTTGGGCTGAGTGAAGGGCTTTTCAGCTTAGAGCCAATAAGATCTGTGGCTCTGACCTGGGCATCCTTCGACTCCAGGGCAGGTCCATTTCCAGTGATCCAACTCTTGGCAGAGCTGCCAGGGCTCTTCACAAGCTGACTTCTGCTGAAGCCCAGGCTTACCACATTGAAAGCCACTGCAGTGGACTGGCCTGTTGGGTCTCCTTGAGGGCAGATCACTGTACAGATCAGCCATTAATAGGCCTGCCACCCATTGCTTCTGATGCCGAGCTTTCTTTTCCTCCTGGTTTGTGTTAAAGCAGACCAGAGGATGCAAGTCAAGGGAGTGCCCAAGTCCCATCTCTAATTTTCGGTGGCCTGAACTACAAGTCTATAGTCACAGGCATGTTCTGTAGTAGTTTTTCTAAGGTAGACAATGCCCATGAGGAAAATTATATTCTCACTTTAAAACTTTCTTTCCCTTTGGTCTGAAAGGGAGGTTTTTCTACTTATTGTTTACTTCGCTGATGGCGAAGTAAATCTAGCTATGAGATTATAATTTAAGCTCTTATTTTGGCTATGCTATTACAGAAAAATGTTAGCCATCTCTTTTATGAGGTCTAAAGATTAAATTGTGCATCCTACAGATTCCTTCATAATAGAATTAGTTTCCTACCTTGAAGAGAATAGAGAAATGAAAGAACAAGTTGGGCTTAGGATAGAGAAATGAGGGAGCAAGTCCTAGATCGCTTGCTGACAATAGCAATATCACATGAATACTTAGCAAACAGTTTCAACCATTAGATAACAACTGAATTATACATTTACCAGAAGGTCCAATGCCTTCTATAAATTTTAAGAATCATGTATTTGGAAACACCTCTTAAATATCTAACATGGTGTAGTTTGTTTAACCAGTAAACTTAAGCACAACCATATAAAATGTTTTTAGTTTCAATTTCTACCAACAAGTATAAAACATATGATACAGAGATTCAGGTCACATGAATTAAAATGTATCTTTGATTAATTTTAGCAGCTTAAATTTATGGACAATCTTATCTATAAGCCAATTAAAATAAAACTCTTAATAAAATTTCCCCATGTGGACATACAATATGTACACACATATAACCTAACATAATAGACCAATATAGCAATTTTAATAATAGTTTTTAAAATCTTTAACTCTTTTTTGTAAATTGCCAATTGATTTGAATTGCTTTTTGTTTTTAGTAACCTCAGTTAACCATACTTTCTCTCAGTTGGTACTGTTAATACATTATTGGCTTCATCTGTTTACAGAGCCATCCCAAAGTACTGAATACAATAGAAGTGGCTGGAAAAAGTCCATAGGAACCTATAGGAGGACAGCTAAACACAGAACCAACAACGCTTTAGTTTTATGAGCAGCAAATCATATTTAATTTCTACTAAGTGTATAACAATAGTAGACCAATATATCTTTCATATTTATAAAAATAATTGGGTAAAATAGGAATACCACCCCTCTCATCTTTTAAGTCTCCTATGGTGATACTAATCTCTGCTATCATGGAGATTCACAGCTTTTTTTTTTTTGATAGGCAGGTAAATCCAAGTGCTTGCATTTGATTTACCCTATCATAACAGGACTGACTCTACAGAACAGGTAGCCAGTGTGGGCAGGTTGTAGTTTGTAACAGTAATTTTTATGTTAATACTCTTACTTAAACTCTAAATTTTATATTTTAAAGGTTCAAGCGCTGCTACAAGGGTGGGCATTTACAGCAGTGGTTAGGATGCTGGTTGGGAAATCTGCATCCCATATCAGAATCTCTTGGTTTGAGTCCTGATTTTACACCTGATTCTAGTTCTATGCTAATGTATACCCTGGGAAGCAGCAGGTGATGGATCAAGTGATTGGTTCCATGCCACCCATGTGGGAGACCTGGTTTGAGTTTCCAGCTCCCAGGTATTTGAGGATTACATCAGTGGATGGGAGCTCTGTCTCTTTGTCCCTCTAATAAAGTAAACACACAAAAATTTTAAAACTGTTTTAAAAATATAGACACAAAGTTGTGCAACCACGCCCACAATCAATTTTCGAACATTCTCATTATACCAAACAGAAATCTCACTCCCATTAGCAGTCATTCCTAATCTTATGCATTACCGCCAAGTTCAGCCCCAGACAACCGCTAAACATCTCTCTGTCTCTAAAGATTCATCTTTACAGGACCTTTCATATAAATGGAATCCCACACTACATGGTCTTTGTCTGATTTCTTTAGTATGGCACAATTTTTCAAGGTTTATCATGTTCTAGAATGTAACAGGATTCGTTAAATTTTTAAAAGACTTATTTATTTATTTGAAAGGCAGAGTTACAGAGACAGATGGAGAACCAGAGAGAAAGAGGTCTTACATCTGCTGGTTCACTCCCGAAATAGATGCAATAGCCAGAGTTGGGTCAGGACAACAGCAAGAGCCTGGAACTCCATCCAGGACTCCCACGTGAGTGTCAGGGGCCCAAGTATTTGAGCCATCTTCCACCATTTTCCCAGGTACATAGCAAGGAACGGCATTGGAAACAGAGCAGCTAGGACTTGATATGGAATGCCAGGACAGAAGATGGTGGGTTAACTTGCTGCACCACAATACTGGCCCTGGGACTTCATTTATTTTTCTAGTTTAATATTCCATTGATGCCACATTTATATAATTATAAGTTGATCAACATTTGGATTGTTTCTATTTGGAGGCTGTTATGAATAATGCTTCTGTGGATGTTCATGCATCTCATTCATCTAGCAGTGTAACTGGTAAGTCATTGAGTAACTCTATACCATTATAAGGAACTACCAATGTGTATTTCAGAGCAGCTTCACTATTTCATATTACTACCAGCAATGTATGAGGTTTATAATTTCCCCACATTCTTCTCATCATATATTATTTTCTGCTTACTATTTTTAGTTACAATTCTCCTAGTCTATGTGAAGTGGCATCTCACTGTTTTTAATTTGCATTTCCTTAATCACTAATAACACTGAGCACCTTTTTATGTGCATATCTTTTTTAGAGAACTGTCTATTCAGATACCTTTCATATTTTTCATTAGGTTCTCTCTTTTACTTGTTGAATTGTAAGACTACTTTATATATCCTGGATATTAACTCATTATCATGCATAATATCTGCAAATATTTTCTCCCATTCCACATTCCATATGTTGTCTTTTTACTTTGTGAACATATCTTTTTATGTACAAAAGTTTTTTTTTAATTTTGATCAATTCCAACTTATTTTTTCTTCTATTGCTCATTTTTGGGCATCTATTATAGACTGAATTGTGTCCCCCATGGGGAAAAAAAAAAAAAACTTCATATGTGGAAATTCTAACTACATTAGAATGTGAATTTATTTGGGTCTTTAAGGAGTTAATTAAGTTAAAATTGGATCATGTGTGGGGTTTCTAGTCCAATATAGCTGGTGTCCTTATAGGAAGAGGAAATTAGGTGATACACACACACACACGGAAGACCATGTTAAGATTTTACACAGGGAGAAGATAGTCATTTTCAGGCCACTGAGAAAGATTTCAAAAGAAACCAGTGCTGCAGACCTTGGTCTTTAATCTCAAGGATTCGAAAACAAATTTCTTTTATTTAAGCTAGTATGTAGTATTTTGTTGTGGAAACCTTAGAAAAATGATTACAATATCATACCTAAGAATCCATCACCAAATCCAAGGGTCACAATTTTCTCAAAAGTTTTAT
Source organism: Lepus europaeus (assembly GCF_033115175.1). NCBI lineage: Eukaryota > Metazoa > Chordata > Mammalia > Lagomorpha > Leporidae > Lepus > Lepus europaeus. The sequence goes on along the minus strand of NC_084850.1, from coordinate 72,207,910 downwards.
TTATTTATTTATTTAAAAGAGAGAGAGAGAGAGACAGAGAAAGAGAGAGAGAGAATCTTCTGTACTCTGGTTCACTCCTCAAATGGCTGCAACAGCTGGAGCTGCACCTGGCCAAAGCCAGGAGTCAGGAACTCCATGTGGGCCTCCCATGTGCTTGTTAGGGGTCCTAAGCACCTGAGCCATCTTCCACTTCCTTCCTAGGCACATTAGCTGGGAGCTAAATAACAGAACATCTAGTATTTGAACTGTCACTCCAATATGGGATGCCAGTATCACAGGCAGTGGCTTATCCTGCTGTCATAATGCAAGCACCAATCATGATGATTTTACTTCTTTTTTAGTCTTATAATAATTTTGCAGTTTCACTGCGTGTACTGGTCAGCTGGGCTACCATAACAAAGTGCCAGAGACTGAGTGATTTAAACAACAAAAATTTATTTTCTCAAAGGTCTGTATGCTGGAATCTAAGATCAAGATTCCAGCAGGAACAGTTTCTGAGATCTTTCATCTTGGCTAGCAGATACAGACCTTTTCACTGTACCTTTACATTCCCTTTGCCTTGTGAACATGCAGAAAGAGAAATATTTCTGGGGGCTCTGCCTATTCTTATAAAGATACCAGTCCTATCAGATTAGGGTTCTCAAGTAACCTTAGTGAATTTAAAGGCTCTTCCTCCAAGTTCAGTCACATTCAAGGTTAGGGCTCCAACATATAATTCAACAGGGGCACAGTTCAGTTGATAATAGCAATAATTTACTAAATAATCAACAAGGATATAATATGAATTATTCACAAGGGCACAGCTAATTATTAGGCAGAGATTTCCTTAAATACCTGGAACTAGTATGTCTCCAGCCTTTGCCATGGAGCTCTGAATGTGTTTTATGCACATGCCTTCAACATTCTGGCAGTTTACAACTCTGCCTTAACTTTTGCTGCTTACACCAAGTTTCAAAGTAAAAACAGATGGCTGATGAGGCCAGTGCTGTGGCACAGCAGGTTAATGCCCTGGCCTGAAGCGCCCGCATCCCATATGGGTGCCAGTTCGAGATCCAGCTGCTCCACTTCTGATTCACCTCTCTGCGACGGCCTGGGAAAGCAGTAGAAGATGGCCGGAAGAAGCTCCTGGCTCCTGGCTTTGGATCAGCGCAGCTCCAGCCATTGGGGCCAATTTGGGAGTGAACCATCAGATGGAAGACCCCTCTGTCTCTCTCTCTGCCTCTCCTTCTCTCTCTGTGTAACTCTGACTTTCAAAATAAATAAGTATATCTTTAAAAAAAATACAGATGGCTGTTTAGTGCCTTCTCACATATTTCCGTTTCATTCCTATACATTTTTTGTAATCTATATTAACTACTATATGTCAGAGAAAACATGATATTTGTTTGGGAGGAATAGCTTATTTCACTAAACAAATGCTTTCCGGTTGCATTTATTCTGTTGCAAAAGACAGGACTTCACTTTTTTTGTGTGTGTGGCTGAGTATTTCATAGCATATATATACCACATTTTCTTTATGCAGTCATCAACTGATGGACATCTGGGTTGATTTCATATCTTAGCTATTGTGAATTGAGTTGAAACAAACATGGGGATACAAATAACTGTTTCATATGCTGATTTCATTTGGGTAAATTCCAAGGAGTGGAACGGCTGGATCATATGACAGATCTATTTTCAGATTCCTGAGGAATCTCCAATGAGTGTACTAGTATACATTCCCATCAACAGTTCACTAGGGTAACATTTCTCCCACATCCCCATCAGCATTTTTTTTTTTTACTTTTAGATGAAAGTCATTGTAACTGGGATGAGGTGAAACCTCATGTTGGTTTTTATTTGCATCTCCCTGGTAGCTAGTTATCCTGAGCATTGTTTTTCATGTGTCTGTTGGCTATTTGAAGTTCATTCTTTGAAGAGTGCCTACTCATGTCCTTTGCCCACTTCTTAACTGGATTGTTTTGTTGTTGTTGAGTTTCTTGATTTTTTTTTTGACAGGCAGAGTGGACAGTGAGAGAGACAGAGTATGTTTCTTGAATTTTTATGGATCTGTTTCATTGATCTACATGCCTATTTTTGTGCCAGTACTAGGCTGTTTTGATTATAACTGCCCTGTGATGTGTCTTAAACTCTGGTGTTGTGATGTCTCCAAATTTGTCTTTGTTATTTAAGATTACTTTAGCTATCTAGGGTCTCTTGTCTTTCCATATGAATTTTAGCATTGTTTTTCCTAGATCTGAGTACAATGTTATTGGTATTTTGGTGAGGATCACATTGAATCTGTAATTTGCTTTGGGAACTATGGACACTTTGATATTAATTCTTCTAATCCTTGAACATTGAAGATTCTTCCATTTTTATATCTTCTTATATTTTTCTTTAATGTGTTATAATTTTAACAGCAGAGATTCTATGTACAGGATCATGTCATCTGCAAACATGGATAATTTGACTTCTTCCTTTCCAATTTCTATCCTTTTGATTTCTTTTTCTTGCTTAATGCTTTTGGCTAAAACTTCTAGAACTATATTGAATAGTAATTGTAAAAGTGAACATCCTTGTCTGGTTCCAGATCTTAGTGGTAATGCTTCCAACTTTTCCCACTCAATAAGATGCTGGATGTGGGTTTGTCATATATTGCCTTGAATGTGTTGAGGAATGTTCCTTGTATACCCAATTTGTTTAGGGTATTTATCATGAAAGATGTTGTGTTTTATCAAATATTTCTCTTCATCTATTGAAAACCATATGGTTTTACTCTTCAATTTGTTAATATGATGTATCACATTTATTGATTTGTATATGTTGAACTACCCTGCATACCAGGGATAAATCCCACTTTGTCCACGTGAATGATCTTTCTGATGAGTTGTTGCATTCTACCGGCTAGTATTTTGTTGAGGATTTTTGCATCTATGTCCATCAAAGATATTAGTCTATAGTTCTCTTTCTCTGTTATATCTTTTTCTGGTTTTGAAATTAAGGTGATGCTGGCTTCATAGAAGGAGCCTGTAAGGATTTTCTCCCTTTCAATTGTTTTGAACAGTTTGAGAAGAGTTGGAATAAGTTCTTTAAAAGTGTGGTAGATGCTTACTGCTCTGACAGGCTGGTTGCCAGTTCCTGCAGCCCCGGGCTTGGAGGCTGCCATGAGGACCCCATGACCTGGCAGGGATGGATGCCCCCTGAGCTGCTCACCCACAGCCTAGCCTGCTGTCCAGCCACGGGTCCCATCTACCACTCCCAGGTGCTTTAATGTAACCTTCCTGGGCCTGAGGTGGGGGAGGGGAGCGGAGCCCCTATGCAAGCAGATGGTGGCTGGCCCTTGGCGTGACCCCAGACCTGGCCCCTATCTGAGCCACCACCCAGTGCTGGCCAGGCCCAGAGATCCTGCGTTGCTGCTACCTAGGCCAGTGGGATCTCCTCTGCCCCACACCTCGATAGTCACCTTAGCTAGGGCCAGGTGGCAGGCAGTGTTGCTCACCTGTAGCTGTGGCAACGACTCAGGGGGTTGAGTCCAGTTCTGCTGCAAGGGCCGAGGCCCCTCTCCATGCCGCCTGGGTTAATATTTATGGAGCCTGAATCCTCCAAACACAGGAATCAGTTAGACTGTGTGCACCTTTAAGAAAGTGAAGACCTGTATGCTTACCATACAGGACAAACTGCTACCAGAAGCATCTAGACAAGCCTTCAAAACACTCGGGAACAGTAACTGTTGGACGTGCTATGTGTTGGGCACATCATCTGAATTCTTTCTCCCTGCAAGCACATGCAGTAACAATGCACCCATTTTTCAGTTGGGGAAGTTAAGGCTCAGAAGGTTATGTTAATTATCCAAGCTCAGGTGGCTAGTAGATGACCTAGCTGGAACTGGAACATAGTCTCTGCTTCCAGAATGCTCTTCAGACTTCTTAAGGACACAGAACTTGTGTCATCTGACCACAGAATATAAGCACCAGGAAAGGAGATTGGAATACTTGGCTAGATTCCTTCAAAATGCTACTTTTCTCTTAACAGTAATTGTCTTTGAAAACATATTTTTGGACAGATCTAGGGAAGCAGCATAGTGTCAGTGTCAAAACCAGGGAATGTAGAATCAAAAAACTGCAGTAGAGCATAATCTTCAAGAGAGCAAGGAGTAACTGTGTCGTTTACCTTCTGCCTTCCATGCCTGGCACTCAGGCAGTCATTGCATACTGACTGACTGACGGACAACCTACACTTGAGTCCTTATTCTACCACATGTGAACCAGCAGAAATGACCTGACCTCCATGAGGCTCAATTCCCTCCCCATGAGTAACTTCTGGGATTGATGTGAGAATTAAGTGAAATAATTCATAAAAAGCACATACCATGGTGTCTGGTATACAGGTCATACTTAATGGTAGTACTGTTAGATTCTTTCAGGGCAGTATTTGGAATATCTCCCATAGAATAAATTTCAAATAAGGAGAACTCTACACTTCAGTAGTTTAATGGTCACTAAATACTAGTTTTGCACACAAAATTAATAGGTATTTTAAATGTTTATGTAGGACCAAACCAAGAGGAAAGTAAGAGTAAATCCTCTATATCCCTCCTAGCCCCTTCAATGCAAGGCACACAGTAGGGCTTCCACATCCAGTGAAGGAATCCCTATTTTCCCTATGGCACAAGAAATGGCAGGATAATGATTGCTTTTTTTGTTGAGTTGATTAGATTCAACCTTCTCATTTTCTATACCAGCTGGGATTTAAAATCAAAACCTGAATAGAAAATTAGCTTGCGAATGTCCAGCCAGGTCCCCCCAGCTCATTTACAGGAGAGGTATGCAGTAACTCTCCATGGAATGCACCACAGACTGGCCTCTCTGGGAATACTGTATTTGGCAGAGCTCCAGCCCATGGTCAACTCTGTTACACCTGCTTCTAGACAATGGCAGTTTCACCTCCTCTGCTTGCTGAGATCCAGGAGCCACCAGGTTTACCTCGTCAATGGAAGGCACTCTCTGGTAAAGTACACTGGATTTCTACTTTTGTATCTTCCATTGTCTTATAAAGGAGAGACTTTTGGCTAACAGACCTTTCCATCAAGGTGTGTGAATGACTATGTCTTGTTCTGAAGTGAATGGAGTTCCTGGCTCCTAATTGATCTGTTTCTCTGGGTTTTATCCTGCCAGATTCCTCCTCAGTACAAGTTGGCAGGAAGTTGGGGATCTGGAATAGCATTGGCTCCATGTTCAGGAGGCTCCTCTTGTTCCAGCCACAAAGTCCTCACTAACTGGCACCAGAGTAATTGATATATGCAATAGTCCAAGTCAGAAAAGCATGTTTTACACAAATGTGAGAAAATAGGGGAAACAAAACAATAGATATGAAGGATTCCATTGAAGTTTGAAAAATAAAGTATCAGGGTGGGTACTTGGCTTAGTAGTTGGGACAGACACATCCCATGCTGGAGGGCCTGAGCTTGGTACCTGACTCCTGACTTCCACTTCCTGCTAATGCAGGTCCTTGGAGTCAATGGTGATGACTCAAGTAATTGAATGCCTGATACGCATGTGCCAGATCTGCATTGAGTTCCTCTCTCCCAGCTTCTGTCCCCAAGCCATTATGGGCATTTGGGGAGTGAACCAATGATGGGAGCACGTGTTTCCCCTTCTCTGTCTCTCTCACAAATAAATAAAAGAATTAATTTTTTTAAAAAAAAAAGTGTGGTAGAATTCAACAGTGAAGCCATCAAGACCTGGGCTTTTCTTTTATGGGAGGGTCTTTATTACTGATTCAATCTTTGTCTTGGCTATTGGTTTATTTAGATTTTCTATGTCTTTGTGACTTAATTATAATAGGTTGTATTAGTCTAGAAATCTATACATTTCTTTTTGATTTCCCAGTTTGTTGGCATAAAACTGTTTCTAGTAATTTCTGATGATTCTTTTTTATTTCTGTGGTATTCATTTTAACATCTTTTTCATCTCTGATTTTATTACTTTAGGTATTCTTTTTTGGTTAGTTGGGCCAATGGTGTAGCCATTTTGTTTATTTTTTCCAAAAACCAGCTCTTCATTTTACTAATCTTTTGTATTTTTGAGGGGTCAATTTTGTTTATTCTCTATTTTTTAATTATTTCTTTCCTCCTACTAATTTTGGGTTGTCTCCCTTCAGATCCATTAACATTTGTTTTAAATAGCCAGGTGTCCTGGATTGAGTGCATCTACATTTACCATAGTCAGATCTTCCTGTTGAATTGATCCCTTAATATAAGGGCATTTTGTAAGACTTTCATGACATTTATCAGCAGCAACTTTGTATCCCATAGGAAGCAGTAAGATATAGTCACAATGCTGAAAGATAAAAAAAAGATGCCATCCAATGAAACTATGTCCTGCAAAGCTTAAAAAATGAAGGATAATCAAAGCCTTTTCCAAGATAAACAGAAATTTAGAGTAATAGTCACCACTAAATATGCTTAAAAATTACTAATGAGGTAAGGCCTGTTGAAATGAAATGATGCTCAGCTGTAACATGAAAGAGTAAGAAAATAAAATGCTCTCTGGTAAAGGTAAACACATACAAAAACAGAGACCCTTAACAATGGAATGGTGGCATGTTGAACCACTTAACTATAGAAGCTAGAAGTCAAAAGTATTAAAAACTATAACATGCTAATGGATATACAGTGTAAAAATATGCAATTTTGTATGTAACTGAAGTTTAGATGTTATAAGCTTGAAATAGGTACTATAAGATGTCTTATATAAGTCATACTATAACAACAATCCAAAAAAAATCTCTGGAAGTCGCATAAAAGAAAATGAGAATGGAATCAAAGGAGGTCAGTACAGAAAAAAAAAAAATCAGAGAAACAAAAGAAGCTAACAAAAAAAGAAAGGGGAAAAAATATCAAGAAAGCAGATGTAAAACCATTAACAAAATGGCAATAGTAAACTCTCCCTTGTCAGTAATTACTTTAAATGAAAAAAGAGTAAAGTCCTTAAATGACATAGAATAGCTGGTTGTTTGAAAAACAGAATCTGGGGCTGGCGCTGTGGCAGAGCGGGTTATGGCCCTGGCTGAAGCATCAGCATCCCATATGGGCTCCAGTTCTAGTCCCGGCTGCTCCTCTTCCAATCCAGCTCTCTACTATGGCCTGGGAATGCAGTGGAAAATGGCCCAAGTCCTTGGGCCCTTACACCCACGTGGGAGACCCAGAGGAAGCTCTTGGCTCCTGGCTTCAGATCGGCGCAGCTCCAGCCGTTGCGGCCAATTGGGAAGTGAACCAAAGGATGGAAGACCTCTCTCTCTCTCTCTTGCTCCCACTCTCACTCTCTCTCTCTCTACCTCTCTCTGTAACTCTTTCTTTTTTTAAAAGATTTATTTTATTTATTTGAAAGACAAACAGAATCTGATAAATACTGTCTGCAAGAGATTCACATTTTTTAAGATTATATATTTGAACTGTTGAATGACAAAGCAAGAAAAAGAGTGACACATACACATACAAACACACACACACACACACAGAGAGAAAACTTGTATACGCTGGTTCACTCCCCAAATGCCTGCAACTGCTGGAGCTAAAACAGGAAGAAAGCCAGGAGTCAAGAACCCCATCTGGGTCTCTCCCATGGATGGCAGGAACTCAAGTATTTAGGCCATCAACAGCTACCTCCCGGGTACAGTAGCAAGAAGCCTCATAGGAAGCATGGAGTAGCTGGGACTAGAACCAGGCACTCTGATATGGCAAGCAGGTATGTCCCAGGCAGCAACTTAGCCCACTCTGCTACAATATCTGCTCCAAAAGATTCATTTTAGACTTAAGGAGACAAACATGCTGAAAGCCATAAGGTGGAAACATCGTTCCATACAAATAGTAACAAAGGAATTCAGGGAGCTGTACATACATCAGTAAAGTAGACTTTGGGTCAAACACAGTATCAAACACAAAAGATAGTATATAATGATAGAGAGTCAGTTCAACAAGAATAAAGAATAATTATAAATATATTTGCATCCAACATCAAAGCAATGAAATTTATGAATCAAATATTGACAGAACTAAAGAGAAAATAGACAACAACAGAATAATTATAGGAAATATCAATATTTCACATTCAAGAATGGATAGACTAGCCCCACATATTATCAATAATCAAGTGGGAAAATTACAAAACACTAGAGGCCAAAATGATCTAAGACATTTACAGAACATTCCACCCAATAAGGGCAGAATATTCATTTATTTCAAATGCACATGGAACATTCTCCAAGGTATATCTCAAGTTAGGTCACAAAACAAGGCTTAATAAATTTAGGAAGATCAAAATGATACCATCTATCTTTTCTAGTCACTATGAAATCATACTAGAAATCAACAGCAGTAGAAAAATTGGAAAATTCTTTAATATTTCAAAATTAAAAATGCCCAAGCAACCAATTCATCAAGGGACAAATCACAAAGAAATTTAGAAAATATCTTGACACAAAGGAAAACAAAAACATAGCATACCAAGACTTATGTGGTGCAGCAAAAGCAGTATTCAGAAGTTTATAGCAGTTATCACCAATACTAAAAGAACAGAAAGTTTCTAAATAAACAACCTAAACTTACATCTAATGGAACTAGAAAAAGAGCAAACTAAGCCAAAAGTTACAAGAAGAAAAGAATAAATACTAGGACAGAATTAAGAAATTAAAATATACAAAATATTCAAAAAGGAGTTACTTTTGTGAAAACATACTCAAAATTGTCAAATCTCTAGTTAGGCCAGGGGTGTGGGGAGACAGAGATTTTTTAATAAAAAAAATCAAAATAGAAAAAGTGAACATTGCAAATGATACCACAGAAATAGAAAGGACTTTGATAGATTATGAGCAATTGTAAGCTAAACATTTGTAAAAACTAAAAGAAACAGATAAATCCCTAGAACTATACAATCTGTAGACTGAATTATGATGAAATACAAAACCTGAAGAGAGCTATAACTACTGGGAATATTGAAACAGTGATCAAAAACCTCTCAACAGGTCCCGCAGTGGCTGGTGGCAGAAGTGGTTTATTCTTCCCGTTCAGCTGCTTCCCGCAGCTGGCTTTCATCCCTCTTTCCCCTCCCAGCATGAGCAGGGTTCGGAATGCGGATCTTTTAATGTGCTGCTTTGCCTCAGGAAAAGATTCAAGAAAAAAACTGCAGAGGAAATGCTTCCGGATCTAGTGGATGTGACACAGAGGACCTACAGGGAGCCCACCGCATGGAAACCCAATCGTGGGAGACGAGCCGCAGAATCTCGCCAGCGCGGGAACGAACGGGAGGTAAGACGAAGACATCAGAAACCCGAGACATTGGGGGGGGGGGGAGGCAGAGGCCTCTCTCTTCACTCACCGAGCAAAACAAAGAGCAGGTGCCATTTTACATATGTAAAGTGCCACCAACGAGTACACAAACTCAGTAACTTGGAATTTTGGTGAAACTTGAGAACACACTGAGGGCTGCATAAACTCTTTGTGTGGTCCCAGGGGTAGATCAAACGAATACTCACAGAGGCCAGATTTCAACTACCCTCAATTCCACTCACCTGTGCAGAATTATTTCCCAACTGAGAAAAAAGAGAGAGAGAGAGAGAGAGAGAGAGAGAGAGAGCGAGCAATCCAGCAAGGAGCAAGGGAGAGAACAATCTGGGTGAGTCACTTTTTGCACAGCCTTAAACCTGAAGAATCAAGCAGAGCTCTCTAGCCACACCCATCACAGCCTCTAAGGATCCATCAAAGCAGACAGCCCACTTAGAGGCATAGTATAACGAGAAAAAATCACCACAGCAAAAAAAAAAACAAACAAACAAACATAAATTATCGCCAACATGCCAAACAACAAACACAAAAACCAAGAAAACAAGAGCAAGGAAGACACTATGATGCCCCCAAATGAACAAGACACCCCAATCCAAGATTATGAAGATGAAGAGATAGAGGAAACGCAAGAAGCAGATCTCAAAAAATTGATAAGAACATTAAGAAGTTCTCAAAAACAAATTCTTGAACTACAGAAATCCTTAATGGACAAGATAGAAAATCTCTCTCGTGAAAATAAAATATTAAGGAGGAATCAAAATGAAATGAAACAACTAGTAGAACATGAAACTCTGATAGTGACAAGAAACCATAATGAAGTGAAGAACTCCATAGATCAAATGACAAACACATTAGAGAGCCTTAAAAACAGAATGGGTGAAGCAGAAGAGAGAATATCGGAATTAGAAGACAGAGAACAGGAAAGGAAACAGTGAAATCAAAGAAAAGAAGAAGAAATCAGAAATCTAAAAAATACTGTCAGGAATCTACAGGATAGCCCAGGTGCTAAGAGAGAAAAACTGCCAGCCCAGAATATTATATCCTGCAAAGCTCTCATTTATGAATGAAGGTGAAATAAAGACCTTTCACAGCAAACAGACATTGAAAGAATTTGTCGCCACTCGCCCAGCCCTGCAAAAGATGCTTAAAGATGTGTTACATACAGAAACACAGAAACACGGTCACCAATATGAAAGAAGATAAAGGAAGGAAACCTCACAGCAAAAGATCACAGAAATCTCAAACCATATATTAGAAAAAATCTTTGGAAATGACAGGGCAAAGTTACTCCTTCTCAATAGTCACATTGAATGTTAATGGCCTGAACTGTCCAGTTAAAAGACACCGATTGGCTGATTGGGTTAAGAAACAAAACCCATCATTTGGCTGCTTACAAGAAACTCATCTTTCCAACAGTGATGCATACAGACTGAAAGTGAAAGGCTGGAAAAATATATACCATGCCAACAGAAATGAAAAAGGAGCGGGTGTAGCCATCTTAATATCGGACAACATAAACCTTACCACAAAAACTGTTAGGAGAGACAAAGAGGGGCGCTATTTAATGATTAAGGGATCCATTCAACAGGAAGATATAACGATTATCAACGTATATGCACCTAATTACAGGGCACCAGCTTATTTAAAAGACTTGTTAAGGGACTTAAAGGGAGACTTAGACCCCAATACAATAGTTCTGGGGGACTTCAATACTCCACTCACAGAGATAGACAGATCAACAGGACAGAAGATCAACAAGGAGACAGTAGATTTAAATGACACTATAGCCCAAATGGATCTAACAGATATCTACAGAACATTTCATCCTACATCTAAGGAGTTTACATTCTTCTCAGCAGTACATGGAACCTTCTCTAGGATTGACCACATACTAGGCCATAAAGCAAGTCTCAGCAAATTCAAAAGATTTAGAATCATACCATGCAGCTTCTCAGACCACAAAGGAATGAAATTGGAAATTAGCAACTCGGGAATCCCTAGAGCACGTGCAAACACATGGAGATTGAACAACATGCTCCTGAATGAACAATGGGTCATAGAAGAAATTAAAAGAGAAATCGAAAATTTTCTTGAAGTAAATGAGGATAAAAGCACAACATACCAAAACCTATGGGATACAGCAAAAGTAGTGTTAAGAGGAAAGTTTATATCAATAGGTGCCTACATCAAGAAATTGGAGAGGCACCAAATAGATGAGCTTTCAAGTCATCTCAAGGATCTAGAAAATCTGCAGCAAACCGAACACAAGCCCAGTAGGAGAAGAGAAATAATTACAATCAAAGAAGAAATCAACAGGATTGAATCCAAAAAAAAAATTACAATAAAGCAGCCAAACAAGGAGCTGTTTTTTTGAAAAAATAAACAAAATTGACACCCCATTAGCCCAACTCACTAAAAAAAAGAAAAGACCCAAATCAATAGGATCAGAGATGAAAAGGGAAACGTAACAACAGACACCACAGAAATAAAAAAAAATCATCAGAAATTATTACAAGGACTTGTATGCCAGCAAACAGGGAAATCTATCAGAAATGGACAGATTCTTGGACACATACAACCTACCTAAAATGACGCAGAGAAAGCATTTGATAAAATACAACACCCTTTCATGATGAAAACTCTAAGCAAACTGGGTATGGAAGGAACATTCCTCAATACAATCAAAGCAATATATCAAACGCCCACGGCCAACATCCTATTGAATGGGGAAAAGTTGGAAGCATTTCTGCTGAGATCTGGTACCAGACAGGGATGCCCACTCTCACCACTGCTATTCAATATAGTTCTGGAAGTTTTAGCCAGAGCTATTAGGCAAGAAAAAGAAATTAAAGGGATACAAATTGGGAAGGAAGAACTCAAAGTATCCCTCTTTGCAGATGATATGATTCTTTATTTAGGGGACCCAAAGAACTCTACTAAGAGACTACTGGAACTCATTGAAGAGTTTGGCAAAGTAGCAATCCACAAAAATCAACAGCCTTTGTATACTCAGGCAATGCCACAGCTGAGGAAGAACTTCTAAGATCAATCCCATTCACAATAGCTACACAAACAATCAAATACCTTGGAAAAAACTTAACCAAGGAGGTTAAAGATCTCTACGATAAAAACTAGAAAACCTTAGAGAAAGAAATAGAAGAGGATACCAAAAAATGGAGAAATCTTCCATGCTCATGGATTGGAAGAATCAATATCATCAAAATGTCTCTTCTCCCAAAAGCAATTTATACATTCAATGCAATACCAATCAAGATACCAAAGACCTTCTTCTCAGATCTGGAAAAAATGATGCTGAAATTCATATGGAGACACAGAAGACCTCGAATAACCAAAGCAATCTTGTACAACAAAAACAAAGCCAGAGGCATCACAATACCAGATTTCAGGACATACTATAGGGCAGTTGCTATCAAAACAGCATGGTACTGGTACAGAAACAGATGGATAGACCAATGGAACAGAATAGAAACACCAGAAATCAATCCAAACATCTACAGCCAACTTATATTTGATCAAAGATCCAAAACTAGTCCCTGGAATGAGGACAGTCTATTCAATAAATGGTGCTGGGAAAATTGGATTTGCACATGCAGAAGCTTGAAGACCCCTACCTTGAAGACCCCTACCTTTCACCTTACACAAAAATTCACTCAACATGGATTAAAGACTTAAATCTACAACCCGAAACCATCAAATTATTAGAGAGCATTGGAGAAACCCTGCAAGATATGGGTACAGGCAAAGACTTCTTGGAAAAGACCCCAGGAGCACAGGCAGTCAAAACCAAAATTACCATTTGGGATTGCATCAAATTGAGAAGTTTCTGTACTTCAAAAGAAACAGTCAGGAAAGTGAAGAGGCAACCGACAGAATGGGAAAAAATATTTGCAAACTCTTCTACAGATAAAGGGTTGATAACCAGAATCTACAAAGAAATCAAGAAACTACACAACAACAGAACAAACAACCCACTTAAGACATGGGCCAAGGACCTCAATAGACATTTTTCGAAAGAGGAAATCCAAATGGCCAACAGACACATGAAAAAATGTTCAAGATCACTAGCCTTCATGGAAATGCAAATCAAAACCACAATGAGGTTTCACCTCACCCCGGTGAGAATGGCTCACATTCAGAAATCTACCAACAATAGATACTGGAGAGGATGTGGGGAGAAAGGGACACTAACCCACTGTTGGTGGGAATGCAAACTGGTTAAGCCACTATGGAAGTCAGTCTGGAGATTCCTCAGAAACCTGAACATAACCCTACCATACAACCCAGCCATCCCACTCCTTGGAATTTACCCAAAGGAAATTAATTTGGCTAATAAAAAAGCCATCTGCACATTAATGTTTATTGCAGCTCAATTCACAATAGCTAAGACCTGGAACCAACCCAAATGCCCATCAACAGTAGACTGGATAAAGAAATTATGGGACATGTACTCCATAGAATACTATACAGCAGTAAGGAACAATGAAACCCAGTCATTTGCAACAAGATGGAGGAATCTGGAAAACATCATGCTGAGTGAATTAAGCCAGTCCCAAAGAGACAAATATCATTTGTTTTCCCTGATCGGTGACAACTGAGCACCAAAGGGGAAACCTGTTGAAGTGAAATGAACACTATAAGAAACAATGACCTGATCAGCTCTTGTCCTGACTCTAGATGTACAATGTAATACTTTATCTTTTTTCGTATTTGTTGTTGTTGTTGTTGTTGTTCTAGTACTAGTGGTTGAACTCTGTAATTAACACACAATTATTCTTAGGTGTTTAAATTTTAACTGAAAAGTGATCCCTGTTAAATATAAGAGTGGGAAAAAGAGAGGGAGGAGATGTACAATTTTGGACAAGCTCAATCGGACTTGCCCCAAATGGTGGAGTTAGAAACGTGCCAGGGGATTCCAATACAATCCCATCAAGGTGGCATGTACCAATGCCATCTCACTAGTCCAAGTGATCAATTTCAGTTCACAATTAATCACACTGATAGGTCTAAGAGTCAAAGGGATCACACAAACAAGACTAGTGTCTGCTAATACTAACTGATAGAATCAAAAAGGGAGATAAAGATCCAACATGGGAAGTGGGATACACAGCAGACTCATAGAATGGCAGATGTCCTAAACAACACTCTGGCCTCAGAATCAGCCCTTAAGGCATTCGGATCTGGCTGAAGAGCCCATGAGAGTATTGTAGGCATGGAAAGCCAAGATACCATGGAAAAGAAAAAAGAAGAAGACCTAAATGAAAGATCTCTGTGAGTGAGATCCCAGTGGAAAGAACGGGGTCATCAAAGAAGGAGGTACCTTTCTCTGAAGGGAGGAGAGAACTTCCACTTTGACTATGACCCTGTCGGAATAAGATCGAAGTTGGCGAACTCAAAAGGCTTCCATAGCCTTGGCAACTCATGACTAGAGTCTAGGGAGATTACTGACGCCATGAACAGGAGTGACAAATTGTTAAGTCAGCAACAGAAGTCACTGTGTACTTACATCCCATGTGGGATCTGTCCTTAATGTGTTATCTAATGTGCAGTGATGCTATAACTAGTACTGAAATAGTATTTTTACACTTTGTGTTTCTGTGTGGGTACAAACTGATGAGGTCTTTACTAAATATATACTGAATCGATCTTCTGTATATAAAGATAATTGGAAATGAAAAAAAAAAACAACCTGGTGTTAAATTGGAAATGGCATAGAAAATTAATTAATTGTTTTAAAAAAATATTATGTAGAATCTCTGTCTTTAATGTGCTGTACATTCTTATTTAATGCTATAACTAGTACTCCAACAGTATTTTTTTTCATCTTGTGTTGCTATGTGGGGCAAACTGTTGAAATCTTTACCTAATATATACTAAACTGATCTTCTGTATATAAAGAGAATTGAAAATGAATCATGATGTGATTGGAAGGGTGAGGGAGCGGGAAAGGGGAGCATTGTGAGTGGGAGGGAGGTTTTGGGAGGGGGAAGCCATTGTAACCCATAAGCTGTACTTTGGAAATTTATATTCATTAAATAAAAGTTTAATAAAAAAAAGAAAGGGTACTGGCTTTTGTAAAATTGTAAAATACTTTCTATAGGTCCTTTGAGGAGAGCATATGGTTTTTTACCTCATGTCTTGTAATGTTGTATACCACATTTATTTTCCACATGCCAATTGTCATTCTGTTAATGTGGTGGATGAATTTATTTATTGACTTTTCATATGTTGAGTCCTATGGTATGCTGTTAAATTTTGCTGTATGATATTTTGTTAAGGATTTTTTAATCTATGCTCAGTATGAATATTGACCTGTAATCTTTAAAAAAAAACACCTCTCAACAAAGAAAAAGCAGGGACCACCTGGTTTTTATAAGAAATTTTACAAAACATTTAAAGAAGAATGGATTCCAATTCTTCCCAAAATCTTCCAAAAACCTGAAGAGGAGAGAAAAAAAAAACTCATATTATGAAGCCAATAGTGCACATATTTCAAAGCCAGGCAAAGACACTACAAGAAAATTACAAGCCAAAACTTGAAAAAATACTTGCAAACACAGTTCAACAGTACATTAAAAAGATCATGTACTATGACACAGTTGAATTTATCCCTATTATGTCAAGATTATTCAGCATTTGAAAATAAATCAATGGGATACACCACTGTAATAGAACTAAAGATAAAAATAACAGGATCATCTCACCAGATGCAGAAATTGCTTTTGATGAAATTCGACACCTGTTTTTGATAAAGAAAAACACTGAAAAACACCTAGGAATAGTAGAAAATTGCTCCAACATAATAGAAACCATATATGAAAAACCCACAGCTAATATCACAAAGAGTCAAAATCTGAAAACTTTTCCTCTGAGATCAGACAAGACAAGGATGCCCACTCTCAACACTTTTATTCATCATGACAATATGATTTCAAGCCAGGGTAGTTGGACAAGAGAAGGAAATAAAATAAATATAAATCAGAAAGTAAAAATTATCTCTTTCCAGATGACATCATCATATATGAAAAAAAACTTAAATACGTCTGGAAAAATCTGGTAGATCTAATAAGCAATTCAGAAAATTGCATAATACTAAATCAATGCACAAAATCAAGCACATTTCTGTACATTAGCAATGAAAAATCCAAAAACTAAATTAAGACCACAATTCCATTTATGATAGCATCAAAAACATACTTAGGAATAAACTTGTACACTGGTAACTACAAATCATTGCTGAATGAAATTAACAAAGATACAGATAAACGGAAAGACATCTTAGTTCATGTATTGAAAGACTTAAGTTTTTTAAAGATTTATTTATTTGAAAGACAAAGTTACAGAAAGGGAGGAGAGAAGAGAGATGGGGTGGGGGGAGACAGACAGACAGACAGAGAATCTTCAATCTGCTGGTTCATTCCCCAAATGGCTGAAAAGGTCAGGTCTGAGCCAGGCTGAAGCCAGGAGCCTGGAATGTCATTCATGTGTTCCATTTGGGTAGCAGGGGCCAAAACACTCAAGCTGTTTTTGGTTGCTTTCCCAAGTGCATTAGCAGGAAGCTGAATCAAAGTGGAGCAGCCAGGACTCCAACTGGTACTCATATGGAATGACAGCATCAGAGCCAGTTGCTTAACCTGCTGCACCACAACAGCCCCCAAATATAATATGTTTAAAGTGTCCATACTACAAAAAGTGATCCAGAGATTCAATGTGATACCTACCAAAATCCAAATGGCATTTTTTTTGCAGAAATAGAATTTAAAAAAAAAAAACTAAAATTCATATGAAACACATGTGACATTGTATAACCAACAAAACCTTGAGAGAGAAAAACAAAGCTAGAGGCCTTATACTTAGTGACTTAAAACATATTATACAATTACAGTAACCATATCTTGCTACCAGCATAAAAATGATAAACTAATGGCTCAGAATGGAAACCTCAGAAACACATTTTTGCATATACAATTGATGAATCTTCCAAAAGGATGCCTAAAATAGACAATAGAAAACAGATAATCTCTTCATTACCTGGTGCTATAAAAACTAATCGCTTGTGAAAAAATGAAATCAGATCCTTATCTTATGCCATTCACAAAAAAATCAACTCAAGATGGATCAATGTGTTAAATCTATTATTTGAAAGAATAAAATTCCTAAAAAAATGAGAAAACACAGGAAAATATCTTCATTGAATTGACATTGGTAATGATTTCATGGATATGACACCAAAAGCAGAGGCATCAAAAGAAAGAATACACAGGTAGGACTACATCAAACTTCAAAATATTTTGAACAGCAAAGGAAATAATCCTCAGAATTAAGGCAACCTATGGAATGGGAACATTATTTATGAATTATATATATGAAAGCAGTTAATATTCAAAATATATGAGGGAGTTCTACAAATCAGTAGCAAAATAAATAAGAAAAGTAAAAAGTCAAAACAAAAAACAATTTTAAAAATGGAAAGGACTTGAATAAACGTTTGTCCAAAAATCTCTACAAATGACCAACATTTATATGAATCGATATCATCTGACACATGTTGGAATGACCATTTTAAAATTGAAAATAAAAAGAAAAGAGGTGGCTGGTGCTGTGGTGTAGTAGGCTAAGCCTTCACCTGTGGTGCCAGCGTTCCATATGGGTGCTGGTTCATGTCCTGGCTGCTCCTCTTCTGAATCAGCTTTCACTAAGGCCTGAGAAAGCAGTAGAAGATTGGCCCAAGTACTTGGGCCCCTGCACCTGCATGGGAGACTCAGAAGAAGCTCCTGGATCCTGGCTTTGAATTGGCCCAGCTCTGGTCTTTGCAACCATTTGGGGGGGGGGGGGGGTAACCAGTGCATGGAAGATCTTACTCTTTGTCATTCCTTCTCTGTCTGTAACTCTACCTCTCAAATAAATAAATAAAATCTTTATTTAAAAAAAAAACAAAATACAACAAACTTTGGCAGTGATATGGAGAAATTGGTATAATGCACTCAATGTGAATGAAAAACAGTAAAGCTTCTATGGAAAACTGTATGAAATTACCTCAAAAATTAATAATAGAGTGGCTAGTATTTGGCATAATGGTTAAGATATCATTTGGGATGTCCACATTCCATATCAAAGTGCCTAGGTTCAAGTCCTAGTTCTACTCTTAATTCTAGCTTCTAGTTAATGTGAACCCTAGGATGTAGCAAGTGATAGTTCAGATAATTAGGCTCCTAATATCCTTTTGGGAGACTTGAACTAAGTTCCCAGTGCCTAGCTTCAGCCTGGCCCAGTCTTAGCTATTATAGGTATTTGGGGGCATGAGCCAATGGATGGAGCCTATCTCTCTCTCTCACACACACGCACGTGCTCTCTCTCTCTCTCCCTCCCTCCCTCTCTCCATGTCTATCTTTCTCTCCCTCTCTCTCTCTCCCTCACTTTTAAAAATAAATAAATGTGATCAATTCAGTTCACAATTGATCACACTGATAGGTCTAAGAGTCAAAGGGATCACATAAACAAGACTAGTGTCTGCTAATACTAACTGATAGAATCAAAAAGGGAGAGAACGATCCAACATGGGAAGTGGGATACACAGCAGACTCATAGAATGGCAGATGTCCTAAAACAGCACTTTGGCCTCAGAATCAGCCCGTAAGGCATTTGGATCTGGCTGAAGAGCCCATGAGAGTATTTTAGGCATGGAAAGCCAAGACACTCTGGAAAAAAAAAAAAGACCTAAATGAAAGATCTCTGTGAGTGACATCCCAGTAGAAAGAACGGGCCATCAAAGAAGGAGGTATCTTTCTCTGAAGGGAGGAGAGGATTTCCACTTTGACTATGACTTTGTCTAAATAAGATCAAAGTCAGTGCACTCAAAAGGCTTCCATAGCCTTGGCAACTCATGGCTAGAGCCTAGGGAGATTTCTGACGCCATAAACAAGAGTGTCAAATTGTTAAGTCAGCAACAGGAGTCACTGTGTACTTGCTCCTCATGTGGGATCTCTGTCCTTAATGTGTTGTCCAATGTGAATTAATGCTATACCTAGTACTCAAACAGTATTTTACACTTTATGTTCTGTGTGGGTGCAAACTGATGAAATCTTTACTTTATATATAGAGATGGATTTAGTATATATTAAGTAATTGAAAATGAATCTTGATATGAATGGAATGGGAGAGAGAGCGGGAGATGGGAGGGTTGTGAGTGGGAGGGACATTATGGGGGGGGAGCCATTGTAATCCATAAACTGTACTTTGGAAATTTATATTTACTAAATAAAAGTTTTTTTTAAAATTTAAAATAAAAACCCTTTTTAAAAATTAAAAATAAATAAATAAATGCATTTTAAAAATAATAGTAGAGCTACCAAATGAACTGAAAGTGGAAAATGGGATCTCATAAAAATATTTGCACTACAGTGTTCATTTCAGTATTACTATCTATGGTCATGGTACCAAGAAGAGGAAACAGCCTCAATGTGCATAAATAGGTTAATGGTTAAAGAAAATGTGGAACATACATACAATATGATATTATTTAACGTCTATGAACAATAAAATGTTATCATACGTAAAACCAGATGAATTCTGTAGACATTCTGCAAAGTGAAGTAAGCCATTCACAGAAGGTCAAATACTGGATGATTCCACTTGTAAGAGGTATCTAAAGTGATCAAATTCATAGAATCAATAAGTAGAATGGTGATTGCCAGGGGGTAGAGGGAGGGGCAAATTAGGAGATTAGGAGTGGCTGTTCAATGATTATAGAATTTCAGTCATGTAAAATGAAAATATTTTAGACATGTGTTAAAAACAAAGTACACATAGCTAACAAAACTGTACTCTCAAAAATTTGTTAAGAGAGTGTATCATGTCATATGATATTTTTAACCACAATTTAAAAAAAAAACAAACAGATTTCTGGCCATATCCTAGAGTCTGATTCACTAGGTGTAGGCTGAGGCCTGAGAAATTTAATTTATATTACGTTTGTAGGTGATGCTGATGTTGCTGATTCCAAGACCATTCAATGAAGATCATCTCCTAGAGCAGAAGTTGGCAAACTTCCTCTGTTAGAAACTGTGTCATAAATATTTTTTTACTTTATACATTGTTGAGTTTCTGCTCTAATTACAGAACCCTGTTATTATAGCATAAAACAGCTATGGATGATATATAAATCAATAGATATGGCTCTGTTTTAATCTAACTTTATGAAACATTAAATTTGAATTTCATATATTTCTCATATTATTTTCTAAAATATTTAAAATGTGGAAACAATTTCAGTTATATATGCTATACAAAAGCATTTGGTTGGAATAATTGGTAATGAAGCTTAAATTCCAACCCATGTCCCAGGTCATCCAACAAATATTTCTACTACATATAATAATAATAGCTATAGTTATATAGGATTTATTATACACTAGATACTATTTAAAGTGATTTTTCTGTGTGGATAAGCCAATTGAATCCTCCAAACAGTAAAACAAGGTGCTATTGTTGCTGCTTTCCAGGCGAAGGAACTGAAACACAAGAAATCTGAAGAATTTACTCATGTTCTTACTGTTAATCAATGGTAGAAATGGATTGGAACTAATTCATTCCAGCTCCAAAATCCAAGTTCATTAAGCACAACAATACATGAGAAAATCAAGTCACAGAAAGATCAAAAGATTTAACAGTCATACAACTTGTTAGGCCAAGAACCCAGATAAGTACCCTTTCAAACCACTCTCTCCTACCCTGCTTACCAATGCTAATGTCCCCGTCTTTTGTCAACAATAGTGTTGTCCCAACAAAGAACATCACATTATCAGATTATTACAGCTACAGTGGTGGCTAAAAGATGAGATATTTGGAAATGTAGAGTGATGAAATGTATTTGCTCATTAAATCAAAAGCAGATAGGGTTAGTGAATCCCTTCAAGGTAAATACATATAGTTTCTCACTCAATATACTGAAAGCATACACTAGAGATCTCAAACTTGTTTATCCTTGAAGGTCTCAAAAAAGCCTATTTTTAGCCTCTATCAGGGAAGAGAGGGGACAACTCCTTGATTCCATAAATTATGGTTATTCTTTTCATTCCAACAATTATTTTCTTTATTCCTACATTCATTGCACACATTTGTATGTTAATTTTTTAACTTTTATTTAATAATTTAATATAAATTTCCAAAGTACAGCTTTTGGCTTACAGTGGCTTTTCCCCCCAGTAACTTAGCTCCCACCCGCAACCCTCCCATCTCCCTCTCCCATCCCATTCACATCAAGATTCATTTTCAATTATCTTTATATACAGAAGATCAATTTAGTATATATTAAGTGAAGATTTCAACAGTTTGCACCCACACAGAAACCCAAAGTGTAAAGTACTGTTTGAGTACTAGTTATAGCATTAATTCACATTGTACAACACATTAAGGACAGAGATCCTACATGGGGAGTAAGTGCACAGTGACAAGAGCCTAGGGTGATTACTGACGCCATAAACAAGAGTGTCAATTGTTAAGTCAACAACAGGAGTCATTGTGCACATTTGTATATTAATATAAACCACTTTTATTCTACTTGCAAATGAAAAAATATCTTTTATTCTGGATTGCTTAGCAATAGAGGTATGGATAGTGCAGAAATGTACAGAATGATTTGTGAATCAGTAGCTTCTATATGAATCAATAACTTGTGAAGGCTGTTATAGGCAAAAAAAAAACAGCCTTGAGATAGATTGTACAGGCACACGGACAAGACAATACATATTTTTAATATCTTAAAAGTGCATTTCCATTCTAAGAATTTTGAAACATTTTTTGCCAAATGTATGTAGCATGATTAGAGAGAAATGAAATGTCTTTCCTGTTATCAAATTTCACACTATTTACCAACTATTCTGAAACAAAAATTTTATACTTTAGCATCAAATTTCAATCATTTTTAAATTGGAACTTGGAAAATACATAGTTAACTTTTCCTTCCAGAATAAGAAGAATAGAAACTGTACACAGCTGAATTCCTTGTACAGATAATTTAGTGATTCCACTAGGTGAGAAGGCAATATCCAGACAGATATAAATATAGAAATTCCTTTTTATCCCCAGTAAAAGTTATTACTGAAGCCTGGAGCATATGGTTGTCAGCTCCCACATGAAAGTAAAACAAAATAACACTAAAACATTTATTTCAGTATATCCCTAGCCACTTTTGCAACACATTCAAAATAATGTAATTAAATCTAATTGCAATAAATATTTGAGAGGTACTTGTTTTCCCAAAAGGAAAAAACAATAGAAAAAAAGATAATGAGAACTAAAAACATGAAGGATCTTCAAATAGTTCATGGAAAGGGGCAATTGTTATGGTGCTCCTGGTTAAATCACCACTTGGGGCACCTGCATGCTATATGATTGGGCAGGCTCAAGTACCAGCCACTCTGCTTCTGACTCAACTCTCTGCTAATGTGCCTGGGAGGCAGAATATGATGGCCCACATACTTGGGTTCCTGTCATCAACATGGGAGACTCAGGTGGAGTTCCTGGCTTCTGGTTCCCACCTCGCCCAGCCTAGGCTATTACAGGCATGTGGGAAGTAAGCCAGTGGATGGAAGAGCTCTCTGTCTCTCCCTTTCTCTTTGTCAGCTTTAAACTGGACCTTGGAAAATACATACTTAACTTTCCCTTCCTGACTAAGAACAAATAGAAACTGTACACAGCTGATTTCCTTGTAAAGATAATTTAGTCACTTTCAAATAAATAAATCTTTAAAACAGTTTATAAAAAAACACATTATGAAAAATATGAATTTCAAATTTATAAAAATAAACTTATTTTTAAATTATATTTTCCATGAACTTTTTGAAACCCTTTTGTAATTATTAAATCTCATAGACATTGAATGCTATAAAATACCACTCAAATTGTCGACTATTTGCTAATGTTTATTTGATCATTTAAAAAGTTTATTTGGGGGTCGGTGCTATGGTGTAGCAAGTAAAGCCACTGCCAGCATCTGATATGGGCGCCGGTTCAAGTTCTGGCTGCTCTACTTCTGATCCAGCTCTCTGCTATGGTCTGGGAAAGCAGCACAGGATGGCTCAAGTCCTTGGGCCCCTGCATCCACGTGGGAGACCCAGAAGAAGCTCCTGGCTCCTGGCTTCAGATTGGCACAGCTCAGGCTGTTTTGGCCATCTGGGGAGTGAACCAGTGGATAGAAGACCTCTCTGTCTCTCTCTCTGCCTCTGCTCTCTCTCTGTGTAACTCTGATTTTCAAGTAAATAAATAAATCTATAAAATTTATTTAAAAGGCAGAGCAACAGAGGGAGGGAGGAGAAAGAGAGAAAGAGATATCTTTGGGGCTGGGTCAGGCCAAAGCCAGAAACCAGGAACTCCATCTGAATCTCACATGTGGGTGGCTGGGACTCAAGTAATATCATCATCTACTCTTTCCCAGACACATTAGCAGGAAGTTGGATCAACCAAACCAGCCTTACAAGAAATTCTGAGGTTAGCCCAGCATTGGAAATAAACATCATGAAAACACAAAAAACCACCAAATTCGCTCACAGAGCAGGTAAGATTAGCATTCAATCAACAAATGGGGAGGCGGCAAGATGGCGGAATAGGCAGGGAGCACACTTAGTCCGGGGGGAGAGAAAGTTTAATATAAGTGGAGATACTGCAGGGTCAAGGAAGAGTAGGGGATGAAACAGCAGAGGAAACTCTTCCGGAACTAGTGATTCACAGTGGACCTGCGTGGAGAGCGTGGGAGCCCAAGTTCGGGACACCAGCGGCAGACTCAACGCACCAGCGCTGGAACGCGAGGTGAGCCGAACCTCCATAGCCCGAGATACCAGCAGGCAAGCGGAAAGAGGAGGCTAGAGGGAACGAGGCTTGAAACTCCGTGGGGAAAAGTTCACCAGGCTAACTAGAAGAGAGAGAAAAAAAATAAAAAAAGTGACTGATACGGACACAAGTTTCTCTCTCTCCGCTCACCTCTCAAAGGCGAGCAAGACAGAGCAGGCGCCATTTTGGACATATGTCATAAGCAGGGCGACCTCAGGTCTGCACCGGCCCTGAGCCTAGCAGAAAAACCTGACTCTGGGGGGAGGGGTGAAATAACAGGAGATTAGCATCTAACATGGCAACCCAGTGGGAGACTGCAGGAGAATTGGAGCCCACACCGAGGGCAGCAGATATTCCCTGTGTGGTCCTTGGGAAAGAGCTTCCAATCTCTGGCTCCTGTGGGTATATCATTTGCCTGCTAACTACCTCCAGTTACATTCAGCTGTGCGGAATTACTTCCCTTTTGAATCACCAAAAGAAAGAGACATTTACCACACCTAACCTGGGAGTGTCATCCTTGACACACCCTCAACCCTGAGGAACCAAACACAGCTCTCAGTCCACACTCATCTCAAGCCTCTAAGGCTCCACTGAAAGCAGACAGTCCACTTAATATAGAGCCATAGTGTAACAAGAAAAAACACCACAGTGAAGAAACCAAATATCTCCAACATGCCAAACAACAAACGCAAAAACCAAGCTAACAAGAACAAGGAAGACACTATGACGCCCCCAAATGAAAAAGACACCCCAACTCAAGATTATGAAGATGATGAGATCGAAGAAATGCAAGAAGCGGATCTCAAAAAATTGATAAGAACATTAAGAAGTTCTCAAAAACAAATTCTTGAACTACAGAAATCCTTCATGGACAAGATAGAAAATCTCTCTCGTGAAAGTGAAATATTAAGGAGGAATCAAAATGAAATGAAACAACTAGTGGAACAAGAAATTCTGATAGTGACTAGAAATCATAATGAAATGAAGAGTTCAATAGATCAAATGACAAACACATTAGAGAGCCTTAAAAACAGAATGGGCAAAGCAGAAGAGAGAATATCAGACTTAGAAGACAGAGAACAGGAAAGGAAACAGGCAAACCAAAGAAAAGAAGAAGAAATTAGAAATCTGAAAAATATTGTCGGGAATCTACAGGATACTATTAAAAAACCCAACATTCGGGTTCTAGGAGTTCCTGAAGGCATGGAGAGGGAGAAAGGATTAGAAGGCATTTTCAGTGAGATACTAGCAGAAAATTTCCCAGGTTTGGAGAAGGACAGAGGCATCTTAGTACAGGAAGCTTATAGAACCCCTAATAAACATGACCAAAAGAGATCCTCACCACGACACATTGTAATCAAACTCACCACAGTGAAACATAAAGAAAAGATCCTAAAAGGTGCAAGAGAGAAACGTCAGATCACTCTTAGAGGATCTCCAATTAGACTCACAGCAGACTTCTCATCAGAAACCCTACAAGCTAGAAGGGAATGGCGAGACATAGCCCAGGTACTAAGAGAGAAAAACTGCCAGCCCAGAATACTATATCCTGCAAAGCTCTCATTTGTGAATGAAGGTGAAATTAAGACTTTTCATAGCAAACAGAAACTGAAAGAATTTGTTGCCACTCATCCTGCCCTGCAAAAGATGCTTAAAGATGTGTTACACACAGAAACACAGAAACATGGTCACCAATATGAAAGAAGGTAAAGGAAGGAAACCTCACAGCAAAAGATCACAGGAAGCTCAATTTCTCTTTGACATAGAATTAAACTCTGATGCTCTGTTAAAGCAATGTGTTAAAGTAATCTATTATGTTCTCTTGATGTCTGTTAAATTCTAATTGTTCAAAAACAGCTGAATTTTTATTAAGAGCTATGGGTTATTTAAATATGTGCTTTTTTCAAAAATTTGAATAATCACCTTGTAACAAGATCAAATTTGGTCTATGTTATGTCATGATTTTAAGAAATCTTATTTCAACCAGATATTTTGGATTTTGAGCCTTCTTGGCATTCTTGACAGGCATTCAAAAAATCAAAGTTTCAAACAATCTGGTCTCTAAAATTTCCAGTAAATCCTGGACTTTGGTTTTTCCAGTTTGGGCCCAACTGAAAAAATCGAAGGACCTATGTCTCTCATCTTATAGAGACACCAACTAATCAGTCTATTTGGAGTATATTAGAAGGACTGTCAAGATGTGATGTGGTACCAGACTTTAAGTTTCTATAATGGAAAATGCTATTAATACAAATGTTTGAGAATTAAAAAGTCTAATGATCTTGTGTTACTAGACATGATAGTTATCTTAATGAGAAAGCCCCAGAGGCTTAAAGGGTTAAATACTTGTAAAATCCTACAGGTGCTTTCAAAAATACTGTGAAGTAAGCAAGTGCCTCTTGTTGGTTGATGAGTTTATAATTTTTTTTTAACTTTTATTTAATGAATATAAATTTCCAGTATACAGCTTATGGATTACAATGGCTTCCCCTTCCCATAATTTCCCTCCCACCCGCAACCCTCCCCTCTCCCGCTCCCTCTCCCCTTCCATCACATTAAGATTCATTTTCAATTCTCTTTATATACAGAATATCAATTTAGTATACATTAAGTAAAGATTTCAACAGTTTGCACCCACATAGAAACACAAAGTGAAACATACTGTTTGAGTACTAGTTATAGCATTAAATCAAAATGTACAGTACATTAAGGACAGAGATCCCACATCAGGAGCAAGCGCACAGTGGCTCCTGTTGTTGACCCAACAAATTGACACTCTAGCTTATGGCGCCAGTAACCATCCTAGGCTGTCGTCATGGGTTGCCAAGGCTATGGAAGCCTTCCAAGTTCCCCGACTCTGATCATATTTAGACAAGGTCATAAAAGACAGGGTGAGGATAGTAACCAATGATCCTAAGAGTCGCATTTAACAGGTCTGAACAATTATACAGCATTAAGTGGGGAAGAGGACCATCAGTATACACATGTTGGGAGTAGAGCCATTGGTGGTAGAGTAGAGGTTATGATTACAAAGGAATGAGGCCCAAGTGCACTAGACAGGGCCTAGAACAAAGGACAGAGTCATTATTAGAGGAGCTAAGAAAGGTGCTGTCTAAGCTACAATTAAGTTTTCTGATTGAGAGGCAAATAGAACCTGATAGAAGGGGCTTGATAATAATCTGGTGGGCTTTAGGCCTTGTAAGTTAAGAGGCCCAGACCTATCTATCTCTTCACATGGGGTATATCCTAAGGGAGGTGTGAACCTCCTAGGGGAAGGCACTCTGTTGACTTTCATTACTTGGCTGGCCTGGGAGGAGAGCTGGCCAGGTAAAGGCAGGTGGCATCTCTAACAAGAAATGTACAGTTCTGCCTGCAATGTTGCTGACCCTACTTGACCATCCCCTCAGCTGCAGTGGTCACTTTGGAAGTTGGGCTGAGTGAAGGGCTTTTCAGCTTAGAGCCAATAAGATCTGTGGCTCTGACCTGGGCATCCTTCGACTCCAGGGCAGGTCCATTTCCAGTGATCCAACTCTTGGCAGAGCTGCCAGGGCTCTTCACAAGCTGACTTCTGCTGAAGCCCAGGCTTACCACATTGAAAGCCACTGCAGTGGACTGGCCTGTTGGGTCTCCTTGAGGGCAGATCACTGTACAGATCAGCCATTAATAGGCCTGCCACCCATTGCTTCTGATGCCTAGCTTTCTTTTCCTCCTGGTTTGTGTTAAAGCAGACCAGAGGATGCAAGTCAAGGGAGTGCTCATGTCCCATCTCTATTCTTCGGTGGCCTGAACTACAAGTCTATAGTCACAGGCATGTTCTGTAGTAGTTTTTCTAAGGTAGACAATGCCCATGAGGAAAATCATATTCTCACTTTAAAACTTTCTTTCCCTTTGGTCTGAAAGGGAGGTTTTTTTTTCTACTTACTGTATACTTCGCTGATGGCGAAGTGAATCTAGCTATGAGATTATTATTTAAGCTCTTATTTTGGCTATGCTATTACAGAAAAATGTTAGCCATCTCTTATAAGGTCTAAAGATTAAATTGTGCGTCCTACAGATTCCTTCATAATAGAATTAGTTCCCTACCTTGAAGAGAATAGAGAAATGAAAGAACAAGTTGGGCTTAGAATAGAGAAATGAGGGAGCAAGTCCTAGATCGCTTGCTGACAATAGCAATATTACATGAATACTTAGCAAACCATTTCAACCCTTAGATAAGAACTTAATAAAACATTTACCAGAAGGTCCAATGCCTTCTATCAATTTTAAGAATCATGTATTTGAAAACACCTCTTAAATATCTAACATGGTGTAGTTTGTTTAACCAGTAAACTTAAGCACAACCATATAAAATGTTTTTAGTTTCTTTCTACCAACAAGTTTAAAACATATGATACACAGATTCAGGTCACACAAATTAAAATGTATCTTTGATTGATTTTAGCAGCTTAAATTTATGGACAATCTTATCTATAAGCCATTTAAAATAAAACTCTTAATAAAATTTCCCCATGTGGACATACAATATGTACGCCCATATAACATAGCATAATAGACCAATATCAAAATCCAAAATATCTGGTTGAACTAAGATTCCTTAAAATCATGACATAACATAGACCAAATTTGATCATTGTTACAAGGTTATTATTCAAGTCTTTGAAAATAAGCACATAGTTAAATAACCCATAGCTCTTAATAAAAATTCAGCTGTTTTTGAACAATTAGAATTTAACAGACATCAAGAGAACATAATAGATTAACACATTGCTCTAACAGTGCATCAGAGTTTAATTCTATGTCAAAGAGAAATTGAGCTTCCTGTGATCTTTTGCTGTGAGGTTTCCTTCCTTTACCTTCTTTCATATTGGTGACCATGTTTCTGTGTTTCTGTGTGTAACACATCTTTAAGCATCTTTTGCAGGGCAGGATGAGTGGCAACAAATTCTTTCAGTTTCTGTTTGCTATGAAAAGTCTTAATTTCACCTTCATTCATAAATGAGAGCTTTGCAGGATATAATATTCTGGGCTGGCAGTTTTTCTCTCTTAGTACCTTGGCTATGTCTCACCATTCCCTTCTAGCTTGTAGGGTTTCTGATGAGAAGTCTGCTGTGAGTCTAATTGGAGATCCTCTGAGAGTAATCTGACGATTCTCTCTTGCACCTTTTAGAATCTTTTCTTAATGTTTCACTGTGGTGAGTTTGATTACAATGTGTCGTGGTGAGGATCTCTTTTGGTCATGTTTATTAGGGGTTCTATAAGCTTCCTGTACTAAGATGCCTCTGTCCTCCAAACCTGGGAAATTTTCTGCTAGTATCTCACTGAAAATGCCTTCTAATCCTTTCTCCCTCTCCATGCCTTCAGGAACTCCTAGAACCCGAATGTTAGATTTTTTAATAGTATCCTGTAGATTCCCGACAATATTTTTCAGATTTCTAATTTCTTCTTCTTTTCTTTGGTTTGCCTGTTTCCTTTCCTGTTCTCTGTCTTCTAAGTCTGATATTCTCTCTTCTGCTTCGCCCATTCTGTTTTTAAGGCTCTCTAATGTGTTTGTCATTTGATCTATTGAATTCTTCATTTCATTATGATTTCTCGTCAAAATCACCATTTCTTGTTCCACTAGTTGTTTCATTTCATTTTGATTCCTCCTTAATATTTCACTTTCACGAGAGAGATTTTCTATCTTGTCCTTTAAGGATTTCTGTAGTTTAAGAATTTGTTTTTGAGAACTTCTTAATGTTCTTATCAATTTTTTGAGATCCGCTTCTTGCATTTCTTCGATCTCATCATCTTCATAATCTTGAGTTGGGGTGTCTTTTTCATTTGGGGGCGTCATAGTGTCTTCCTTGTTCTTGTTAGCTTGGTTTTTGCGTTTGTTGTATGGCATGTTGGAGATATTTGGTTTCTTCACTGTGGTGTTTTTTTTTTCTTGTTATACTATGACTCTAGATTAAGTGGACTGTCTGCTTTTGGTGGAGCCTTAGAGGCTTGAGATGAGTGTGGACTGAGAGCTGTGTTTGGTTCCTCAGGGTTGAGGGTGTGTCAAGATGACACTCCCAGGTTAGGTGTGGTAAATGTCTTTCTTTTGGTGATTCAAAAGGGAAGTAATTCCGCACAGCTGAATGTAACTGGAGGTAGTTAGCAGGCAAATGATATACCCACAGGAGCCAGAGATTGGAAGCTCTTTCCCAAGGACCACACAGGGAATATCTGCTGCCCTCGGTGTGGGCTCCAATTCTCCTGCAGTCTCCCACTGGATTGCCAAGTTAGATCCTAATCTCCTGTTATTTCACCCCTCCCCCCAGAGTCAGGTTTTTCTGCTAGGCTCAGGGCCAGTGCAGACCTGAGGTCGCCCTGCTTATGACGTATGTCCAAAATGGCGCCTGCTCTTTGTCTTGCTCGCCCTTGAGGGGTGAGCGGAGAGAGAGAAACTCGTGTCCGTTTCGGTCACTTTTTTTTTTCCCTCTCTCTCTTCTAGTTAGCCTGGTGAACTTTTCCCCACGGAGTTTCAAGCCTCGTTCCCTCTAGCCTCCTCTTTCCGCTTGCCTGCTGGTGTCTCGGGCTATGGAGGTTCGGCTCACCTCGCGTTCCAGGGCTGGTGCGTTGAGTCTGCTGCTGGTGTCCCGAACTTGGGCTCCCACGCTCTCCACGCAGGTCCACTGTGAATCACTAGTTCCGGAAGAGTTTCCTCTGCTGTTTCTTCCCCTACTCTTCCTTGACCCTGCAGTATCTCCACTTTTATTAACCTGTGTCTTGCCGAAGAATATCAATGTGCTCCCTTCCTATTCCGCCATCTTGGATTCTCCGATGAGTTTATAATTTTAAACATGGCGACTTAAAGTCTTTTGTCATCCACAGTTATATATGATGTGCTGCTCATAAAACTAAAGCGTTGTTGGTTCTGTGTTTAGCTGTCCTCCTATAGGTTCCTATGGACTTTCTCCAGCCACTTTTATTGTATTCAGTACTTTGGGATGGCTCTGTAAACAGATGAAGCCAATAATGTATTAACAGTACCAACTGAGAGAAAGTATGGTTAACTGAGGTTACTAAAAACAAAAAGCAATTCAAATCAATTGGCAATCTACAAAAAGAGTTAAAGATTTTAAAAGCTCTTATTAAAATTGCTATATTGGTCTATTATGCTATATTATATGTGTGTACATATTGTATGTCCACATGGGGAAATTTTATTAAGAGTTTTATTTTAAATGGCTTATAGATAAGATTGTCCATAAATTTAAGCTGCTAAAATCAATCAAAGATACATTTTAATTTGTGGGACCTGAATCTGTGTATCATATGTTTTAGACTTGTTGGTAGAAAGAAACTAAAAACATTTTAGATGGTTGTGCTTAAGTTTACTGGCTAAACAAACTACACCATGTTAGATATTTAAGAGGTGTTTTCAAATACATGATACTTAAAATTTATAAAAGGCATTGGACCTTATGGTAAATGTTTTCTTAAGTTGTTATCTAATGGTTGAAACGGTTTGCTAAGTATTCATGTGATATTGCTATTGTCAGCAAGCGATCTAGGACTTGCTCCCTCATTTCTCTATTCTAAGCCCAACTTGTTCTTTCATTTCTCTATTCTCTTCAAGGTAGGAAACTAATTCTATTATGAAGGAATCTGTAGGATGCACAATTTAATCTTTAGACCTTATAAAAGAGATGGCTAACATTTTTCTGCAATAGCATAGCCAAAATAAGAACTCAAATAATAATCTCATAGCTAGATTCACTTCGCCATCAGCGAAGTATACAGTAAGTAGAAAAAACCTCCCTTTCAGACCAAAGGGAAAGAAAGTTTTAAAGTGAGAATATAATTTTCCTCATGGGCATTGTCTACCTTAGAAAAACTACTACAGAACATGCCTGTGACTATAGACTTGTAATTCAGGCCACCGAAGAATAGAGATGGGAAACGGGCACTCCCTTGACTTGCATCCTCTGGTCTGCTTTAACACAAACCAGGAGGAAAAGAAAGCTAGGCATCAGAAGCAATGGGTGGCAGGCCTATTAATGGCTGATCTGTACAGTGATCTGCCCTCAAGGAGACCCAACAGGCCAGTCCACTGCAGTGGCTTTCAATGTGGTAAGCCTGGGCTTCAGCAGAAGTCAGCTTGTGAAGAGCCCTGGCAGCTCTGCCAAGAGTTGGATCACTGGAAATGGACCTGCCCTGGAGTCGAAGGATGCCCAGGTCAGAGCCACAGATCTTATTGGCTCTAAGCTGAAAAGCCCTTCACTCAGCCCAACTTCCAAAGTGACCACTGCAGCTGAGGGGATGGTCAAGTAGGGTCAGCAACATTGCAGGCAGAACTGTACATTTCTTGTTAGAGATGCCACCTGCCTTTACCTGGCCAGCTCTCCTCCCAGGCCAGCCAAGTAATGAAAGTCAACAGAGTGCCTTCCCCTAGGAGGTTCACACCTCCCTTAGGATATACCCCATGTGAAGAGATAGATAGGTCTGGGCCTCTGAATTTACAAGGCCTAAAGCCCACCAGATTATTATCAAGCCCCTTCTATCAGGTTCTATTTGCCTCTCAATCAGAAAACTTAATTGTAGCTTAGACAGCACCTTTCTTAGCTCCTCTAATAATGACTCTGTCCTTTGTTCTAGGCCCTGTCTAGTGCACTTGGGCCTCATTCCTTTGTAATCATAACCTCTACTCTACCACCAATGGCTCTACTCCCAACATGTGTGTACTGATGGTCCTCTTCCCCACTTAATGCTATATAATTGTTCAAACCTGGTAAATGCGACTCTTAGGATCATTGGTTACTATCCCCACTCTGTCTTTTATGACCTTGTCTAAATATGATCAGAGTCGGTAAACTTTGAAGGCTTCCATAGCCTTGGCAACTCATGACGACAGCCTAGGATGGTTACTGGCGCCATAAACTAGAGTGTCAATTTGTTGGGTCAACAACAGGAGCCACTGTGCACTTGCTCCTCATGTGGGATCTCTGTCCTTAATGTACTGTACATTGTGATTTAATGCTATAACTAGTACTCCAACAGTATGTTTCACTTTGTGTTTCTATGTGGGTGCAAACTGTTGAAATCTTTATACTAAATTGATCTTCTGTATATAAAGAGAATTGAAAATGAATCTTGATGCAAATGGAAGGGGAGAGGGAGCGGGAGAGGGGACGGTTGCGGGTGGGAGGGAAATTATGGGAAGGGGAAGCCATTGTAATCCATAAGCTGTACACTGGAAATCTATATTCATTAAATAAAAGTTAAAAAAAAAAGAAAAAAAATCAACAAATGACAGGACTTGATCTCAGGCACTCTGGTTTGAGATGCAGGTGTCCCATGTGGCAGTTTAAACTACTGTGCCACAATATCTGCCCTAGTCCACTATTTTTTACAACATTCTTACTCTTTTCAAAACGTCATTAATTTATTTTTTTATTTTCAGCTGATATATAAAATTATATATGGAATTCCATGTGATATTTTGATACATGTATACATGGTGTAATTTCCAAATCAGGGTAAGTATGTCCATCTTCTCAAGCATATACAGTGAAAACATTCAAAATTCTTGTAGATTTTTAAAAATGTATATAATGTATTTTAATTATAGTCACCATACTGTGCAATAACACACCAAATTGTGTTTCTCTTATCTAACTATAACTGAGTTCCCATTAATTAACCTTCCCCATCCCTCCATCTCCCCTCCCCTCCCTGGCCTCTGGTAATCATTATTCTACTCTTGATTTCTATGAAATCATCATTTTTAGTTTCCACATATGAGTGAGATCAGATGGTACTAGGTTCTCTGTGGTTAGTTTATTTCACTTAACATAATGACATCCTATTCCTTCCATGTTATCACAACAGGGTGTCATCCATCCATTTTATGGCTAAATACCATTGCTTTCTGTATATATTACATGCTTTCTTTTTTCATTTATCAGTTGATGTACACATAGGTTGTTTTCATGTCTTGCTTATTGTAGTAGTGCTGTAATGAACATGAGAGTGCAGACTGATTTAATCTCTGTTGGATAGTTACTAGTGGTGGGATTGCTGGATTATATGGTAGTTCTCTTTTTAATTTTTAAAGGAATTTCCATACTGCTTTCCACAACGATGGCACTAATTTACATTTCCACCAACAGTGTACAAGTGTTCTCTTTTCTCTAAATCCTTGCCAGAACTTGTTATCTTTTCTTTTTTATAACAGCCAATCTCACTGGAGTCAGATGATACCTTATTGCTGCTTCAATTTGCATTTTTCTAATAATTTGTAATACTGAGAATTTTGTTATGTACTTGTTGGCCATTTGTATGTCTTCATTTGAAAAATATTTATTTAGATCTGTTGCCCACTTTTAAATTGCATTATTTAGGCTCTTTTCACTGAAAATTGTACAATATTTGTGAACTCTAAGTTCATGCATTTTTCTGAGAAAATCTCCTTTGTATTTTGAGTGTTTGATATACTCAATCATTAATTTTGAATCATTCTTTTTTTAAGAAGCAAAGTTAGATTTGCATTTAAATGTACAGTAATTGTACTACAGATAGTAAATGAAGCTCATCATTTAATAATGAATTAATGATTTTGATATTTAATGTGCCCCCATAAAACTTGCACTTTATACCAAAATATATAAGATGAGGAAACTGACAGATTGCATGTGTTACACAAGTGTCAGATGAATGATAGGGAAACAGTTACCCCCTCCATATGCATGGGTTCTGTATCTGTTGTTTCAATCAGCCACAGAGAAAAATACTTGGCAACAAACTTACATTTAATATGTTAGTAGGTAAAGTGACTCTCAAGCAATCTTTCTCTACTCTCCACATTTACATATGTTCCTCAATATGCCAATGGCAGTTAATTTAAAGATTGACCCCCTTATTTCCTGCTTAATACATTTACTAAATAATATTAGCTAAATACCAAATATCAATGTTTAATTATAGAACACAACTCCCTTCTTTTGATTAAGTCTTAAGATTAGATCTAATGATAGGTTTAATGTGTTCCATTTACCATTATTAATATAGATAATCAGGACAAATTTCCATTCTTTGTGCAAATATATTGGCTTTCTCAGGTTCATCTGAAGGCTAGAAATATACATGATCTTCATACAGATGCTACTTTCGTGGTATGGGACCATCATCCAACTAGTTATTCAAGCCAGAAATCTCTAAGTCATCCTTGATCTCTCAGTTCCACTTACCCTATGTATTTATCCATTATCACGTTTCATCTTTCTTTCCAAAGTATATTCTACATTTGTCTGTTTTTCTTCATTTTTACTACTGCTATGCTAGTGAATGTCACTGTCATCTTTCACTCAGAAAACTATATGAGTCTACTTTTTAGTCTCACTGCTTCCAAACTTTCCCACCTCACCTATCATAATTCATTTTATCTACAGCCATCAGTTTTTAAAGTAAACTTTCCAAGGGCTTTTCTCTATATGTAAAATACAACCCAAACTCTGTGAAAGGACATGAATGATTCATATCCTACTTGTCTCTTGAGTTACCTCTTGTGCCACTGTGCATATTAATCACATGTAAAAATTTTCCATATTTTATGATGCTTTGACATCTTGAGGGCCTTGTGGCCATGAAAAATTACTGTCTCCTTCAGGGTTAGCTAATTCCTAAAGACAGCTTGATTGTAAGCATGCCTTTGATATGCAAACCTACCAATTCAGAGCCCAGGCCCTCAAGAATCTCCTTTATTAAACTGCGAAACACCAAGCCAATGTTCTCTCTACTTTAAGTGAGAATCACTAGAGATCACACTTATAGCTCATAGGCAACCAAAATTATTCAAATTATCCAATCCTAAATTTACAAAGGGTACCTTCTCTGCTTCGCTCATTTCTTCTTACATTCATACAAAAAGTAAAGGATCTGCCCCATGCTTTCCCTCATTTCATTCTTCCTTTTCAACAATGTTATTGTGTTTTCCCATGTGGCCTTGAATAAAATGACATGCTCCCTGTCTTTAGGAGCTGTGAGGACTAATCTTTTAATGGCAGTTATCTCCTAATCTGTTGGTCTCACCAAAACTAATTAAAACAAATCTCAAGTACATTTTGCCTTTTATTTATATTTTTATCTGAGAGTCAGAGAGAAGGAGAGATAGAGACAGAGACAGAGAAAGACAGAGATAGAGAAAGATGGGGTGGGGAGAGAGAGACAGAGAGAGAGAGTGAGAGAGAGAGATCGATTCCACCCACTGGTTCCCTATCCAAATGTCCACAATGGCAGGACTGGGAAGGGGCCAAAACTGGGAGCCAGGGACTCAATCTAGATCTCCCATGTCAGTGGCATGGACTTAGTTATTTGAGTCATCATGGCTGCATCCCAGGACCTGCATTAACAGGAAGCTGAAGAAAGGAGTTAAGAGTTGCGCCCAAGTATTCCAATGTGGGGGCATTATGTTAACCACTAGACTAAACATCTATCCCACACCAAATGCATTTCAGTACAAAATTATTGAAACGGGAGGACATCATATTGAGTGAAATAAACCACAGAAAGAAAAATACTGCATGTTTTCCCTTATATGTAGGAGCTAAAATAAAAAAGAAAAGAAATGCCTTTATTACAGTGTTTTATCAAACTTTGTTTTAATTCTTTGTCAAGTAAACTGACAGGAACTATATATTACTACAGTTTTAATGATTTTATGACTATTTCAGAATTTATAAGAGTGAAATTGGACATCTTTCAATTGATTATTGTTTATAGCCTTTGCCTATTTTCCTGCTCAACTACAGTCTTTTTGCTTACTATCTATTTAGTGAAGCCATTAAACTTTTGACTAATGCAAATTAAAAATATATTATCTAAAAAATTAAGTCAAAAATTTAAAAAATAAATTTTTAATTTGTTCAAAAAGAAAGAAAGATTACTGAACATGGAAAAAGAAAAGAAAATTGCGAATGCTGGTAGCATGAATACAGTAAACCAGCATCAGTTTATTAAAACTAGTTTCAAGCAACAACTGATCCTGTATCTCTGATAGAATCCACTTCTAAGAAATATGATCATATTGCCATACTTATCTAAGAAACAATCAAATCACAACAACCTAATACATTAACAGAATAATATTAAGTCTGTGGCCCATATTACAAAGATAATAGAAAATGAATACAGTATACATATAGTAGATTATCTAGATGCTATTTTATAGTTTCCAAGTTTGATATTATAACTACCTGATTATTAAACCTACAGTTAATCTGCTTTCAATAATATCCTTGGCTCACTAATATCCTTAACGTCATTGAGTTCTTGCACAATAAAGCAACTAAATTTATTGTTCTAGGACAAGAACCAAATCAAAATAAAGAAACTCTGACAATACTTGCACTATAATCTAGAATATTATTAATTTATTAACATTATCTAATGGGATTTCTACATTATCTGCACTCTTCTTCAAAATTTTATAATCCATGATATTTATTCTACCATATTTATCTTTGCCAGCATGTAAAGCACTCAAGTGAAGGAAGAAAAATAGTAAACACTCAACTATGTGACATGGAGAATGTTGAATCTTCGCATTACTATTTGCTATGATTTGCATGCAGTTTGTCCTTTGGAAAAGGTTCCTGTACTGGAAGCTTGGTACTAACTGGAGCAGTGTTAAGGTGTCAGAACCTTTATGATGTGGGGTCTAGTGGAAGGTAGTTAGGTCACTGGGGACTCTGCCCTCAGAACAGAGTGATGCTGTCTCAAAGATGAGTTCTCAAAAGAGCAACTTGTTATAAAGCAAACAAAACTGATCTCTTCCCAGATGCTGGCCTCTTGTCTCACCACATGATTTCTCCCTGTCACATGCACTTCCATCATTGTGAAGTCATCTACCAGTAAGCCCTCACTAGAGCTGAACAGAAGCTAGTGCCATGCTCTCAAACATCCAGAACTATGAACTATGCAAACCTATTTTCTTTGTAAACTAGCTAGCTTCAGGCATTTTGCTACAGCCAACAGAAAATGGATTAATACACCAATGTTACATTGCAACTAATGCTGAGAAAACATTTATATCAAACTACTGAAATAAAATGTAACATTAATGAGAATATTTTTCTGATAGTATCATCTACTCTTTCATCTGAAACTCCAAGTAACACTAACATTAGCTCTACTAAGACAAATTGTTAAATAAGTACTTTAACGAATCTACATAAACATTTTCCCATACAAAATGTTAGTTACACCCCAAAAACTCTAACTACATTAATCTTATTTCTTTATTTGAATAGTTCAGGGGGTAAGGTGAAGCAATAAACACATGTTCATCTATTTCAGCATGGAATATTGGAGATTACATTATCTATGGAAAAAAGGGTAGGATTAATTGTAACACATGTAGAAGGAAAATTGCTATAATCTATGGAGAAAAACTCTAAGAACTTACTGGAATAGGGTGAGAAGGAAGTTAAGGAAATGCCATGTAAGCAATTATTTGTGCCATGTTCTATAGAAAGTTTTATCATATCCCTTACATTGGAAATTAAAGTAAATTAAAGTTTAATTTCTCTATTCATTTATTAGTTTATTCACCTAAGAAACATCTGCAGGAGAACACCTAATTGTCCCTCCTTTGTGGTCACTGCACTTAGTTGCCTTTGTTGCTCTAATACCTAACAGAATGCCTGACTCATACTAAGTTTGAGCAAATGCCTAAAGGAGTTATCCCTACATGTGACAAATTCATGGAAAATTAGATTTCAAGGAAAGTCACCATAACGAGTGTGTGTGTGTGTGTGTGTTTCATTCAATACATGTCCAGTCCATTTTCTGTGGCTATAATGGAATACTATAGACTATCTAAATTCCCTCCAGCCCCCCTACCCCTCCCAGTTCCATCCATTTTGCTGCAAATAACATGAATTCATTTTTATGGCTCAATAATTTTCCATTGTGCATATACACCACAATTTCTTTATCCATTCATATAATGATGAACACTTTGGTTGATTCCATATTTTGGATATTGTAAACTCTGCTGCTATAAAACATGGTGCAGCAAGTATCTCTTTGATAAAGTGATTTCATATCTTTTGGATATATGACTACCTAGTAACCACACACACACACACAGACACACTGGCTCTTTAAAAAAAAACTCTTCTCCTGGAAATTCATATTATGAAAACACTATGCATGAATTTCAAAAATCAGGGCTGGCACTGTGGCATAGTTAGTAAAGTCACAAAGGGATTAGTAAAGTCACAAAGGGATTGCTGGATCATATGATAGTTCCATTTTTATTATTTAAGGAAATTCCATACTGCTTTTCAGAATGACTGTACTAGATTACATTCTCACCAACAGCAGGTAAGTGCTCCCCTTTCCCCATGTCCTTGCTGGCATTTGTTAACTTTGTCTTTTTGATAATAGCCATTCTAACAGGATTGAGGTGATAGCTTATTGTCATTTTGATTTGTATTTCCCCGATGGCTAGTGATATTGAAACTTTGTCCAGAAAATTTGTTGAACATTTGTATTTATTCTTTTGAAAATTGTCTATTCAGGACTTTTGCCCATTTCTTAACTGACTTGGTTATTTTTTTGTTCAGTATTTTGCGTTTCTGATATATTCTGGATATTAATCCTTTATAAGTATATTTTTTCTACATATGTATATCCACCTTTCTCTATATCATTTATTGAAAAAACTGTCCTTTCTCCAATGTATATTCTTGGCACTTTAGTCACAGGTCAGTTGGCTGTATGTAAGTGCATTAATTTCTAGGTTCTCTGTTCCACTGATGTATGTGTCAGTTTTTATGCTGAGCTATTTGATTAAATGCTCATCTAAATGTTACTATAATATATTTTGTGTAGGTAGTTAACATTTACAGTCAGTATACTTTAAGTTAAAAAAAAAAACAAAAATTAGCATTAATGATGTAGTTGAACCTTATCCAGTCAGTTGAAGACCTTTACACCTGAGGTTTCTTGAGAAGAAGGAATGTTGCAACAAGACTACAGCATCAATTCCTTCTTACATTTAAGCTAGTTATCCTATCCTACAAATTTAGAACTTGCCAGCTCCACTAATCACATTAGCTAATTCCTTAAATTTCTCTCCTGCTCTCTCTTTATCTATCTCTCCCTCTCTCCCCTCAGCATTCCCCACTCTTGAGTATTTTACAATTTTAATGGAAAAAGAAATTAAAATGTTTATTTTGGTGAGAAAATTTTTGAAATTTTTTAAAAGATTTGTTTGTTTATTTGAAAGGCGGGGTTACAGAGAGGCAGAGGCGGGGGCAGAGTGAGAGAGAGAGAGAAAAAGAGAGAGAGAGATCTTCTATCTGCTGGTTCACTCCCCAAATGGCTGCAATGACTGGATCTGGGCCAATCCAAAGCTAGGAACCAGGAGCTTCTTTCGGTTCTCCCATGTGGGTGCAGGGGCCCAAGGACTTGGGCCATCTTCTACTGCTTTCCCAGGCTATAGCAGAGAGCTGGTTTGGAAGTGCAGCATCCAGGTCTCAAACTGGTACCCATATGGGATGCCAGCACTGCAGGCAGTGACTTTACTAACTATGCCACATTGCAGCCCTGATTTTTGAAATTCATGCATAGTGTTTTCATAATATGAATTTCCAAGAGAAGAGTTTTTTAAAGAGTCAGTGCGTGTGTTGGGGGGGGGGTATACAGTGTGTATCCACATATAATCATGCACCACATAATGATGTTCCAGTCAAGGATGAACTATATATGATGTTGGTCCTATTGTACTTTAATTAAAGGAACAGGGACTTAGTCTAGTGGCACATATACCTGGGTTCATTTTTTGGCTCCAGTTCTGGCTATGGCTCTTGACTGTAGCGTCCTGCTAATGCATATCCTGAGAGGCAGCAGATGACAGCTCAGTAGTTGGTTCTCTGCCATTCATGCAGGATACCTGTATTGAGCTCCCAGCTCCTGTCTCTCAGCTTAGACTCTGGGCCCAGGAACCTTAGGTATTTGGGGAGTGAACCAGCAGATAGGAGCTTACTCTGTGTCTCTCTGCCCCTCAAATAAACTAAATGGAGCTAAAAAATTCTTATCTAATGACACCATAGCTGTTGTACCACTGTAGTGAAATTCATATATGTCTGTGGTGGTGCTAGTGTAAACAAACCTACTATACTGCCAGTAATATGAGTTTACTACATACAATTATATCTTGGACATTATACTTGATAATGACAATAAATGACTGTTAATGGTTTGTCTATTTATTATACTATGTTTTTATTGTGATTTTAATGTTTACTACTAATTTTAAAAGTTTAATATAAAATTATATGCTAGGCTATATTCTAGGTTTGTGTTAGTATTACATTCACAAAACGATGAAAGCATATAATGATGCATTCCTCAGAATATATGCCCATCATTAAGTGATTTATGTTTGTGTATAAAATAGTGTCATTCAGGGTTCTCCAGAGAACATCAGCCATAATATGTGTGTATATATATGAAAGATGGAGAAAGAGAGATATTTATCATAAGGTTTACGTTATCATGAAGTCAGATAAGTTTCAAGATCCGCAATCAGCAAACTGTAGATTTGGCAAACCCAATGGTGTAGTTGCGGTCTAAGTTTCAAGGCCTGAGAACTAGGAGAATAGACTGTATAGTTTTAGTCTGGATGCTAACAGAGGCATGATTAAATAAGAGCTTAAGTTTCAATTCAAGTCCAATGTCATAGAAAAAAACTGTCACAGCTAAAAGGCAATCAAGCTGGAAGAGAACCCTCTTCCACATAGAAGGTCCAGCCTTTTTGTTGTGTTTAGAAATTCAACTGATTGAGACCTATGTACAATAGGAAGGGTAATATGCTTTACATAGTTCACCAGTTTAATTTTTAAACTCATTTAGTAACACATACACACACACACAAACACACACACACTATCAGGACACTCTGCAGCCAATTTTTGAGGTCAATCTTTGAGGGACACTTAATGCACACACACCACACAAACACACACATATACACACTTCAGAAGTTCACAGAAAATATACATTATCTTTTAATTAAATTTTTCCGTGATCTTTTTGAAACTTCTGTGTATGTGTATTCATTCATAACAAACTAAGGAACTTCTTGCTTCAGTCACTGGTCACATGGCTATAGCTAGCATTTATAACTAACGTGTCTGAGTAATAATTTTGGATTCCCTTTGTTCCAGCAAGCTCCTCAGTTCATTTTGGATCTTTATCTGGTTGAATAACCGAAATATTCACTCCTGAAGGGTAGTTTTTCTTGGGTTAGTTTTCCATTGCTTCTTAATCACAGCGCTTGATAATGAGACAACCAAAGTAGCGTCCTACATACTGGGCATACTCTCTAACTCAGCTGGGGAGTAGTGGTCTAATTTTCTTTGGGAATAAGAAAGAGAGAGAGAGAGAAAGATAGAGATTTGTTGAAAAAGAAAAAAAAAAGCTCTTTTGACTCTGGAGACTGACATGCCTCCAAGATTTGCATCTGATGATCCAGAAGAGCTGATGATTTCATTCTAGTTCTGATGTTGATAGACTGGAGACTCTAGAACTAGAGACAATGGTTCAGTTTGAATCTGAATGCAGGGGAAAAAATGATGTCTCAGAAAGAAGGCAGTCTGGCAGCAGGAATTCTTTCTACTCATGGGAGTGTCAATCTTTTTGTCCTATTCAAGCACACTAGGAGGGGTAACCTGTTTTACTCAATCTACTGATTTAAGTGATAGTCTCATCCAGAAACACCCTCACAAACACAATAAGGAAACTGACCAAATACCTGGGAACCTATTGACTCAATCAAGTGGATACTCACAATTAACCATTTTATGAGAATATACAAGGGGGTACTTCAAAAAGTTCATGGAAAATGTGCATTATCCAATATCATTTATAAAAATCTCACTCACTTTTTTTTTTATTTGAAAGGGAGAGAGAGAGACAAAGAGAAACCTTTAATACTCAGGTTCACTCTCCAAATGCTTACAATAGCCAGGCTGAAGCCAAGAATGAGGGACCTCAATCTGAGTCTCCCACATGGGTGACAGGGACCTGATTACTTGACCCATCATCTATTGCCCTGTTGTGCATACATTAGCCAGAAGCTAGGAATCAGAAACGAAGCTGGGACAAATCTAGGCATTCTGATCTGAAATACAAGCATCCCAAGCAGCATCTTAACTTCTGTGACAAATGCCTGGCTTCATATGTTTTAATTCCATCTGTTCATGAACTGATTGAAGTACTTGTGTGTATATGTTTGTGTGTATATGTTTAATGGTGCTGTGATAAGAATGTCATTGTAAGAGGGAAGATAGAAATTTTATAACAAATACCTGAAATTATGGCAGTGGCTTTGGGATTGGAACCTACAACAGAAACCTGTTGTGTAATGGCATAGACGCCCTTCACATACATTGACGACTGCCCAAGGTTCTTGAGACTATAATATCAGAAAAAAACACTACAGCATGAACTGAGAGGGACAGAGACAGGACAAAAT
Source organism: Lepus europaeus (assembly GCF_033115175.1). NCBI lineage: Eukaryota > Metazoa > Chordata > Mammalia > Lagomorpha > Leporidae > Lepus > Lepus europaeus. Next base: position 72,164,234 of record NC_084850.1, on the reverse strand, counting down.
GAAGAAAGGCTGTTAGTCTTCAGGAATTTCATAGGCAATAAATGGAACAGTAGAGGCATTCTACTGGACAAACATGTGCACCTTTCAAGAAAAAAGGAATAGTGACTCCAAGGACAGAGCCTCAGATGCAAAGACAGAGGCCAGAGAACAGGGAACAGATGCAGGGATTGCTGGGGTCACCTTGGACCCCAGAGTGTTGGTTGAGTCACAAAGGATTATTTTCAAGGCCATAGAAACCAATGCAAATTTCCCTGCTGGGTTTTGAATTTTCTTGAGACCACACACTTATATTTTTCCCTCTTCTCAATGGTAGGTCTATCCCATTCATGTACCATTATATTTAAGAAGCAAACAACTTGTTTTCCAGTTTCACAGGTCCACAAATAGTAAGGATTTTGTCTCAAGATGAAGCATACCCAGAATGTCACTCACATCTGATTTGGATGATTTAAATAGTGAGATCTGGAGCTTTTTGAGCTGATGATATTTTGAAGATTTATTTTTATTTATTTGAAAGGCAGACTGACAGAGAAAGGAGAGGCAGAGAAATCTTCCATCTATTGGTTCACCCCACAAATGGCCACAATAGCTGAGGCTGGGCCAGGTCAAAGCCAGAATCCTAGAACTCCATTTGGGTATCCCTACGGGTGGCAGGGTCCCTGGTACTTGGGGGCATCTTTCATTGTTTTCTCAGGTGCATTAGCAGTGGGCTGGATTTGAAGTCAAGTAGCCAGGACTTGAACTGGTATTATGATATGAGATGCTGCCATCACAGGTGGTGGCCAGGACACCAGTCTCAAGTTGTTGATGTTTAGAAGAGATTTTGAACTTCAGATTAATTATGGCATGGGTTAAGACTGATGGGGGTGTTGCAACACATGTATTCTGCACATGAGACAGATATGAAATTTGGAAGACAAAGGGCAAATTATCTTAAGTTGAACAATGTCTTCCCCAAATTCATGTCTATCCAGAACTTCAGACACCTTAGTTGGAAACAGTTATGGCAGATGTAATCAAGTTAACATGAGATTATAGGTTAGGGTTGGCACTATGTCCAATGATTGATGTCCTTATAAGCACAGATATTTGCATAAGCACACAGACATACATAGCAAAGAAGTCCATGTGAAAGTAGAGGTAGAAATGGGAGGGATATAGTCACTAGTCAAGGAAACCAGGATTGTTGAAAAAATAGAAGGTAGGAAGAGGCAAGTATGGATTCTTCCATAGTCTTTAGAAGTAGCATAGCCCTGTCAAAACTTCTATTTCAAACATAACCTGAATAACTGTGAGAAAATAAATTCAGTACTGAAAATACACTCACACATCTAAAAATACATATACATCTTCAATTGAAATCAGAATCAGTTAATACAACATGATGGTTGCATATTTTCCCTTCTTGGGAAGTGTAATCTTTACTAGAAAAGAGTTGTCATGTGGATTCCAAGATGGCAAAATAGGGAAAGAGCTTACTGCTTTGACTAGGGGAAGATAGTTTAACAAAAGTGGAGAGATTGCAATCTCATGGAAGAGTTAGGGAGAAAACTACAGTGGAAATTCCATAGAAGACAGAGAGATGCTGTGGATCTACCTGGAGAGTGTGGACGTGTAGCACAAGCATGGATACAACAAAGGACCTCAGCAGCCAAGAGCCTCAGTGCCAGCTTTGGAGAGTGAGTTGAGACCAGACTGCAGCAGCCCAAGCTACTGGTGACATAGCTGTAGGGAGAGCATGGCATGAGTCCAGCCTGGAGCCCTGTAGGGGACAGGGTACTTGCCAACCTAGGAGAAAAAAAAGGGCACGTTTCTCTCTCCCTGGCCCCCTAAAAACAGCACCCTACAAATGGCTGAGAAAGGGCGGGCACCATTTTGGACATACACAACAGCCGTACCAGCTTGTGTCCGTGCACCCAGCAACCAGCTAAGAGGAGCCACCTGAGTCTGGCTGGAAGGACTGACAGGGACTGAGCACTCACATAGGACTGTGAGGTGCCCCCAATCTCCCAACACATCACAAGTTCTGTGGCTCAAACTGCCTAGGTGGAGCACCCACAGGCAGCTAGCTCTGAAGTGTCTCCACCTCTCTGTGGACAGGACGGACTGGTAGGGAAGAGTGGATCCTCAGTGCCCTGTGACTGTGGAAGCCTTGTATGTTGGTACTGTGGAAAAACTGTGGTTGCATAGTAGGATGCAGGGTATAGCTGGGTCAGTGGGAAGCTTTACAGAGGGCTCCCAGAGTGTCTGGGGTGGGTCATTTCAGTGGGATCCGTGCTCACACTGAGGACTACATTGATCCTTTGTGTGGTTTTTGTGGCAGTATGGATGAGTATAGCACCCACTGTGGGCTATAGCCTGGGCATTAATCACCTTGGAAGAGAGGAGGTGAGGGTGTGACTATGCCAACAGAGCTAATCAAACCATCCCTTATAATAAAAAAAGAGATCTACCATGCCTAACTTGGATGTCACCTTGGATACTCCCACCACTCTGAAACACTGAACAGAGCTTCCTGGTCACACCCAGCACACACCTCTGGATATTCACTGAAAGAGCAGACACTCCACTAATCCACAGAGGTATAGTTCAAAGATAAAATTCAACAGAGGAAACAAAAGTATCTCCACAAATTCCTAAAAATAAGTGCAGAAATTCAAAAAACAATAATAAGGAAGACAACAGAAGGCCACAAAGGAACACAACAAACCTTCAATATTGGAATGTGAAAATGAAGAGATTGATGAAATGCCAGAAATGGAATTCAAAAGATTAATTGTAGGATTATTCAGAAGTAATCAGAAGCAAGTCCATGAATTAAAGAAATCCATACATTACATAAATGAAAATTTTTCCTGTGAAATTGAAATTTTAAAGAGAAATCAAAATGAAATATTAGAAACAAATTAAGCAGATCAAATAAAAAATGTGGTAGAAAGTCTTAACAGCCTTGGTGAGAGAGATTCCAAGATGGTGGATTAAGGAATGACATACTGTGCTAGGCTAGGAATAAATAGCTAAAAAAAAGTATAGGAAGTTCACTCTCTGGGGAGAATTAGAGAGAAAATTGCACTGGAAATCCTACAAGAGGAAAAGGAATGTGTGGAAGGTGTGGGCATGCAACACAAACATGGACACAACATACAACTGCAGCAGCCAAGAGTCAGAACAGGTGGCAGCTTGGTGATGGAGGTGAGACTGGACTGAAGCAATCGAAGATATAGCCAGAGAGAGAGTGTGGCATGAGTTCAGACTGGATCCCTGGGGGCTAGTGGTGGCTAGTGGTTGCCCGTGAACCAAGTGAGGTAGAGAGGACATGTTTATTCTGCCACAGCCTCCCCACAACAGCACCGACTGCCCAGCTGAGAAAGGGTAGGCACCATTTGGGGTTTGGGTGGCAGTTGAGGAAGCCTTTGTGCATGCACACAACAAATGGCTGAAACAGGATGCCATCTTTTTGGCAGTACTGGAGGCAGTGGCACACAGAGAGCAACATCTGACCACAGGCTCTTGCATACACGTGTGATCCAAAGAGTCCAGTGGAGGGAAAAATCCACAGTCCCCACTGACTTTGAGCCTGGCTGGAAAGGAGTGACAGGTAGCTGGACACCTGTATAGTACTTTGAGGCACCCCCAGCCTCCCAGGATCAAGAAGCCTTGGCAGAGCTGGCTGGGGGAACATCTGGCTCTCTGTTGACTAGACAGGCTAGCAGGGCAGAGTGAAACCTCTGCACCCAGCGACTGTGGGAGCCTTGTGTGCTGAGAACGTCAGGACTCAGTGGCTACATGAGAGAATGCAGGGTATAGCTTGGTCTCTCAACAATCATTGGGTATGGCTCCACACACTTGCAGCTCCTTATTTGGCTAGGGTGGGTCAGGTCATTGCATCAAAAACCCTGCTCACAGGGAGGACTATGCAGGTCATTTGTGTGGTTCATATGGTGGCACAGATGAGTGTTGAACACACTGGGAGCTAACAATCTGAGCATTATTCAGACTGGAGGAGAAGAGGTGAGCATTGACCATACCAACAGAGGCAACCATTCCCCAACTTCTGTTAATGAGACGTGATCTACCATGTCTAACTTAAGTGTTACCCTGGATATGCAACCTACCATGGAGCACTGAGCAGAGCTCCCTGATGACACCCATCACATACTTCTTGGTATTCATGGAAACTGCAGACATTCCACTAAGCTACAGAGACATAGCTCAAAGACAAAAGCCATCAAGAGGATAAAAAGCCATTCATCCAGCCTTAAAAAAGATGCTTAAGGATATGCTACACACAGAAACACAGAAGGATAGAGATCATTATGTAAAAAGGTGAAGGCAGAAAATCCCCCAGTAAAAGTACAAAGGAAATCCAAAGTAAATAATAGGAATATTTATGGAAAATTGGCAGGACCAAGTTGTTACTTATGAATTGTAACCTTGAATGCAAATTACCGCGACTCTCCAGTTAAAAGATACAGAGTGGCCAAATGGATTAAAAAACAAAACCTATTCATTTGCTGCCTACAAGAAACACATCTCACCAGCAAAGATACAATCATACTGAAAGTGAAAGGAAGGAAAAAAATTGTTCCATACTAATGGAAGCTAAAATAGAGCAGATGTAGCCATCATAATATCAGACAAAATAGACTTTAAAACAAAAATTGTTAAAAGAGACAAAGAAGGGCACTATGTAATGATTAAGGGATCAATTCAACAGGAAGAACTGACTGTACAAAATTTATATGCACCCCGTTACAGGACTCCTGGCTTTTTAAAATAAATGTTAATATATGTAAAGGGAGACATAGCCTCTAATACCATAGCAATGGGGGACTTCAACACCCCACTTTCAGTGATGGACAGATCAACCCAACAAAAAAATCAGCAAAGAAACAAGATACTTAATTGACACTATAGAACAAATGGAACTAACAGATATCTACAGAACTTTCCATCTCACAGTTGCAGAATACACATTCTTCTCATCTGTGCATGGAACTTTCTCTGGGATAGACCACATGCTAGGCCATAAAGCAAGACTCAGCAAATTCAAAAAAATCAAAATCATACCATGCATCTTCTCTGACCACAGTGGAATGGAGCTGGAAATCAACAACTTAAGAATCTCTAGAACATATGCAAACATATGGAGACTGAACAAAATGCACCTAAATGAACAGTGAGTCATAGAAGAAATCAAAAGATAAATAAAAAAAATTTCTGGAAACAAATGAAGATGACAATACAACATATCGAAACATATGGGCTACAGCAAAAGCAGTGTTAAGAGGAAAAGTTTATAGCAATTGGTGCCTACATCAAGAAATGGGAAAGGCATCAAATAAACGAGCTATCAGTGCATCTCAGGGAACTAGAAATACAACAACAAACCAAACCCCAAATTACTAGGGGAAAAGAAATAATCAAACTTAGAAAAGAAATAAACAAAATTGAAGCAAAATATATGAAAGATCAGTAAAATAAAGAGCTGGTTTTTTGAAAAAATAAACAAAATTGAGCTGGCATTGGCCAACTAACTAAGAAAAAGAGGCAGAAGATCAAATTAATAAAATCAGAGATGAAAAATGAAACATAACAACAGATATCACTGAAATAATCATCAGGAATTACTACAAAGAGCTATATGTCAATACATTATGAAACCTAGAAAAATGTATAGATTCCTGGACACATGCAACATAACATAATTCATCCCTGAAGACAAAGAAAACCTAAACAGACCAATACCCAAGATGGAGAGTCAATCAGTAATAAAGACCCTCCCAACAAAGAAAAGCCAAGGACTGGAAGGCTTCACTGCTGAATTCTGCTAGACATTTAAATAATTCCAATTCTTCTCAATCTATTCAAAACAATTCAAACAGATGGAATGCTCTCAAATTCCTCCATGAATCAAGCATCACCTTAATTCCTAAACCAGAAAAAGATACAACAGAAAAGAGAATTATAGATCAATTTCCCTGATGAACATGGAAGCAAAAATTCCCAACAAAATACTAGCCAGTAGAATCCAACAACACATCAGAAATATTATTCACCTGGACCAAGCAGTATTTATGTGTGATATTCAGGAATGGTTCAACATTCAGAAATCAATGTGATGCATCACATTAACAAACTGCAGAATAAAAACCATATGATTATCTCACTAGATGCAGAGAAAGTATTTGATAAAATACAATATTATTCATGATTAAAACTTTTATCAAATTGGGTATAGAAGTAACATTCCTCAAAACAATCAAGGTGATTTATAATAAACACATGGGCAACATCTTATTGAATGGAGAAAAGTTAGAAGCATTCCTACAAATTCTGGAACCAGACAAAGATGTCCACTCTCACCATTACTATTCAGTAAGTCCTGGAAGTTTTAGCCAGAGTCATTAGGCAAGAAAAAGAAATCAAAGGGATACACACTTGAAAAGAAGAGGTCAAACTGTCTCTATTTGCAGATGACAAGATTCTATATATAGGGGAACCAAGAATAACTGAGAGACTATTGGAACTCTTTTATGAGTTTGGTAAAGTGGCAGGATATAAAATTAACACACAAAAATCAATAGCCATTATATACACAGACAATGCTATGGCTGAGAAAGAACTTCTAAGATCAATTTCATTCACAATAGTTACAAAAAGAATTAAATACCTTGGAATAAATTTAACTGAAGAGGTCAAAGATCTCTACAATGAAAATTACAAAACATTAAAAAAAAAGAAATAGAAGACACCAAAAAAATGGAAAAATCTTCCATGTTCATGGATTGGAAGAATCAGCATCATCAAGCTGTCCACACTACTGAAAACAATTTACAAATTCACTGCAATTCCAATGAAAATAACAACATTCTTCTCTGATCTAAGAAAAATGATGCTAAACTTCATATGGATACACAAGAGACCCAAATAGTTAAAGCAATTGTATACACCAAGAACAAAGCTGGAGGCATCATCAGACCAGATTTCAGGACATACTACAGGGAAGTTATAATCAAAACAGCTTGATACTGCCAAAAAAAAAAAAAAAGGTGGGTAGGCCAGTGGAACATAATTGAAACTCTAGGAATCAATCCACATGTCTGTAAACAACTTATTTTTGACAACAGAGACAACAACAAATGGTGCTGAGAAAACTGGATTTCCACATGCAGAAGTATGAAGCAAGACCCCTACCTTACACCTTACACAAAAATCCAATCAAAATTGATTAAAGATTTAAATCTATGACCTGATAGCATCAAATTAGTAGAGAACATTGGGGAAACCCTGTTAAGACATTGGTGTAGGCAAAGAGTTTTTAGAAAAGATCCCACAGCACAGGCAATCAAAGCCAAAATGAGCGAATGGGATTACATTAAATTGAGAAGCGTATGCACTGCTAAAGAAACACTTATCAAAGTGAAGAGGTGACTGACAGAATGGGAGAAAATATTTGTAAACTATGCAACTGATAAAAGATTAATATCCATAATATATAAAAAGGTCAAGAAACTCAACAATAACAAACTATCTAGTTAAGAAACGGGCAAAGGATTTGAACAAACATTTTTCAAAAGAGGAAATTAAAATGGCCAACAGACACAGGAAAAAATCTTCAGGATCACTAGCTATCAGGGAAATGCAAATAAAAACCACAATGTGGTTTCACCTCACCCCAGTCAGAATGGCTTTCATACAGAAATCATCAAACAACAAATGCTGGCAAGGATGAGCAGAAAAAGGTACCCTAATCCACCACCAGTGGGAATGTAAACTGGTATAGCCACTGTGGAAGACAGTATGGAGAAACCTCAGAAATCTGAATACAGACCTACCATATGACCCAGCCAACATATTCCTGGGAAGTTACCCAAATTAAATGAAATCAGCATATGAAAGAGCTACCTGTACCCTCCTGTTTATTGCAGCTCAATTCACAATAGCTAAGATATAGTATTAACCCAAATGCCCATCAATTTAAGACTGGATAAAGAAATTATAGGCTAAGTACACCATGGAATACTACATAGCAGTGAAAAAGTGAAATCCTGTCATTTGTATCAAAATGGATGAATCTGGAAAACATCATACTTAGTGAAATAAGCCAGCCTCAAAATGACAAATATCATATGTTCTCCTTGATCTGTGGTAACAGTGTACTTAAAAGGTAATCTATAGAAATGCAATTGACATTTTGAGGTGTGATGATTTTGAGCAGCTCTTGTCTCCACTGTTGAGGAACAGTTTTTCTTAATACTATTTATTGAACTCTTTACTTAGTTTAGGGTTAATCTTATGAGTATAAAGTTAATCAAAAACAAATCTTTGTAAAAAATAAGAATGGAAATAGGAGAAGGTGGAGGAAGAAGGGTGGGACGGTGGGTGAGAGGGACAGTAGAGTGGGAAGAATCCCTGTGTCTTCAAGTTTGTATATATGAAATGCTCAGTTTGTATACCCTAAATAAAAGGTTTCTAGGTTAAAAAAAAAATAAGAGTTGTCAGCTTTTCACCTTTAAAGTGAAGACTGGAGAAAACTGATTTCCTGTAAATGAAAGTAAATCTGTTCGTTTCACAACAAGCAATAGAGAACATGTCCTAATGAAACGCAACTTGAAACTCTCTTAATCACAATGTTCACAATACAGAACTGAGCCACTTTTCCCTCCTCCTTGCTCCAAAGTTTCTTGGGTTTATTACCAATGTTTTCGAAATTGAAACGTATAGGTGGGAACAGGTGGGCAGGATGTTCTGCGTTCGCCAAAAGGGTCTGTACAGAAGAGACACAGAAAGGCTCTGGGAATGTTCCAGAATGGAGGAAACAGAATAGATGTAACTATAAGCCCCTTATCCGAGAGACTGGATCTCACAAGGGCGGAGTTTATAAAAAAGTTTTAAGGACGTTATTTGTCAATTGACAGAACTGCAATACAGTATTTAATCATACATAACTTATTAGTATTAAATTGATTGCTTCTGTATGCCGGCAAAAGTACTGTCGTCTTTTCCGTCCTCCCTCCCTTCTCCCTGTAAGCTCGTCCACTATTAAAGTGACTTTTGCTTCATGTCGAACTTTTGAAGCCTTTATAGCTTTATGAGTGATGAAGTTTACGTAATCATTGCCAAAAGTTGCTTTCAACAGAACTTCACCGGTATTGAGTTCACTAACGCTCACCACAGACGGTTTCTGTGAGGAAATTCCCCTGGAAGCAAAGGGCGGTGATGCGTGTAGTTTTCTCGAAGACAGGGAGAGACAGGAGGGGAGGGACGCAGGAGAGATTAGGAGAAAGCCAACGGGGGAAAACGTTGGGGCAAGTGATTGTGCGACGGGTCCGGGCTGGCGGGTGGTCTTTGACGGGGTCTCATGCCATCACGCACTTGTGCCCAGGGCGGTCCGTTAGGCGCTCCCTCACAGCGCAGGTCGCGCGCGCTGGGGGAGCGCTCAGCCCCGCCCCTCTCCCCTGCTCCCCCTCGTCGCCCCCTGCGACGCGCCCTCGGGTGACGCTGCGCGGCGTCGTTGGCGCGGCCTCTGTGACCTCACCGCACGCTCCCGTTGGGCGTTATTGCGCCGTCGTGGACGACTAGGCGAGCGTTAGGCGACGGCTCCTCAGACCAGCTGTGTCTCCGGGCTGCGAGGTCCCGGGGCAGCCCGGCCTCCGGGGCCCAGACGATCGGGCTTCGGACGTCTCGGCGGCGGCGGCGAAGGGTAGCGGCGGCGGTGAACTTGGCGGTAGCGGCGGCGGCGGCGGCGGCGGCGGCTGCGACGACGGCGGCGGCCGCTTGCGGGAGCCACAGGTGTCCCGAAGCCAAAAAGGTGCGGTGGAAATCCCGACGTCCCCGGTCCTTTGCCCTTACGTGGGTCCGTTTCTATACTCCTGTCAGCCTCCCCCGACGTCCCCAGACACCCTCGGCGGGGGGCCCTCAGTCCACATCGCGTACCCGGCGGCTCGTGATTCCTCCCACCTCAGATCGCGGCTTTCTGCCTTTTTCCAGACCTGGGATCCCGAGCCTAGGTGCTGCGAAGGATGGCGCTCAAACGCATCCAGAAGGAGCTCCTCGATCTGACGCGGGACCCCCCGGCCCAGTGCTCCGCGGGTCCTGTGGCAGACGACATCTTCCACTGGCAGGCTACCATCATGGGGCCCGACGATAGCCCCTACCAGGGAGGCGTCTTCTTCCTAACCATTCAGTTCCCGTCCGATTACCCTTTCAAACCACCCAAGGTCGCATTCACCACCCGAATTTACCATCCGAATATCAACCGAAATGGAAGTATCTGTCTAGACATCCTTAGGTCCGAGTGGTCGCCAGCATTGACCATTTCCAAGGTGTTGCTGTCCATCTGCTCCATGCTGTGTGACCCCAACCCGGATGATCCTTTGGTCCCAGAAATTGCAAGGGTCTACCGAAAAGACAGGGTGAAGTATGACCAAATAGCTCGAGAGTGGACCCAGAAATATGCCATGTGATTTTGAAATGAATAAAAAATAAACCAGCTCATCGGTTTATTAATAAAAACACATTTGGCAGATCAAATGGGTGTCTTTTTTTTTCTCCAGTTTACTCCTGGTTTTATTTAACCATTTGTTTTTAAAATTACTTTCCAAGAAGCAACCCCCCGCTTCTGGGCACACTTTGTACAATTTTCATATCAAAGTGTGAGTGGAGTAGGTGGGGAGTTGGGAGTGTGGGAGGAGTAGGAATTGAGATATGAAGGGAGTGTAAAACAAAAAGACCAGTTTTTATCTAGCTTTGACTAAAGTATTAATTTCAGATTGAAAAACAAAGCAAGAACAATGGGGTGATGGCTTTATGATCAAAAGGAGAGCAATTCCACCAACCAGTGGGAAAGTTTTTAATGTGGAGTCTGGTAGAACTGACAATACTTAGAAAAACTGGCTGAAGATTACAAAGATAGTTAGGTAGTCTTTTTATAATGAAGAACCTCTGTCTTAAGGTGTTTTTGATCAAGGGTATTAACCCTTACACTGTGTTTTGAGGTGTAGATTTAACTAAAAATGAAATGGGTTAGGAGTTGTTAAAGTGGTTTTTTTCCCCAGCTTAAACATTTTGTGCCCATCACCCCACCATTTTGCCCACTCTGCATCTCTCCCACTCTGGATTGGATGTAGCTTCTCAGGATATGTCTACTAATTGTAACTTCTGGCCACATTGCCAGTTCTAGACCAGTACCTTCATTAGTCAGGGCACAGCAGGCAGCATGAGGTTCACTGGCATCAGTTCCTCTTGCTCCCAAGTTCCAGGTGGGATATGGAGGGCAGACCACAAAAGCACTGCACACACATTATTTCATCCCTGAACAACCCAAATCTAGGAGTCCCCCAATCTTTGAAGGAGGACTTCTAGCTAACCTGCCCGAACTTGCCACAGAGGAAGATGTTCTTCTCACTGATCTAGTCAAGAAACGCAAACCTGCCCTCTGACCTGGAGGAACCTCTATATTTGAAGACTGATTGCTATATGAACATATCTCAATAAAACCGTTTTAAAAAAACCTGAACTTTTAATAATCTTTTAACTAATCAAGCATAAGGTTTACTTGTCTGTTTAGTTTCAGTTTACATTCTTACAAGGGTATTTAGATAAAACATCAGTAAGTACACCTTTTAAAAAATTTGTTTTAAATTAAAAATAAAAAAAAAACCTGCTTTGAACTGACAACCAGGATAAGTGCATCATGAAATGTATAGAAGTATCACAAAGAATTTAACAATTCTTTTAACAAAGTTTTAACAAAGTTTTAACTGCTTTGATCTCTCTGGTAATGAAGGTTTAAAAATTAATTTTATGAAAATATGAGTACTTGTGTGTACTGAAAATCCCGATCTTTCCTGTAGAACTTGTAAATTCAGGAATGGTTAATCAGGTTGTAAGCAGATTACTACCATCACTACGTTTTTAAAAAAAAATGTAATCATAATTTCTTTTTAACAATATGAGGTGAGGTGAGGTGACTATGATCTGAATACCCTACAAAATTCATGTGTTCAAACTTTATTGTCAGTGTGATAATATTAAGAGATAATCTCTTTAGAAGGTGATTAAGTCATGAGGAAACATGCCTTTATGGATGGGATGAGGGCCCTTACAGAAGGAATTGAGGGAAGCCAGCTTTGTGGCGTGGTGGGTTAAGCTGTGGCCTGCAAGGCCTGCATCCCTACGAGTGTCGTTTGGAGTCTTGGCTGCTAAATTTCTGATCCAGTTCTCTGGTAATATGCTTGCTGATGGGCCTTGGAGAGCAGTGGAAGATGGCCCAATTACTTGAGACCCTGCCATCCACATGAGAGACCTGGATGAAATGCCTGGCTTCCTCTTGGCCCAGGTGTGGCTACTGAGGCCATTTGGAGAGCAAACCAAAGGATGGAAAATCTATCTCTGTCTCTTTCTGTCTCTCTTATACTGTATTTCAAGGAAATAAATATATTTAAAAAATGATTTGAAAAAATGAATTCATTTGCTTTTGCTGTTCCAATTCTTCCCTTTGCCCTTCTCATGTCTTTTGCCTTTATTACCATAGCAAGAAGGCTGTCACCATGCCAGCACCTTGATCTCGACTTCCTAGTCTGCAGAACTATAAGAAATTATTATTATTTATCAATTAGCCAGTCCAGGCATTATGTTATAGCAGCATGAATGGACTAAGACGGGAGGAGTTATTTATCAAAATAAGACTACAAACACATAGGAAAATTTTGTTTATCTAAGGTACTAAGACCTAAAATATAATTTTTTTTACCTAAATATTCAGGCGGTGCTGTCAAATAAGACTGTTCCGTATCTTCCATGTCCAATATGGTAACATCTTGTCACATATGAGCAATCAAAATTTGGTAAGTATAATCAGGCAACTGACTTTTAAATTTTGCTTAATTTTAATTAATTTTAAATTAAATATTAATTAAATTAAAATATCCCCCTAAAGCTTAAGGTAGGAAATATGTACAGGTATTTGGTTTCATTGTGATTCTGGAAGTCATTGACACAGGTAATGATGTACCAGAGGTTAGTGACTTTATCAGGTGACCTATCAAGATGGAATTGAGATCCTGGAAAAGCCAAGAGTTTGAAGCGAAGACAGAAGAGCAGTCATAAAAGACTAACTGAAACTTTAGTTATTATGGGGGGAAAATAAATTGAGGATTTGAGTAGCATGGAGACAATTTTTTTTCTTAATTGAATTTTCAATGATTGATTCTTGAATCAAAAACTTGTGTTCTATCCAGAATCCACCAAAAATTAGTTGAATTACACTGAACTAGTAACTTCTGTGAACCTTAGTTTCTTCAGGTATTAAAACAGAATAATAACCATAATACTTCCTAGAGTTTATAAAATAAGTTATGTGAAAAGTATTCTAATATGTACCACTGAATTCACATTCAGTAATGAGAGTTGTATTGGATATTATTTGTCTTCATTAGAATTCTGTTCAGACAACCTTGTACTGCAGTGCCAGCAAGATGAACAGTCTGCCAAATCTATACTTTGGGTATTTCTAAGATGCTTGGAGAAGACTCAGACTAAGAGAAACTGTCTTTGATTTAAATTTATTTGGGAATTCATGAAAGGGTACATTGACAAGGGTGCCATACAAAGTATCTCCATAGAGCACATAAAAATCAATTTGAATACTTGTTAAAAGTATAGATTCCTAATCCCATTCCTAAAGTCCGTTAGAAGCCAAAGTAGCCTGAATTTACAGTATTCAAAATGATTTTTTAAAGAATTTATTTTTTTAAATTTATTTGGAAAGTAAAGTGACGGAGTTTTTTTAAAATTTATTTGAAAAATAGAGTGGCAGAGTTTCCATCCTCTGGTTCACTCCTCAAATGGCCTGGAGCCCAGAACTCCACTGGAACTGCATTCAGGTCTCATATGTTGGTGGCAGGTGCTCAAGCACTTGGATCAACATCTGTTGCTTTTCTAGGAGCATTAGCAGGGAGCTAGATTAGAAGTGGAGCAAATGGGACTCAAACCGGGGTTGTGATGTAGGATGCAGGTGGAAGCTTAAATCACTGTACCTTGGAGCCAGCACTGTGGCATAGTAGGTTAAGCCTCTGCCTGCAGCACCTGGGCACCAGTTCAGTCTCGGCTGCTCCACTTACAATCCAGCTCCCTGCTAATGCATGTGGGAAAGCAGCAGAGGACAGCCCAAGCGCTTGGGCTCCTATACCTGCGTAGGAGACTCAGAAGAAGATCCTGGCTCCTGGCTTCAGATCAACTCAGCTCTGGCCATTCTGGCCATTTGGGGAGTGAACCAGGGGATGGAAGACCTCTCTCTCTCAAATAAATAAATAAATCTTAAAAAAAAAAAACACTGCACCATAATGCTGGCTCCCAAAATGATTTTTAAGCAGGTAGAAAATGAGCATACTTGGACACTGGATTTCATTATACTCATTGAGTTTTATTTGTTAACAAAAGAATATGAGAATCTGAATTATCTTCAAGATAGAATAGCCCTGTTGCCAATTTGGGAGTATTATGCATATAGTTAATCTTGGCACATGCACAGCAATTAATTAGGTTGGTACTTTTTGTTGCCAGTGTCTATAAGGTAGATAAAAATGGGGTGTACTAGAGTAATAACAAGGGTTTGGGTAAGAGTAAAAAAATCATCCCAAATGATAGTAGAAAACGAATTCTAACAGTAGGACTAAAAGGTACTAGCCATTTTGCTGTTAGGGGTGTTCAGGGAGGTTCAAGATGTTAAGAGGATATGGAATTTCAAGTGGATCATAGTAATTTCTAAGCTAGAAAATGTAAACAGAGCCAACAAACAAGATCAGTCATCAAAGGTCAAATTTAGATCTTCTGCATGTACAAGAGCAAGAAAGCACAACTACTCAGGTAATTAAAAATAGAAACTCAATAACTTCAATCATAAAAGACATGTTGATTGATGTCCCATAATCTCTCAGATACTTTCCTTATGTCTTGATTTCAAATAAAAACGTAGTCAGGAAAATATTCATTTTGGACAAATATGTCCACAATAAGGAGTACAAAAGTAAGAGCCACAAATGGTTTGACAGATCTTTAAGTCTTCATGTAACAAAAGTAAAACTTCCCCCAATATGAAGTGGTAAGTGAGTACTACTTAAGAGTCATATACAGGTCTGGTTCAGTGTCTTGTGACAGCTCTCTTCTTCAGTCGTGCCATCTCCTTCTGGTTCCTGGTTAATTTGAAGGTAAGTTCTTCACACGGCCTAGAGGTTCACTGAGAAGCAGGAAGTGTCCTTTTAAATGAAAAGCATGACTCCAAGAATCAACGTCCTTTAATTCTACTGCATAGAGTTAATTAAAAGTACTTGCAAAGTGCCTCCTTTCCACCTGGGCTATAAGGATTCCTTTTGAAGATGTCTTTTTTATTAGACAAGGTCACCTAGTTGCAAGTCATGGTGCTTAATATTTTCATCCCATAAAAGTGTGCTGTGAAATGACTCCTCAAGTGATTTGTTTGGGGGGGGGGTGTGGTTATGAATCCCTACAATATGATAACATGTCTTCTTTAATAGCAACAGGATCATGCATACTAGACTTGAGAATTTTAAATTTTCCAGTAATAATTTCAAATAGTGATAATTTATATTTTCCAAAGAGTGTGGATCTCAAATTTATAAAGATAATTGGGAGAACCTTTGAGCAAAGGAAAGCAAAAACTTCTACAGATTTATCAAACTGAGTTTTAATAATTTCAGTAGTCTTTAATGTCGATTTAGAAGACTGGAGATAGTAGGTACAGTGAAAATGTGGCAATACAGGCTAGATGTCACAAATTGCACTAAGTATTTTCCTTGTAAAAAGAGTTTTTCTGTCACTGTGGCGCTCCATTGCTGCCCTCCCAGTGGAGGTAACTGTCCAGTAGTAATTTAGCTAATAAGTATTGGGGCTCATCTTTGGGGAAAGTCTTCCTCCTAATGGGAGGAGTACATAACACCATCGTTTTTTAAAAAGATTTACTCAAACAAGACAAGTATCTGCTAATACTAACTGATAGAATCAAAAAGGGAGAGAAAGATCCAACATGGGAAGTGGGATACACAGCAGACTCATAGGATGGCAGATGTCCTAAACAACACTCTGGCCTCAGAATCAGCCCTCAAGGCATTCAGATCTGGCTCAAGAGCCCATGAGAGTATAGCAGGCATGGAAAGCCAAGATATCATGGAAAAAAAAAAGACCTAAATGAATGATCTCGGTGAGTGAGATCCCAGTGGAATGAACGGGGCCATCAAAGAAGGAGGTACCCTTCTCCGAAGGGAGGAGAGAACTTCCACTTTGACTGTGACCCTATCGGAATAAGATCAAGGTCAGCGAACTCTGAGGGCTTCCATGGCCCTGGCAACTCATGACTGGAGCCTAGGGAGATTGCTGACGCCATGAACAGGAGTGTCAAATTGTTAAATCAGCAACAGGAGTCACTGTGTACTTACACGCCATGTGGGATCTGTCCCTAATGTGTCGTCTAAAGCCAAGTGATGCTATAACTAGTACTGAAACAGTATTTTTATACTTTGCGTTTCTGTGTGGGCACAAACTGATGAGGTCTTTACTAATTATATACTGAAGTGATCTTCTATATATAAAGAGAATTGGAAATGAAAAAAAAAAAACAACCTGGTGTTAAAATGGAAATGGCATAGAAAATTAATTAATTTAAAAAAATTACGTAGGATCTCTGTCTTTAATGTGCTGTACATTGCTATTTAATGCTATAATTAGTAATCCAATGGTAGTTTTTTCACTTTATGTTGCTATATGGGCAAAATGTTGAAATCTTTACCTAATATATACTAAACTGATCTTCTGTATACAAAGAGAATTGAAAATGAATCTTTACATGAATGGAAGGGGAAAGGGAGCGGGAGGGGGGAGGGTTGCGGGCGGGAGGGAAGTTGTGGGAGGGGGGAAGCCATTGTAACCCATAGGCTGTACTTTGGAAATTTATATTCATTAAATAAAAGTTTAATAAAAAAAATAAATTAAAAAAAAAGATTTACTTATTTGTTCTAGACCCTCTCTAGCGTACTTGGGCCTCATTCCTTCGTAATCATAACCTCTACCACCAATGGCTCTACTCCCAACCTGTGTGTACTGATGGTCCTCTTCCCCACTTAATGCTGTATAATTGTTCAAACCTGGTAAATGCCACTCTTAGGATCATTGGTTACTATCCTCACTCTCTCTTTTATGACCTTGTCTAAATATGATCAGAGTCGGCAAACTTGGAAGGCTTCCATAGCCTTGGCAACTCATGACGACAGCCTAGGGTGGTTACTGGTACCATAAACTAGAGTGTCAATTTGTTTGGGTCAACAACAGGAGCCACTGTGCAGTTGCTCCTCATGTGGGATCTCTGTCCTTAATGTGCTGTACATTTTGACTTAATGCTATAACTAGTACTCCAACATTATGTTTCACTTTGTGTTTCTATGTGGGTGCAAACTGTTGCAATCTTTATACTAAATTGATCTTCTGTATATAAAGAGAATTGAAAATGAATTTTGATGCAAATGGAAGGGGAGAGGGAGCGGGAGAGGGGAGGGTTGCGGGTGGGAGGGAAGTTATGGGAGAGGGAAGCCATTGTAATCTATAAGCTGTACACTGGAAATTTATATTCATTAAATAAAATTTTAAAAAAACATTAAAAAAAAGATTTACTTATTTATTTGAAAGGCAGAGTTACAGAGAGGCAGAGACAGAGGCTGGTTCACTCCCCAAAGCCACGTGGGAGCAGGGACCCAAGCTGTTGGACCATCTTCCACTGCCTTCCCAGGCACATTAGCAGAAGTGGAGCAGCTGGGACTCGAACTGGTGCCCATTTGGGATGCTGGCACTGCAGGTGGCAGCTTTACCCACTACAGTACAGCGTCGTCACTGAGGTTGCATATTTACCACACCCTGTCAGTCCCCCAGAACCCCAAAGTTGTCCTTTAGATGTGGAAAATGAGAATTAAAAAACTTTTGAGTAGAATCCATTTTTAATCTATTTGTTATAATCCAATGCCCAAGAATTTTTATATGTTGTTGAACAGTTTGTAGTTTTTTTTTCTCATATTCTTTGCAAATAATTATTTCCCTTATTTTTAGTAATTTTAATCCCTTGGATTAATTGGAGTTTAACTCCTCAGCTACAAAGTGTTTTGTAGATCAGCACAATTTTATATATTTTTTTTAATTTTTCTTTCTTTTTTTTTGACAGGCAGAGTGGACAGTGGAGGGAGACAGAGAGAAAGGTCTTCCTTTTGCTGTTGGTTCACCCTCCAGTGGCCGCCGCGGTAGGCGCGCTGCGGCCAGCGCACCGCGCTGTTCGGATGGCAGGAGCCAGGTGCTTCTCCTGGTCTCCCATGGGGTGCAGGGCCCAAGCACTTGGGCCATCCTCCACTGCACTCCCTGGCCACAGCAGAGAGCTGGCCTGGAAGAGGGGCAACCAGGACAGGATCGGTGCCCCGACTGGGACTAGAACCCGGTGTGCCGGCGCCGCAAGGTGGAGGATTAGCCTACTGAGCTGCAGCGCCGGCCACAATTTTATATTTTTTAAGAAGTATATTTCCTCGGGACCAGCATTGTGGTGCACTGGGTTAAGCCACCACTTAGGATGCTGACATCCCATATTGGAATGCTGGTTTGAGTCCTGGTCCACTTCCAATCCAGCTCTCCACTAATGCGCCTGGGAAGGTAGCAGTTGCTGTCCCAAGTACTTCAGCCCCTATTATGGACATGAGAGGTTAGGAATGAATTCCTGGCTCCTGGTTTCAGCTGAACCTCGACCGGCTTCTGTGACTATTTTGGGAGAAAACCAGCAAATAGAAAACTCTCTCTCTCTTTCTCTTTCTCTCTCTCTCTCTCTCCCTCCATCCTTCCCTCTCTCCCTCCCTCTCTCTTCCCTTCTTTCTCATTCTTTCAAATAAATAAATTTTAAAAAAGAAGTGTATTTCCTCAAAGTGTGATTCTCCATGTTTATTAGCAGACATAATATTTCCTGTTTGTGTGTAATAAGAAGTCAAAAGTATATAGGCTTAAACTGATGTCCAGTAACTAATATTTTAGTGTTCTACTTGAAAATTATTTAAGTATTTAATGAATATTCATCATTCACTTTAACTTATCAAAACTTTAAATGTGTAGTTACCAAAGAGATTTGATTCTTTAAGTAAACATATTACATAACATAGCTATTATTATATTTACTCATAAATTTTAATTTATATTTTATTTATCTTACTCTTTTGTTTGATCCTAAACATCTAAAAGGGATAAAAATTGTTGTGTGTCTGCATTTCATTTAATAATAGACATATCTGTTTTCCCCATTCAATAGGATGCTGCCAGTGGGTTTTTCATAAATTACTTTGTATTGAAGAATGTTCCTTCTATACCCAATTTGCTTAGAGTATTCATCATGAAAGGGTGTTGTATTTTATCAAATGCTTTCTCTACATCTATTGAGATAATCAAATGCTTTTTCTTCTGCAGTTTGTTGATGTGGTGTATCACATTGATTGATTTGCCAATGTTGAACTATCCCTGCATACCAGGGATAAATCCTACTTGGTCTGGGTGGATGATCTTTCTGATGTGTTGTTGCATTCTGTTGCCTAGATTTTTTTTTAACTTTTATTTAATGAATATAAATTTCCAGTGTACAACTTATGGATTACAATGGCTTCCCCCTCCCATAACTTCCCTCCCACCCACAACCCTCCCCTCTCCCGCTCCCTTTCCCTTTCCATTCACATCAAGATTCATTTTCAATTCTCTTTATATACAGAAGATCAATTTAGTATAAAGATTGCAACAGTTTGCACCCACATAGAAACACAAAGTGAAACATACTGTTTGAGTACTAGTTATAGCATTAAGTCAAAATGTACAGCACATTAAGGACAGAGATCCCACATGAGGAGCAACTGCACAGTGGCTCTTGTTGTTGACCCAACAAATTGACACTCTTGTTTATGGCGCCAGTAACCATCCTAGGCTCTTGTCATGAGTTGCCAAGGCTATGGAAGCCTTCCAAGTTTGCCGACTCTGATCATATTTAGACAAGGTCATAAAAGACAGAGTGAGGATAGTAACCAATGATCCTAAGAGTGGCATTTACCAGGTTTGAACAATTATACAGCATTAAGTGGGGAAGAGGACCATCAGTATACACAGGTTGGGAATAGAGCCATTGGTGGTAGAGTAGAGGTTATGATTACAAAGGAATGAGGCCCAAGTGTGCTAGACAGGGTCTAGAAGAAAGGACAGAGTCATTATTAGAGGAGCTAAGAAAGGTGTTGTCTAAGCTACAATTAAGTTTTCTGATTGAGAGGCAAATAGAACCTGATAGAAGGGGCTTGATAATAATCTGGTGGGCTTTAGGCCTTGTAAGTTAAGAGGCCCAGACCTATCTATCTCTTCACATGGGGTATATCCTAAGGGAGGTGTGACCCTCCTAGGGGAAGGCACTCTGTTGACTTTCATTACTTGGCTGGCCTGGGAGGAGAGCTGGCCAGGTAAAGGCAGGGGGCATCTCTAACAAGAAATTTACAGTTCGACAATGTTGCTGACCCTACTTGGCTGTCCCCTCAGCTGCAGTGGTCACTTTGGAAGTTGGGCTGAGTGAAGGGCTTTTCAGCTTAGAGCCAATAAGATCTGTGGCTCTGACCTGGGCATCCTTCGACTCCAGGGCAGGTCCATTTCCAGTGATCCAACTCTTGGCAGAGCTGCCAGGGCTCTTCACAAGCTGACTTCTGCTGAAGCCCAGGCTTACCACATGGAAAGCCACTGCAGTGGACTGGCCTGTTGGGTCTCCTTGAGGGCAGATCACTGTACAGATCAGCCATTAATAGGCCTGCCACCCATTGCTTCTGATGCCAAGCTTTCTTTTCCTCCTGGTTTGTGTTCAAGCAGACCAGAGGATGCAAGTCAAGGGAGTGCCCGTGTCCCATCTCTAATCTTCAGTGACCTGAACTACAAGTCTATAGTCACAGGCATGTTCTGTAATAGTTTTTCTAAGGTAGACAATGCCCATGAGGAAAATTATATTCTCACTTTAAAACTTTCTTTCCCTTTGGTCTGAAAGGGAGGGTTTTTCTACTTACTGCTTACTTCGCTGATGGCGAAGTGAATCTAGCTATGAGATTATTATTTAAGTTCTTATTTTGGCTATGCTATTACAGAAAAATGTTAGGCATCTCTTTTATAAGGTCTAAAGATTGAATTGTGCGTCCTACAGATTCCTTCATAATAGAATTAGTTCCCTACCTTGAAGAGAATAGAGAAATGAAAGAATAAGTTGGGCTTAGAATAGAGAAATGAGGGAGCAAGTCCTAGATTGCTTGCTGACAATAGCAATATTACATGAATACTTAGCAAACCATTTCAACCATTAGATAACAACTTAAGAAAACATTTACCAGAAGGTCCAATGCCTTCTATCAATTTTAAGAATCATGTATTTGAAAACACCTCTTAAATATCTAACATGGTGTAGTTTGTTTAACCAGTAAACTTAAGCACAACCATATAAAATGTTTTTAGTTTCTTTCTACCAACAAGTTTAAACCATATGATACACAGATTCAGGTCACACAAATTAAAATGTATCTTTGATTGATTTTAGCAGCTTAAATTTATGGACAATCTTATCTATAAGCCATTTAAAATAAAACTCTTAATAAAATTTCCTATGTGGACATACAATATGTACACACATATAACATAGCATAATAGACCAATATAGCAATTTTAATAATAGCTTTTAAAATCTTTAACTCTTTTTGTAGATTGCCAATTGATTTGAATTGCTTTTTGTTTTTAGATTACTTTAACACATTGCTTTAACAGAGCATCAGAGTTTAATTCTATGTCAAAGAGAAATTGAGCTTCCTGTGATCTTTTGCTGTGAGGTTTCCTTCCTTTACCTTCTTTCATATTGGTGACCATGTTTCTGTGTTTCTGTGTGTAACACATCTTTAAGCATCTTTTGCAGGGCAGGATGAGTGGCAACAAATTCTTTCAGTTTCTGTTTGCTATGAAAAGTCTTAATTTCACCTTCATTCACAAATGAGAGCTTTGCAGGATATAGTATTCTGGGCTGGCAGTTTTTCTCTCTTAGTACCTGGGCTATATCTCGCCATTCCCTTCTAGCTTGTAGGGTTTCTGATGAGAAGTCTGCTGTGAGTCTAATTGGAGATCCTCTGAGAGTAATCTGACGTTTCTCTCTTGCACCTTTTAGAATCTTTTCTTTGTGTTTCACTGTGGTGAGTTTGATTACAATGTGTCGTGGTGAGGATCTCTTTTGGTCATGTTTATTAGGGGTTCTATAAGCTTCCTGTACTAAGATGCCTCTGTCCTTCTCCAAACCTGGGAAATTTTCTGCTAGTATCTCACTGAAAATGCCTTCTAATCCTTTCTTCCTCTCCATGCCTTCAGGAACTCCTAGAACCCGAATATTAGGTTTTTTAATAGTATCCTGTAGATTCCCGACAATATTTTTTAGATTTCTAATTTCTTCTTCTTTTCTTTGGTTTGCCTGTTTCCTTTCCTGTTCTCTATCTTCTAATTCCGATATTCTCTCTTCTGCTTCGCCCATTCTGTTTTTAAGGCTCTCTAATGTGTTTGTCATTTGATCTATTGAGTTCTTCATTTCATTGTGGTTTTCTGTCACTATCAAAGTTTCCTGTTCTACTAGTTGTTTCATTTCATTTTGATTCCTCCTTAATATTTCATTTTCATGAGAGAGATTTTCTATCTTGTCCATTAAGGATTTCTGTAGTTCAAGAATTTGTTTTTGAGAACTGCTTAATGTTCTTATCAAATTTTTGAGATCTGCTTCTTGGATTTCTTCTATCTCCTCATCTTCATAATCTTGAATTGGGGTGTCTTTTTCATTTGGGGGCGTCATAGTGTCTTCCTTGTTCTTGTTAGCTTGGTTTTTGCGTTTGTTGTTTGGCATGTTGGAGATATTTGGTTTCTTCACTGTGGTGTTTTTTCTTGTTACACTATGGCTCTATATTAAGTGGACTGTCTGCTTTTGGTGGAGCCTTAGAGGCTTGAGATAAGTGTGGACTGAGAGCTGTGTTTGGTTCCTCAGGGTTGAGGGTGTGTCAAAGATGACACTCCCAGGTTAGGCATGGTAAATCTCTCTCTTTTTTTTTTTTTTTGATTCAAAAGGGAAGTAATTCCGCACAGATGAACGTAATTGGAGGTAGTTAGCAGGCAAATGATATAGCCACAGGAGCCAGAGATAGGAAGCTCTTTCCCAAGGACCACACAGGGAATCTCTGCTGCCCTCAGTGTGGGCTCCAATTCTCCTGTAGTCTCCCACTGGGTTGCCAAGTTAGATGCTAATCTCCTGTTATTTCACCCCTCCCCCCAGAGTCAGGTTTTTCTGCTAGGCTCAGGGCCAGTGCAGACCTGAGGTCGCCCTGCTTATGACGTATGTCCAAAATGGCGCCTGCTCTTTGTCTTGCTCGCCTTGGAGGGGTGAGTGGAGAGAGAGAAACTCGTGTCCGTATCGTTCACTTTTTTTTATTTTTTTCCTCTCTCTCTTCTAGTTAGCCTGGTGAATTTTTCCCCACGGAGTTTCAAGCCTCGTTCCCTCTAGTCTCCTCTTTCAGCTTGCCCGCCTGTGTCTCGGGCTATTGAGGTTCGGCTCACCTCGCGTTCCAGCGCTGGTGTGTTGAGTCTGCCGCTGGTGTCCCGAACTTGGGCTTCCACGCTCTCCACGCAGGTCCACTGTGAATCACTAGTTCCGGAAGAGTTTCGTCTGCTGTTTCATCCCCTACTCTTCCTTGACCCTGCAGTATCTCCACTTTTATTAACCTGTGTGTCTTGCTGAACTATCAATGTGCTCCCTTCCTATTCCGCCATCTTGCTGCTCCCTGTTGCCTAGAATTTTACTGAAGATTTTTGGGTCTATGTTCATCAGGAAGTTTGTCTGTAATTCTCTTTATCTGCTGCATCTTTTTCAGGTTTAGGAATTAAAGTGATGCTGGCTTCATAGAAAGAATTTGGGAGGATTCCCTCTCTTTCGATTGCTCTGAATAGTTTGAGAAGAATTGGAGTTAGTTCTTCTCTAAATGTCTGGTAGAACTCAGCAGTGAATCCATCTGGCCCTGGGCTTTTCTTTGTTGGGAGGGCCTTTATTACTGATTCAATTTCTGACTCGGTTATGGGTCTGTTTATGTTTTCTGTGTCTTCATGGTTCAATTTAGGTAGATTGTATGTGTCCAGGAATCTATCCATTTCTGATAATTTCCCTGTTTGCTGGCATACAACTGTTTGTAGTAATTTCTGATAACTCCTTTTATTTCTGTGGTGTCTGTTGTTACATTTCCTTTTTCATCTCTGATTTTATTGATTTGGGTCTTTTCTTTTTTTAGTTAGTTGGGCCAATGGTGTATCAATTTTGTTTATGTTTTCAAAAAACCAGCTCTTCATTTGGCTGATCTTTTGTAATGAGACATGTCTGTTTTAATCAGATCAATAATCTTATTTGTCAAGTATCATTAAAGTCATAGAAACTTGAAAAATATCTGGGGTATTTTATTGCTTTCAGGTGATTTTTTTTAATAAACACCTCACATTTGTTTCTATAAACAGCTAAAAATAGAGCTCTTATAAATCTAGTAGAAAAATATCACACATATACAATACATACATACTGATATTCACAAATATGCAAAAGTAGATTTTGGCTATTTCTCAGGTCTGGTTATCTAAAGTTCATTAACTGAGGCTGGCACTGAGGTGCAGCAGATTAAGTTCCAGCTTGTGATGCCCTCATCACGTATCTGAGTGCTGATTGCAGTCCCAGCTCCTTTGCTTCAGATCTAACTTCCTTTTAATGTACATCCTGGGAGGCAGCAGATGACCGCCCAAGTGCCTCGGTCCCTGCCAACAACCACATGCAAGACCAGGATGGAGTTCCCTACATCCTTGGCTATTATTATCAATTGGGGAGTGAACCACCAGAAGGAAAATCTCTCTCTGTCTCTCCCTCTCTCTGTGTCATTTTGCCTTTAAATAAATTTAACAATTCTTTTAAAAATTCATTAACTGAATCTGGCCAATGAGACTAGTTCAGAAGATACACCAACATGAGTGATGAGGCACTTCAGATCCCACTTTGGAGATATCATCCAAAGAGATTCAGGTAATTTATTATACAAAAAAGATATTTATTGGGGATCTTGGAAGTGCATTGTGGGGAGCATAGATTCCAGTAGAAACCAGAATGCCTCCCATTAGGATGGCATTTCTTTTTTTTTTTTTTTTTTTTTGACAGGCAGAGTGGATAGTGAGAGAGAGAGACAGAGAGAAAGGTCTTCTTTTTTGCCGTTGGTTTACCCTCCAATGGCCGCTACGGCCGGCGCATCGCACTGATCCGAAGCCAGGAGCCAGGTGCTTCTCCTGGTCTCCCACGCGGGTGCAGGGCCCAAGCACTTGGGCCATCCTCCACTGCCTTCCTGGGCCATAGCAGAGAGCTGGCCTGGAAGAGGGGCAACCGGGATAGAATCCAGTGCCCCAACCGGGACTAGAACCCCATGTGCCGGCGCTGCAAGGCAGAGGATTGGCCTCTTGAGCCATGGCGCTGGCCAGGAGGGCATTTCTTGAAGAGTTCTTTTGAAAGTAAAAAGAGAAAGTTTAAGAGGGTTACATAGGTGTTTTTTTTTTTCTTTTTCCAGGAATTATGACTGGAGAATAAGTTTGCTCATATAGCTCATTGCTCCAGCATAGATCAACTGAAATCATAGTTCTGGAACTAGTTTAGCTTATGCAAATCTACAAGATGTAATTTCTCAGCAAATAACTTCCTTTGATCATATCAGCAAGTTCAGAGTGATCACCACAGCATAATATGGAGTTCAGGCCACAGAAATTCAATCAGGGTAAACATATCTATCTGACACTTCTTAATGATGAAAATATTCACAATGATTTCATCTACGTATTTTAAGAAAAATATACTGTGCAACTTAATTATCTGCAATCCCTCTACCGTGCAACAGAACACCAGAACTTCTTACTCCTATCTAACTATTCCTTAATACTATTCCTTAATAACCATTAATAACTCTTTCCCCGCTTTCCCTTCCCTCTACAATCCTTGGTCTCTGGTAACCACGAATATACTCTTAACTTATATGGGATCTACTTCTTTAGTTTACGGATATAAGTGATATAAGTAAGATCATGCGGTACTTATCTTCTCTGCTTGGTTTATTTTACTTAATATAATGACCTCCAGTTTTATCCATATTGTTGCATATGACAAGAGTTACTGCTTTTTTTTACCATTAAATAGTATCACATTGTATAGATGTGCTAGGTTTTCTTTGTCCATTCATCAGTTGATAGACCCTTATAGCGCTTTGTCCATTTCTAAGATAGGGTGAATAGTGTTACAATAAACCTGTATGTGAAGATGTCTCTTTAGCAGAGTTATTTCATCTTTCTTGCATATATACCCAGGAGCATACTTGCTGAATCATATGGTAAGTCTATTTTTAGTTTTTTGAGGAGGCTCCATATTGTTTTACATAGCGACTATACTAATTTACATTCCCACTAACAATTTGCAAGGATTCCCTTTTGTCAACATCCTTGCCAGCAGTTTTTTTTTAAATTTTTATTTAATGAATATAAATTTCCAAAGTACAGCTTATGGATTACAATGGCTTCCCTCTCCCATAACTTCCCTCCCACCCGCAACCCTCCCCTCTCCCACTCCCTCTCCCCTTCCATTCACATCAAGATTCATTTTCAATTCTCTTTGTATACAGAGATCAATTTAGTATATATTAAGTAAAGATTTCAACAGTTTGCCTTCACATAGCAACACAAAGTGAAAAATACTGTTGGAGTACTAGTTATAGCATTAAATCACAATGTACAGCACATTAAGGACAGGGATCTTACATGATATTTTTTTAAAAATTGATTAAATTTCTATGCCATTTCCAATTTAACACCAGGTTGGTTTTTTTTTTTCCATTTTCAATTATCTTTATATACAGAAGATAGATTCGGTAAAGATTTCATCAGTTTGCACCCACACAGAAAACAAGGTGTAAAAATACTGTTTCAGTACTAGTTATAGCATTACTTCACATTGGACAACACATTAAGGACAGATCCCACATGAGACATAAGTACACAGTGACTCCTGTTGTTGATTTAACAATTTGACACTCTTGTTTATGGCATCGGTAATCTCCCTAGGCTCTAGTCTTGAGTTGCCGAGGCTATGGAAGCCTTTAGGGTTCGCCGACTTCGATCTTATTCCGACAGGGCCATAGTCAAAGTGGAAGTTCTCTCTCCCTTCAGAGAAAGGTACCTCCTTCTTTGATGCCAGCAG